>NC_041737.1:1894185-2198703 GCF_004115215.2 Ornithorhynchus anatinus
GGGGACAGGAGAGTGAGAATGATGCTCAGCCAACCATCACCGCTGGGACCTATCCTTCATGCAAGGGTTTTTACGTCAAGAGAACGTCCTCCCAAATATTTGGTTTCCTCCCTCCATGTTTCACAGGAGAAATAGGGTGCTCCATCTTTTGCCTCTTGGAATGTGTTTGAGTGTGTACATCCCTCAGAAAATGGGGCATTCAGAGCAAGGGTGAAGAGCCGTAGAGATGGGAAGGGAGGAGTTTGAACCCAGGCCGCCGCTGTCATGCCAACACCAACACGTGCAACCCTTTTCCCCTCTCCTTGCCTCCTTAGATTTGTCGGCTTTGCTGCGGGAGGTAGCCTTTAAAGTCTATTTTTCTTTGAGCTTGCTGATTTTCTCTACAGCTTTGGTGATTGATGAACTGGCTATAATGAATAAAGAAAAATGCACCCTGAGATATTATTCCCTACCAAATTGCTTTTACCACCCACTAGGGTACTTCACCATTAGATATTTCAATTAATTTTCCATTTTTTAAGTTTAAGCAAAAAGCTCGTTAGTTCCCAAGTCCATTTGGACCTTCAGCTCAATTCTTCTTCCTCTCGAGTTTCTATTTCTATAGTACTTTTCCAAGCACTTGTATAGTGTACCTCACTCACTAGGTGCTCAGTAAATACCACTGATGGATTACTGAACAACCAAAGAGAAGGAAAGTGTGTAAATAAAAGGAATCTTCTGGCAATTCAAGTACCCATCTTTCTCTTCTATATATGTATACCACCCAGTGTATTTGTCTTATATTTTTCTTTTTCCTTTATCCAACAGAATTTCAATATAAGAATAGGTGAAATGTATTTTTTTCCTATGTTAAAATGGATTTGGGACACAGTCATTCTCAGGCATTTTGTCCTGTTGAGGCTTTCCATGTCTTTCACCCAAACGATGTGCAATGCTTCCCAGAAATGTTAACAAAAATTGCAGTATTCTTTAAGCATTTATTTTGCTCTGAGCACAGTTCTAAGCACTGAGATAAATACAGTACAGCAGATCAGACACAGTCTCTTTCCCACATGGAGCTCTTAGTCTGAGGGGAAGAACAGGCATTTAACCTACATTTTACAGATGAAGAAACTGAGGCACAAAGCAGGCAAGTGGCAGAGTTGGGGTTAGGACTCAGATTCTCTTGCTCCAGAGCCTATGCTCTTGCCAGTAGGTCTCACCGTGTCTTGTTTTTTCAAAAATCTTCCAGATTTTTGAAGTCGAAGGTCCCCTGAACATAGCATCATGGCCACTGCAGCTTTCCTCTGCAGCCCTCCTCAATAATAATAATAATTACTGTACTTGCTAAGCACTTACTATGTGCCAAGCATTGTTCTAAGCGCTGTGATAGAAGTTAATCAGGTTGGATACAATCCCTGTCCCGCATGGGGGTCACAGATAAGTTAAGTGATTTGCCCAAGATCACCCAGCAGCTAAGTAGCAGAGCCAGGCTTAGAACCCAGATCCTTCTAACTCTCAGGCCCGTGCTCTATTGACTAAGCCACGTCGCTTACCTTTGGACCCATTCTCCCAGCATCAGTGAGCTTTTTATCTCCTACTGGGTCTTCCTCCTCCTCCTCCAGGGCCAAGAGCAAACCCGCTGTCTGCCAACACCCCCTCACCAAAGAGTCAGCTGTCCCCGCAGGTCCCTGATTGTCTGCTTGACTGTGAGACTCTCAGAAATGACATTATTTTCAGCATAATGGGCTACCGGGTCAGTGGGTGAGAAGATAATTGAGGCGTCTGAAGTATTTCAGAGGCAAAGGCAACCAGGTAAGATTGGACTGTTCAATGATTTAGTGGCATGAATAAATCAGGGACTTTTGGGAAGGTGCCACCTTCTTAATAAGGACGGGTTTGCGGAAAAGCGAGACCGAGCTTGCAGTGAGGTGGGGGGAGCGTGCAGACCTGGCTGGTGATCGCTGCCGTGGGCTCAGGATTTGATTCAGTTCTTTTACCTCCTTTTCCGAAACATTTATTTTGCATTTGCTTTCGTTTGTTCCTTCCTCTTCTCCGGCGAGGTGGGGAAATGGCGAGTTGGGTTCTTTGTTTCGATGAAGAAAGCAGAACGGTCGAGGTTGGAAAATAGAACAGAGTTAGGACACCTCTAGATGAAGACGTGATAAGGTTGAAATAAAACTGCTGCTACCCAAACCACATTCGGGTCCTGGGCTGGCACTTGAAGAGGCAACTTCAATTATGTCAGATCACAGGACTCATATATACAAAAAGCCCGTGGGGCCACCGAGAGAGATGTCAGCAGAGTGCAATCCTACGCCAAGGGTTGGTGAACTTGGGGGGGTTGCCTAGGCAATCTCCAGAGCAGTCCAGTCTGGGGAGAGATCAAATGCCAAATGAAGCAGCATGGGAAGCACAGTTGCCTAGAGGAGAGAGCACAGGCCTGGGAGTCAAAAGGACCTGGGTTATAGCCACTTGTCTGCTGTGTGAACTTGGGAAAGTTGCTTGACTTCTCTGTGCCTCGGTTACCTCATCTGTAAAATGAGGATTAAAACTGTGAGCCCCACGTGGGACAACCTGATTACCTTGTATCTACCCAGGGCTTAGAACGGTGCTTGGCACATAGTAAGCACTTAATAAATACCATTATCATCATTACTACTACAGTGCTTGGCACATAGTAAGAGCTTAACACATACCATAATTCTTCTTATTACATTCGGGAATCATTTCTGCAGTGAATGAGGCTGCAGAATCTGGGCATGGGCAGAAGAAGCGCATCACCAACTAATTTGCTGTGCGTGTTTGGGGGTCCCATCCCCTTTCAGAGTTTCTTTTCTCCATTGCAATCAACTCTCAGTTACACCATTTGGCAAGAGCTAACATGTCTGTCCTATGGTGTTTTGACCTTTCATTTATTAAAATGCTCAGGATCTAGATTAATTTACTCTGCAAATATTTTATTATTGTTTCACCTGTCTCAAAATGGGAACTGCAAGCACTATGAGAAATGAATTAGTAGGTTGTCTGGTTTCTCTGTAGCTCCTGGAAAATTACTTTTATCCTTTACTGAAATGATATTTTGCAATTGCTTGCTGTTGTATCCCTAGGGAAGTTACGGAAAGATATTCCTGCAAATTCTACTGCAGTAAGGGTAGAACTATTTTTCTTTTCTCTTCATTAATGGAGAATATTGCTGTCACCAGAGCTATAAGATGTTGGAACACTAGTTTTTTGAATCTTTCCTATAGATTGGCAGAAGCAGAGAGACGGAAGTTAAGTCATGTTTCCAACCCAGACTACATTTAACAAAACAATCGCCATTCATTCATTCGTATTTGTGGAGCGCTTACTGTCTGCAGAGCACTGTACTAAGCGCTTGAGTACTGTACAATGCTCTGCTAGTTAGGTGACCGGTCTCAAGAGATGGCAAGACTTCAACATTTAGGGTTCGGCCATCTGTCTCCCTTCTATTTGGGAAGGGAAAGGAGATGGGTGACATAGACAGCCACTCTGCCACTTGTCTACCTTCCCAGACTAAGCCCCCCTTTACCCCTGCTCCTCCTCCCCTCCCCATCACCTCGACTCACTCTCTCTCCTCTACCCCCTCCCCACCCCACAGCACCTGTGTATATATGTACATATTTATAATTCTATTAATTTTATTAATGATGTGTATATATCTATAATTTTATTTATTAATATTGATGTTTTCAATGCCTGTTTACTTGTTTTGCTGTTTGTCTTCCCCGTTCTCGACTGTGAGCCTGTGAGACCGTGGGCAGGGATTGTCTTTATCTGTTGCTGAATTGTATTTTCCAAGTACTTAGTAGGGTGCTCTGCACACAGTGAGCTCTCAGTAAACATGATTGAATGAATGAATGAGTGACCTTGGACAAATTATTCCACTTCTCTGTGCCTCAGTTCCCCCATCTGCAAAATGGTGATTCAATACTTGTGTTCCCTCCTACTGTAAACCTCACATGGGGCCTGATTATCTTGTATCTATCCCAGCACTTAGTACAGTGCTTGGCACAAAGTAAGCACTTTACAAATACTATTATTGATGAATATTATTATCATCATTATTATTGTTTTGTTCTGCTTCCTTATAGCGAATCAAGTTTTCCCAGGTCTGAACTCTTTGCCCTGAATCGGCTCTAGCACTTAACATAATGTTTGGCATAGTTTAAGCACTTAATAAATAAGAAAATGTATGTAAGGACGTTCACTATTAGTTCCTTGTAGGCAGGGATTGTGTCTACCGATTCTACTATTGGTAGAGTGCTTAGTACAGTAGCCTATGCACAATAAGCACTCAGTAAATACCATCGATTGATTGATTGGTTGTATGAAGGTCGCTGTGCTGGGAGAGGGGACAGGAGATGAGCTATTGCAAGGAACATACATGGTGGTTTAGTGAGGAATCACCTCCACGTGCCCAATTATATGGACTGTTAATTACACATTGGTTTTTGCACATTCACCTGTGCGCAGGGGTAGGAATTTGCTATCAATAACATCACTGTAAAATACAAAAGACATCCTTGGTTATGAAGATTAACCAGTAGTGTTTACTGAGTGACTAGTGTGTGCAGAGGACTGGCCCAAGGGCTTGGAAGTGTATAATGGGATTAATAGTCATGATCCCTGTCCTCAGGTCGCTTACAATTTAGTGGGAAGGGAGAGGGTGACAGAGAGAAGTAGAGCCTCTCTCATGTTCAGAAAGATTTCACCCTGGTCCCCAGAGGCCTAATTTACTGTGCCAGACAAGCGGGCTCAAATCTGAGAAGACAAAGAGTACTTTTCACTCATAACTCGGTGATCCACTCTTCAGTTTCCTTGAATAGATTAAACTGAGATCTAAAACATCCATTTTCCATTATTCATATTTCCTTCTCAGATTCTGCAGGCAACAGACTAAAGTACTCAGTCTTTCTAGATTAGAGTAATGACCTTAAAAGAAATACATGGAGGAAAAAGAAGAGTTGGGTTTGAAAGTCTCTAAATGTAATGCTATTGTTGGAGTTTATTGGACATGATTCCGTCCTTATGCAATAGCCATCAATGAAATGCCGGGCTAATCTGCTTCAATGATCTGTCCGTTTCATTTGCAGTTGTTTGGACTCGGTAGCAATTAATTGTTCCCATGGCTCTGTTGCCTGATGTGGTTTCTCTGCCTTTGACTGACTTTAAGTTCTGGACCATCTGATTGACTGTGCTCATTCAGGCACTTAGTACAGAGTTCTGCACACGGGAAGCAGTAAATACCACTGATGACCTGATTGCTCGTGGTGGTAGAAGCTATGATATGTGCTGGAATATCAGTTGACTTTGCCCTTTCCTTTCCAGTATGTATTTTTTCTGCAGCCTGGATTTCCCTATTCAGTATGTGGAGATAATTGGGTGGAATGTGCAGGATGATAACAAGTGCCCAATTCAGAGCAGTTTGAACAGAGTGCTGAAATAAAGTTACGAGCTCTCTGACTGAAATGCTTTTTTTTAGTTACCTTATGGATTCTTTACAGCCCCCTGGTCTATAGCAAGGGAAATCTGGTTATCTACTGCCTATACGAAGATCTTTTTTTTGGTTCTGTTTTGGTATTAAGTCAATTTGGTATTTTAAGTCAATCAATGGTATTTATTGAGAGCTTACTATTTGCAGAGCACTGTGCTAAATTCTTGGGAAAGTAAAATAGAAGAGAATTAGTACCACGTTCCCTGCCCGTAAAGGGAGCACAGCACATATTGTGTACTAGGCACTATTCTGAGCACTGGGGTAATCAGGTTGGAAGCAGTCCCTGTCCTACATGGGCTCACAGTCTTAATCGCCATGTTACAGATGAGGTAACTGAGGCACCGAAAAGTTAAGTGACTGGCCCAAGGTCACACAGCAGACAAGTGGCAGAGCTGGGTTTAGAACCCAGGTCCTTTTGACTCCGGGGCCTGTGCTCTATCCACCGGTCCATGCTGCTTCTCTATCTGGCTGATCTGACCGACTCCTTGACTTCAAGGAAATTCTTTAGTCCTCTGTGCTTCAGTAACCACATCTCTGAAATGGGGCTAAACTTGACTTTCCCAAGATATTCCTCCAAAAGACTCTCTGGGGGAAAAGATGGCAGCGACCTCAGAGATTTGGACATTCAAACATTTTCCCTTGCAACACAATGGTAACCAAATACTCTGGAGTCTAAACTGCTGAAAATAGTTTTTGCTCTTTAGCAAATAGTTTGGGAATTTCTCTGCTTCTTTTTTCAAATGTTTCCTAATAGCAATGTATTGTTAAGGTGACAGTGAAAACAATATTGAGTTTCCTATGTTTTCTCTGATTGGAACAAAACTGAAACTTTTTTATGGGTGATAAAGAAAGCAAATGAGACCATTCATTTCTTGGCTAATTCTAATCAAAATGTCATAAATGCACTTTCAGATATTTCATTTAAACAACTATTCACAAATGGAGGATTTAAACCTGAATTCATTAAGCAGATCCCTGGGGTGGCCATCATGCATATATGATTATAGATTTTCCTAAGCAATTAAGAGTTTGCCACAGAGTTTTCAGGTGGATATTTTCCAGAAATATGCAGTAGTGCAAAGGGACCAATCATTCCGTGCAATGAATGACAACTTTTGTTTCTTCTGGTTACGGAATATCTGTGCTTCAGTGAAAAAGAACTTTTAGTGTCAAGTGGAATCAAAATCAAACCAAGTGGTAGCTTGCCTTGGGAAGATCTTTTGACCAACCTACTGCCACCAGAATTTCTGATTTCTCACTACTGATTTACCTCCTCTCAACTGAAAAAAAAAAATGGATGGTTTATCCCACTCATGGAAACCCTAGGGGAGTTGCAAGATGCCTTAATACATTTACCACATAGAATGGAAAATCAAGGTTTGGGGGATTTCTTTAAATCCCCACATATAACTGACAAAAGGTCTGGAGCCTCACTGGTCAAAGAACCACAAGAACCAGGAACGGCTATTGGATCACCATCAGTGTCATCAGTAGTACTTATTGAGTGCTTGCTGAGTGCAGAACACTGTACTAACTGCTTGGGAGAGTACACTACGATGGAGTCGGTAGATACATTCTCTGCCCATAATGAGCTTACAGTCTAGAGGGGATGTAATGGATGTAATGTTTTCCAGCGGAGAGTTGCAATGAAGTTCTCAGTTGAACATTTTGGGGGATTCAAAAATTAGTAATGTTTAAGGTGAAAATAGTTGGGTAACAAAGTATCCTTGTTGGGTATCAAAGAAGCAGCGTGGCTCAGTGGAAAGAGCACGGGCTTGGGAGTTAGAGGTCATGGGTTCGAATCCCGGCTCCGCCACTTGTCAGCTGTGTGACTGTGGGCAAGTCACTTAACTTCTCTGTGCCTCTGTTCCCTCATCTGTAAATTGGGGATGAAGACTGTGAGCCTCATGTGGGACAACCTGATTACCCTGTATCTACCCCAGCGCTTAGAACAGTGCTCTACACATAGTAAGTGCTTAACAAATACCAACATTATTATTATTATCAGGTTGGCATTGGAGAAGCAAACTGGAATGGGTTGGAATAGGAAAGAGAAGCAGCATGACATAGTGGATAGAGGAAGGGCCTGGGAGTCAGAAGGTCAGGGGTGCTAATCCCAGCTCCCCCACTTGTCGGCTGTGAGACCTAGGGCAAGCCACTTCACTTCTCTGTAACTCAGTTACCTCATCTGTAAAATGGGGATAGAGACTGAGAGCCCCTCGTGGGACAAAGGACTGTGTCGAACCCAGTTTGCCTGTATCCACCCCAGCGCTTACTGCAGTGCCTGGCACAGAGTAAGCTCTTAACAATTACCATCATCATTATTATAATTATCAGGGAGGTAAGGTGGGAGGGGACAAGGATGTCTTAAAGCCAACTGTGGTGATTGTGAGAAGCAGTGGTTGTGACTGGGACCGGATGTGAACCCATTATTGGGCAGGGATTGTCTCCCTCTGTTGTCGAATTGTACTTTCCAAGTGCTTAATACAGTGCTCTGCGCATAGTAAGCGCTCCATAAATACTATTGAATGAATATGACTGCAACTGGCATTAGCTGTGACTCTGGTTTTGGTCGTGGCGGTGGTTGTTATTGGGTCTGTGGCTGTGGATATGTGAAACACACACACACTGGAGTGTGGTGACTGTCGGAAAATTTAGCCTCGAGGAGCCTGGAACTCTGCTTCTAAATTGATTGCACTCTATTGTCCTTGTTGTGTTCACTGTATAGCTCTCGCCTTTCTGTTGTTTTATGTCATTCGTTGTTTAATCTTTCCTAACACCCTTCCCGCCACCCTTAGTTTTAGATTGGGAGCCCCTTGTGGGACAGGGACCCCATCTAATTCTTATCCGGGTACGTTTTCCCAGGCCTCAGTTCGGTGTTTTGGGATCAATCCATAAATCGGTCAGTAGTATGCACTGGTCCCCTAATATATCCTCAGACCTTGGAAAGCACACTTCGGGGTTGACCATCCACTCACTGTGTTTCCCAATAAAAGTAAGTACTCCCACAACTCGGTAGAATATGGATGTTTATACATTTGAAATGAACTTAGCCAATCAGCTATCATTTGCCACCTCTCCCAAAGATCTTCTAATTATGGGGAGGCAAAGTGTAAGAAAAGAAATGACAAGAAGTTAGGAAAATCTTCCATCCTGAACATAGTGTACATTTCTTCAGAATTTATCATCTGGGCTAGGCCATTTCTGAATCATTTGCGATTTTCTGCTACAGCGACTTAATCCACGATGTTAAAAGGTAAAGTACCTGGGCTGAAAATTGGGTTGATAGTTGCTCCCTAAAACTAGCGATTTAAAATTCATTAAACTGCGGCTTGGAAATAAAAAAGGATTCAGACCAGTGCAGTATTTATAAATCATTTACCTCTGATTAAATTTTCCTCTTTTCCTGTATGTTTTTGGAGGTGCTGAGAGGGTTCACAAGGGCCTCCTCGAATCTCAGTCTCACCTAGCAGGTCGGCAGTGTCCACAGTTATCCTTATTTTATCCTTCTCTTTCTTTGCTCCAGCAATGTTTTCTCTGCTTCGCTCATTTGTTCTGTCCATGGAACTTCCGAGCATTGGGTTTTTCAGTCCACCGCATCTGTGCTACGACACTGGCTGAGGAGGCAGAGGAAGTTGTTCTAATCAAAATTCAGCCGTACCTTTTTTCAAAAGGAATTAAGCGATTGAGAGTGTTTTCTAAGCTCCCTGCCCTGGAGATATAAAACGGCCTACTTACCCATCCAGGTCTGGCTAAAGCTGAGGCAGTGTAAACTCCTTCAGGATGGATTGCCGGGTTAAGATCAAGTCTTCCGTACCTGGCATTTGCTCTGTGAATCAATCGGTCAATCAGTGGAATTTATTGAGAACTTACCTCGTGCAGAGCATTGAATTAAGCAATCGGGAGAGTGTCATAAAATAGAATCAGAGGACAAAATCCCCGCTCACAGGGAGTTTACAGTGTAGAGGGGGAGACAGGCATTAAAGAAATTGGACAGGGAAAGCATCAGAATGTTAGGTTAAAGTCATAAGTGCCGTGGGTCTGGGACGGGGGTGAGTATCCAAGGTCTTAGTGCTGCCTATGCAACTTCATCAGGTCACACAGAAGGAAGGGAGAATTGGGTGGAGAGAGGAGAGTTAGTTAGGGAAGAAAGTCCTGGAAGAAAAGTGATTTTAGTAGGATTTTGAAGATAGCCAGAGTGGTAGTTTGTTGGAGATGAAGAACAAGGAAATTCCCTCCCTCTTCAAGACAGGAGCAGCAGTGTGCCTAGGATAGAGCCTAGGAGTCAGAAGGATGTGGGTTGTAATCCTGCTCTACCACTTGTCTGCTAGGTGACTTTGGTCCAGTCACTTAACTTCTCTGTGCCTCAGTTACCTCATCTATAAAATGGGAATTAAGATTTGTGAGCCTCATGTGGGATGTGGACTGTCCCCAACCTGACTACTTTGTATCTACTCCAGGGCTTAGAACACAGCCTGGCACCTAGTAAGCACTTAACAAATGGCACTAAAAAGAAATTCCAAGCAGTAGGGAAGGCGTGAGCAAGGGGCCATTTTCAAGCAGACATAACTACTAAGGCAAAAAAATCAAGATTCTAGTGCTGATTCTCTTGGAATAAACCATTAGTATGTCATCTGGACCGGGATTTACTTGAGCTCAAACCAGAAACTTCTGAACTGGCAGTCTATAGCCCTGGCACATCTGGGTTGGCAAGGTCATGACCCTAGCAAATCTGGGCTGGCAAATCCATAGCCCCACCACTTCTGGGATGGCAAGCCCACAGCCCTGACCCCTCTGGCCCGGCAAGATCACAGCCCTGGAACCTCTGGCCTGACAAGGCCACAGCTTTGGCACCTCTGGGCCTGCAAGACCGTGACCCTGGTATCTCCGGGCAGGGAAGGGGAAAAGTGCAGTGAACTCTTTCATGAAAACAATTTTCTCCCAGCCATTTATACCAAAGGGAGTCCAGCCACCTTTCCCTTTCATATGCACAGGACTAACTTTCCCACAGATAATGTCATTCTCTCCATCCATGCAACCCATTAATGAATCCCAAGGGAACAAGAAAACTGTGCTTCAAAACAGCTAGTCCTGTGGGAATTCATTCAAGACATGTTCTTCATTCCTCTCCTGGAGGGAATGAGCAAACTTTGTGGAGATTTCACTCTGTTTTGCAACTGGAGACTTTAGTGGTCAGACTGGTTTAAAGCTCCAAAATACACTTCCCTTTATTTGATTATGCTTTATAAAGCTACGCTTGCTGGAGAATTTCCAAGTGCATTTTCCATGTCTCGGCAGCAAGGTAAAAAAATGATCCAAACTGAATTTGTAATGCATTTAAAAAAATCAAAATTCATGAATAAAACATAAAGATATTAAACATGCATTTAAAGTAATGCTATGTAATAGCTTGCTTGGATTTTTAGAAGAATAAAAATCTTTTGCAAGTGCAAAAAATGGTAAGTACCTATTTTTCTCAAGTTTCTATTTTATGGTCGTAAAATCTGTTGCTCTAACAACCAGAGTGATTGTTTATCCATTCGAGGGGTTTAAAAGATTGTTTTATGAACTCAGAAAGGTAGGTTTTTAAAGGACTCTTGCCGACAGACGGCAGTGGAATTTTAATTCTAAAGAGGCCCCCAGGAATATTTGCTCCAAATTCAAAATCTAGAGCGTCTCCTTTTTATGAAGAAAAATGGCAAAGTTGAACGAGCAAAGTTTCAGGATGCATAAAGTTCTTACCTGAGAGGTAGCCTTCATTTTAGACCTCTGGAAGATGATTCCTGGGACAAGCATGTATTGTACATATTCATTCATTCATTCAAAACTATTTGTTGAGTGCTTACTGTGCGCAGAGCACTGGACTAAGAACTTGGGCGAGTTCAGTGTCACAACAAACCGACACAATCCCTGCCCACCACGAGTTAGACTAAGCCCCATTTTTCCTCATCTCCCACTCCCTTCTGCATCGCACCGACTTGCTCCCTCTGCTCTTCTCCCCTCCCAGCCTCATAGCACTTATGTTTGTGCTGATGTCTCTCTCCCCCACTCTAGGCTGTGGGCTTGCTGTGGGCAGGGAATGTGACTGTTGTTGTTTTGTACTCTCCCTATCACTTCATAGAGAGCTCTGTGCACAATAAGTATACAGTTGAACGAATGTGTGAATGAGCTCGCAATCTAAGGTTGAAACACATGTTGAGATGGTAGAAGGGATGGCTTTTCATAGTGATATTTGGCTTAAAGTTTATGTGGGGGTCTGCCTTTGTGGAAATATTTGTATGCCTTATTAGCTTTATGCTGAAGCAGCGTGGCTCAGTGGAAAGAGCCCGGGCTTGGGAATCAGAGGTCGTGGGTTCTAATCCCGGCTCCACCACTTGTCAGCTGGGTGACTCTGGGCAAGTCTCTGGGCCTCAGTTACCCATCTGTAAAATGGAGATTAAGACTGTGAGCCCTGACTGGGACAAGCTGATTACCTTGAATCCCCTGCCCTGCGCTTAGAACAGTGCTTGGCACAGAGCGAGCGCTTAATAAATTCCATCATTATTATTATATAGAGTAGGGACTTGTCATTTCTCTCTGTTTTGAGGACCCCACCAATATCTGCTCTTTCAGGATCAGGGAAGAAAAAGTAGCAAAAGTAGTCATCACATTTATTAAGCACCCATAGCACACTCCCTTTCCCTGCCCACAAAGAGCTTTCCCTCAAGAAAAATGGTTTGCAAATAAAATTATGAAAATGTAGAGAGAGGCAGTCTTGATCACTGACTGGACATTCCATTTCCATTTTCATTAGGGAACTGTGTGGAAATTCTGAAAGGAGCATTTTGTACTTCAGAGTCTCACTTCTCACTTTTTCCTTGATTTCTAACGCTTTCCTCTCATTTTGTCTAAGAAAGGCCTTTCCGCTCTATTAACTCTCCCAGAATGCCTCCCATCGATTCCCATGTACCTACTTCTTCACTTCAATTTACAGTGAGTCTGGCCAAGTTGGTCCTCACTGCTAGGGTAACTTCATTCTTACTACTGGAAATTCTTCTCTAAAGGAGAAGAGAGAGCAGTTTTCTCTGCTAAAAGGCACATATGATCAAGGTTCATTTGGGGAGCAATGGGGGTTTAAGTTTCGTGTTGAACATTAAAAAGGAAACTTACTTAAATCACCCAAGGAGTCATATTTACTTATGCACTTCTTGTTCTCTGAGTTTTATGATCAAGAATATTGATTAAGAACAACAATAATAATAATAATAGTTCTTATACCAAGAACTGAACTAAACATTGGGGCAGAAACAAAATAATTAGGTTGGGCCTATCTCTGATCCACATGGGTCGCCCGATCAAAGCAGTAGTGGAAACAGGTATTAAATCGCCAGTGTACAGATGAAGACACTGAGACCCAAAGAAATTAAGTGACTTGCCCAAGCCCCCACAGAACGCAAGAATTAGAAACCAGGTCCCCGGACTCTCAGGTTCATGCTGTTTTCACTAGGCCATTTCACTTCTTGCAAATAAGGATGCACATATTTCAATGGGTAGGAATAAAACAAAGGTAAGCCTGTCCAGCTTCCTTTTTGTAGGCGGGAGGGTCTAGATTTGTTTTCTCCTAGGCCCAGAAGGGAGTCAGCTTCCTTCACTCACCTGTTCTCCCACCCTATATGCCTTAATTCTCTCCTTGATGCAGAAGCAGCAGTGACTGGCCCTGACATTCCTGCCGTTCAATATTCTAAGAGCGGGAAAACTTACGAGCTAATCCAAATACCATTTTCCAGACGCCTGGTCTACGAGTTGTTCCCCCATGAGGTGGAATCATCCTAAGCTTACTTTCCGTCTCCTTAGATTATGCTTTGAATGTAAAAGTACCCATGGTACTAAATATAGAAATTGTCTCTCAAGCACTCTTTTAGCCTTGAAGACGGTGTTGCTGAGGTGAGATGTTTATCCACAGAGACGGATATGCCTGAGGAGACCGGCATGTGATCCACCATCAGAGCCACCTGCAGATAGAAAATGGAGATTTGAATATATTTGTCGTGATGCGCCTGAGTCACCACAGGGCTTGCAGCGATGAGGAAAGCTTTGCTCTTCATTTTCATCTCAGTTGATTCAGAGATTGATTTCAGCTCATGTAAGTATCTATCGAAGCAGATGCTTCCCGGAAGCATCTTCAGTATGTAAATTCTGATTGCAGCTTTAGCTGCAGAACACAGCGTTAATAAGAATAACAATAATAATGGTATTCATTAAGCTCTTTATATTTGCCAGCACTCTGCTAAGCGCTGCGGTATTTTTTAGTTCCTATTCCGCAGAGGTCTCATAGTCTTATGTTTCTGGATTTGTTAAGCGCTTACTAGGTGTCAAGCACTGTTGGAAGCGGTGGCGTAGATACAAATCAATCCCCTTGAAGACAGAGAATAAACATTTCAATCCTCTTTTTCCACGTGGAGAAATTGAGGCATAGAGAAATTCAGTGACTTCCCAAGATCACCCTGCAGGCAAGTGGGAGAATGGGGATTCAAACCCAGATCTCCTGACTCCGAGTCCGTTGCTCTGTCCCCTTGGCCACTCTGCCCCTTTCCACTCATTCCCTGGATAAGGGCAGCAAACGTGTGCCTGGTAAATCCCCCTACTGCCAGGATCCTGGGGTCTGCGGCCTTGAGTTCTCACTTCTAATGAGGCTTGCACACAAGCGCTGTTGGGTGGGGAAGGGGGTAGAGCCAAGGAAGTGAGTTGAGGCGATGGGGGGGGAGCTAAAGAAAAGGGAGGCTTAGTCTGGGAAGGCCTCTTGGAGGAGGTGAGCCTTCAGTATGGCTTTGAAGGGAGAAGTGTGATTGGCGGATTTGAGGAGGGAGGGCGTTCCAGAACAGAGGTAGGACGTGGGCCAGGGGTAGACGGCGTGAGAGGTGAGAAGATTAGCACTGGAAGAGCCGAGTGTGTGGGCTGGGATGTAGAAGGAGAGAGAGAGGTGAGGTAAGAAGGGGCAAAGTGATGGACGGCTTTGAAGCCAATAGTGAGGAGTTTTTGCTTGATAAGGAGGTTGTTAGGAGGATGTTAGGCAACCACTGGAGATGTTTGAGAGTGGGGGGTGACTTGCCCAGAATGTTTCTGTAGAAAAGTAATCCCGGCAACAGAGTGAAGTATAGATTGAAGTGGAAAGGGACAGGAGGTTGGGGGATCGGAATGGATGCTGTTGCAGTAATCCGGTCCAGATAGGATGAGTGATTGTACTAACATGGTAGCGGTTGGGACGGAGAGGAAAGGGCAGATCTTGGTGATGCTGTGAAGGTGAAACCAGCAGGCTTTGGTGAGGGATTGGATATGTGGGGTGAATGAGAGAGCGCATTCAGTAATGACACCAAGGTTGCGGGCTTGTGAGACGGGAAGGATGGTAGTGCCGTCCAAAGTGACGGGAAAGTCAGAGAGAGGGTTTGGGAGGGAAGATAAGGAGCTCGGTCTTGAACTTGTTGAGTTTTAGGTGGCGGGAGGACATCCAAGTAGAGATGTCCTGAAGGCAGGAGGAGATGTGAGCCTGGAGGGAGGAAGAGAAGACAGGAGAGGAGGTACAGATTTGGGTATCATCAGTGTAGAGATGATAATTAAAGCAATGGGAGCGAATGAGTTCTCCAAGGGAGTGAGTGTAGATGGAGAACAGAAGGGGACCAAGAACTGACCCTTGAGGAACCCCTACAGTTAGGGGATAGGAGGGGGAGGACGAGCCTGCGAAGAAGGCCGAGAATGAACAGCCAGAGAGATAAAGAGGAGAACCGGGAGAGGACGGAGTCCGTGAAGCCGAGGTTAGATAAAGTGTGGAGGAGAAGAGGATGGTTGACAGTGTCAAAGGCAGCTGAGAGATCGAGGAGGATTAGGATGGAGTGGGAGCCATTGGATTTGATAAGAAGGAGGTCATCGGTGACCTTTGAGAGTCAATAAACACTTGGCAAGTACCATGATAATTATTATTAAATGGTCATGTATTCCTTGTTTCAATTGCTTTGAGAGAGGCTGAGGAATTTGCTGGCAATCACATGTTTCGAAAGAATGAAAAGACACCAGAGAACTCTTGGGATGCCCGATGACTAAATGAAATCACCCTGTCCTACATCACAGCCTATTTTTAATCCTTTACAGAATTTGCTCTCTCACGACCTGATTATAGCATTTCCTTATTGGCTTGGGATGATGTATTCCTTAGAAGCCTTTTGGAAGACTTAAGAAATTATATGCACTGGCTTCTTTTCATCCATTGTTCTTTTAAACTATTTCAATGAATTCCAGCAAATTGCAGAGGCAGCGTAATAAAAGTCTTCACAAAAACCTTGCTACTCTGTCTTATCAAACTCACCCATTATAAAGGCTTGGTAACTCTACCTTTTCTACTATTAAGCAAGTCCAGCTATCTCCTAGGATTACTTATTCAGGAGATACATAAAAACGTATTTTTAAAGAACTTTATATTCCTTGTTTGGATACCACTGTCATTTTCTTCTTCAAATCTATCTTGAGAAAAGTAATTTACCTGTCAAAGGGATCTTAAGTTAACATTTTTTATTCTAATGCCCCGAATCACTAGCATATTTTGTTATTGTGTTAGAGAGCAACATGGCATAGTTGAGAGAGCACGGGCCTGGGAGTCAGAATGTCATGTGTTCTAATCCCAGTTCCACCACTTGTCTGCTGTGTGGTCTTGGGCAAGTCACTTAACTTCTCTGTGCCTCAGTTATCTCATCTGTAAAATGCGGATTGAGACTGTGAGCCCAACCTGAGACAGGGACTGTCCAACCTGATTTTGCTTGTACTCACCCCAGCGCTTAGTACAGTGCTTGGCACATAGTAAGTGCCTAACAAATATTATTATTGATAATTATATTATTATTTGAGACACCACTTTCTGTGCTTTCCTGTGGTAACGTTTATTTGGACTGATCCACAATGGTTGAGAAAAATGCTGTTTCCCCATGTTTTCTGACCAGATAATCCCTGGGCAACTGACTTGGGAAAGACTCAAACCCTGGAAACAGTGTTAACCCTTCCCTGCTCTCTAAGCCCCCAATCTCCTGGGCTCAACCATGAGGGAGAGAAGTTGCCCCACACTCCCAGCCTTTAGAATGTCAGGAAGGTCACCGCCTTATTTGAATTTGCTTTAATGAGAGGGATTGGTTCATATTTGCTCAGATGAGGGGATTTTGGGGATCGGTTGGTTTTTGCTTCGATGAGGGGACGGTGTGAATGCATTGGTCTTTGCTGAGGATGAGGGTGTTGCTCATTCTTCTGCCTCTTGCCTCACCACTCCCTCTGTAGACAATCATCTCCTCCGGTCATGTACGTGTTTCCTCTGTTGTCCTGGCAGATTTCAGTGTTCATCCTCAATGCTTCTGAGCAGCAGCTGATTCCCTTCGGCTTCTAGTTTAAATACCGCTCCATATGCATCCGTCAAGGTTTAGCGATTCCTCTCTCTGGAGAGCTCCCCTAAACTTCAAGGGAAGAATTTCCAAACAGCGAATATATTAGAGGACTTTCTCCTTTGCGGCCAAGGTTCAGTTGCATTGCTCTAACATTCTGAAGATCCACCCAATAGCAAGGACGCCCCGAACAAAGGTTCCAGGCCAGCTCGCCAGATCTCTGGCTGATGGGAGAAGCCTTCCAGGCCTGAATTTATAATAAATTCCTTCACTCCTGCACAGGAATGCTATTTAGCCATGTTTTAAAGTGCCAATCTGTATAAAATAGAACTTTCCCCCCAAAATGCTGATGTCTCGGAAATGTTTGTGGCTTGGCAACGCCGTAACTATTCCCATTTTAATTTATGTATGTATCAATTTGTACTTTCAGTTAGGAATTCAGTTCTTCCTTTCTGGTATTTTTGTATTGCTTTCTGCTTTATTTTGGTAATTCTTCCTACTCACATCGTTTATAAATCTCTCTCTGTCTCTCAAGTACCTACCAACTCTATTGTAGTTTATATAGCACTTAGGACAGTGCTCTGCACAGAGAAAGGGCTTAAAAAATAATTGATTGACTGATCCCCAATTAGACTGTAAGCCTTTCGAGGGCAGGACAAGTGCCCATTGTGGGCAGAGAGTGTCTGTCTCTATTGTTGAATTGTAGTTTTCAAGCACTCAGTACGGTGCTCTGCACACAGTAAGCCCTCAATTAATACGACTGAATGAATGAATGAATGCGCCATGCTTTTGCTGAACTCTCCTAGGGGTTTAATGCAGTATTTTGCACTAGATTAGTAATACCAATAAAGATGATATTTATTAAGAGTTCACACTGTGGCAAACACTCTGCATAGGGCTGAGGATCTACAATAAATCAGATGGGTCACAGACCCTGTTCCACAGTCACAGACTTTGAGAGGGATAACAGGTCTCTTTTACTGCTATTTTTCAGAAAAGGAAACTGAAGCTCAAAGAATGTTAGTGACTTGCCGGAATTCCGAGCTGAAACGAAAAGCCAGGTCTCCTGACTCTCAGTCTCATGTTCTTTCCATTAGGCCACATTGCCTCATATTGAAGGTGCTAGGAGAATGTTATTGATTGCCTGCTTGATTGATTATCCAATACGTCTCTTAGGGATTTATACTGTTAGCACATTTAAGAAAAACATTCCTCCCCACCCCCCGGCCCAGAGTTCACTCAGCTCCAGTGAGGGAGAGGCCGAATCATCGTCTATGATTTGACAGCAGATGCAGTGAGTGGAAAACCATGTCCATGGCCCAACTGCTTGACCAACCCTGTATCCAAGGAATGTTAACTGCTGGCCTGGCCTAGATATTTCCTCCACTTACAGAGGAAGTGAAACAGCAATTAAACGAATAAATGGGTAAAGACTTGGGGGATTATAATAATAATAATAGCATTTGTTAAGTGCTTACTATGTGCCAAGCACTGTTCTAAGTGCCGGGGTAGATACAAGGTAATTTGGTTATCCCATGTGGGGCTCTCAATCTTGATCCCCATTTTACAGATGAGGTAACTGAGGCACAGAGAAGTGAAGTGACTTGCCCCAGCTCACACAGCTGACAAGTGGCGAGAGCCGGGATTAGAACCCACAACCTCTGACCCCCAAGCCCGTGCTCTTTCCACTAAGCCACACGGCTTCTATACTAAGCCACGCTGATTATGCCCACAAAGCCACTGAATGCTTATGGCTGCTCTCAAACCTATCCAATATTGAAAGCCAAGGTTTAATGATTCTGAAGCCTCTCAGCACCCAGGGAGGTCCACTGCCTAAGCTCATGTCAGGGTAGCCAGCTGCTAGTGGCTCTCTGACTGTCAAAGCCACAGTCAGTGTTCCGTAAATTGTTTGGACAACACGTCCTGTTCACGAACTACAGTGGTCGCTGAACAAGACTCGAGCGACAGGGCTAGAGTAGAAAAGCAGTATGGCCTAGTGGAGAGACCCCTGGCCTGGGAGTCGGAGGACCTGAGTTCTAACTCACCTCTGCCACCTGCCTCCTGTGTGACCTGGGGGCAGTCACTTAATTTCTCTGTTCCTCAGGTTCCTCATCTGTAAAATGGAGATGAAATACCTGTTCGCCCTACCCGTTAGACTGTGAGCCCCACATGGGAGAGAGATTGTGGCCGATCTGAATATCCTGTATCTAGCCCAGCCGTTAGAGCAGTGCTTGACACTTAGCGAGCCCTAATGATACTGTACTATAGAGTAAGCTCATTGTGGACAGGGAATGTTTCTGTTTCTTGTTATATTGTACTCTCCCAAGTGTTTAATCCAATGCTCTGTACACAGTAAGCGCTCAATAAATACGATTGAATGAATGCTTAATATAGTGCTCATAATAAATGACAATTCTTTTTTAGTAAGCACTTACTATGTGCCAAGCACTGTACTAAGAACTGGGGTAGAGTCAAGATAGATCAGATACAGTCTCTGTCACATGCAAGGTTCACAGTCTAGCAGGAAAGGAGAATAGGTATCATTTTATCACTAGAAGCAGCATGGTTTAGTGGAAAGAGCACGGGACTGAGAGTCAGCAGACCTGGGTTCTGATCCCGGCTCTGCTGCTGAAATGCTGTGTGACCTGGAGCACGTCACTTAACTTCTCCGTGCTTCAGCTTCAACGACAAAATGGGGCAAATACCCATTCTCCCCACTTCCGAGATGATGAGCTCCATTTGAGACAGGAACTAGATCTGATTTGCTTATCTGGTCTCTATCCCACTGCCCAGGAGTGTTTGGCACATAGCAAACGTTTAATATCTAACACAGTTATAATCATTGTAAAGATGAGGAAATAGAGACTAAGGAGATAGATGTGCGAGTTGCTTTGCAGAACCTCTCTTTTACAAAACCCCAAATCGATGTCTCCTAACATGCTGTCTAGGGAGTAGAAATGTGTCCCATGGCCCAGAGTCCAGAAACCTCTCTGATAAAAACAATAGAGCAAAGGGAAAAGCTAGGATGGGGTGGAGGGAAACCTTACCTGTCCCACCATCTTTGTCAGATGGAGATCAGCTTGACCTCAGTCCTGAGTTGCTGAAAAAGCTGAGTTGGAGGTTGATGTCTGTTGATAACAACACTGATCACAACAATGACAACAATAAAAATAATAATAGTATCTGCTAAGTGCTTAACTACGTGCCAACCACTCTACTATATTCTAGGGTAGATACAAGTAAATCTGGCTGGACACAGTCCCTTTCCTACAAGCCTAAGTGGAATAATAATAATGATAACTATGGTATTTAAGTACTTACTATGTGCCAAGCACTGTTCTAAGCGCTGGGGTAGATACAGGGTGATCAGGTTGTCCCATGAGGGGGTTACATTTTTTAAAATCCCCATTTTACAGATGAGGTAACTGAAGGACAGAGAAGTTAAGTGAATTGCCCAAGGCCACACAGCAGACAAGGGGCAGAGCTGGGATTAAAACCCACATCCTCTGACTCCCAACGTATTGAATCCCCATTTTTTAGATGTGGAAACTGAGGCACAGAGAACTTAAGTGTCTTGCCCAAGGTCACACGGCAGACACGTGACGGAACTGGGATTAGAAGCAGGCCCGGACTCTTTCCACTAAGCCACCCTGCTAGAATCTCAGAAGTGCCCTCTCTAGGACAGGTGGCATAGAAATGCTGAGAGGGCTTTTTTCCACCCTCACCTTGACAACCTCGGGGTGCTCTCCCGGGCAGTGGGAAATTGTCGGTCTCTCACTGCCCCTAGAATTTCTGAATTGCATTTCTCACTTACCAGAAAGGTGGACTTTCAGGAGAATACCTTAGATTTAACATCACTCTGCATCATGGACTTATTGCCGTACGATAGAGCCCAATGTATGTGTCTAACGCCGACATTTATACACGAAAACCTATTATCTCCTTGCCACAGTATACAAAACATTAAATCTATACAAAATAAATCAGTGCAGCACCACAATGATATTCTGCTGAGACCCAATGCGATAAGTCTCCTTGCATTCATGCCCATTCCTGATTTGCAACCAGCAATCAACAACTCACGGAATCTCACTGGGTGGCGAAACAGGACCGAGGTGTTCAACAATGGCCAGTGTTCCCGATAATCTATTTCAATTGCTTCTCGGGCGGTTGTAATTTTGATCGAAAATTTAGAGCCAAAGAAGTTGATCGAGATCAATGTTCCCGCTGCTTCGAATAGATAGCCAGGTGAAACGGGTCCAAAGAGATGAAAGGGCTGAATAGGGCTAAGGTATTCTATGGTCCAGCTCCCTAATTCAAGCTCGAGTGGAAAAGAGCCATGTCTGAATAAGGAAGCTGACATTAAGGAGTGGATCTCTGTAGATACGACGAAGAAAAATAACTGCAGTCCTACCTGTTAGGTTTTTGCTTCCTTGGAGAGTAGACGTTTCTCTGCAGGTGGGATCTCTGAAAGGCCTGGTCTTTCTCTCTGTACTGAAGGACCTGATGCCTTTTTACCCAGCACCTAGACATTATCACTCCCCCAAGATTGTAAGCACCTTGAGGGCAAGTACCATGCCTTCTAACTCTATTGTATGCTCCCAATCGATTAAAACAGTGCTCTGCACCCAGTAGATTATAAACTCCTTAAAGGCAGGGATCTGTCTACTAACTATAGAACTCTTCCAAGGGATTGGTACAGTAAGAAACAGCATGGCATGGTGGACAGAGCATAGCCCTGGTAGTCAGAAAATCATGGTTCTAATCCCAGCCCTGCCACTTGTCTGCTGTGTGACCTTGGGCAAGTCACATCACTTCTCTGTGTCTCAGTTACCTCATCTGAAAAAGGGATTGAGACTGTGAACGCCACGAGGGACAGGGACTGTGTCAAACCTGATTTGCTTGTATCCACTCTAGTGTTTAGTACAGTGCCTGGCACATAGAAGCACCTAGCAAACACCACAATTATTATTATTATTGTAATGCTCTACAAACAATAGATTCTCAATTTATACTACTGATTGATTGTTACAACAGCCTGTTTACACGCTGAACATCAGGGTTTGTTGAAAGGTAATGGTTAGCAGAGAAATCTTATTGGTTTCCTTGCATGTTTTGCAACCCAATTCAGAGGGTGTGAGGGGTCAGGGCAGGAAGTTGAAAGAACGTGTGTTGTAATCCGGGTTGCAGGTTTGTCTTTGAGATGTTCATATAAGCCGTGTTCTATACCACTCCTTGTTACCAACAAAACCCACCCAAGCCACTGACACCATAGTGGCTGGTTCTGCTCATATAATTCAGGCTCATCTTTTGAAACAGATACTCTTCATGGGGCAAGAGAGTCACTCTTCTCCAACCTCATTGAACAATAATAATAATAGTAATAGTTTTGGTATTTGTTAAGTGCTTATTATGTGCCAAGTACTCTTGTAGGCACTGGGCTAGATACGAGGTAATCAGATTGGACACATTCCCTGTCCCACACTGTGCTTGCTCTGTCTACTCATATTCCTGTCTTTCCCCTTCCACCTCCCTACAAGCAAAAGACTTCCAACCTTTTTTCCCATCCTGTACCCCCAGACCATTCCCCATCCCACCCTGTGTAACCACAGTAACGTTTCTCTTGGCTGTGTACATTTTTATGCCTATTATAGTTCAATCTGATTCAGATGTTCTGCTTTTATGACAGAGTATTGTGTCCACCTTAGAGTAAAATCTCATAGAGGGCTGGGAGCTAGTGATTTACTTTTGTTGATTCTCCCAAACACTACAATCAGTCACTCAATAATGTTTATTGAGTGTTTACTGTGGGCAGAGCTAAGCACTAAGTACTTGGGAGAGTACAATGTAACATTCCCTGATGACCACAGGCACTCAATTGCTACGATTATCATAGCTGTTCCTGTTGGTTTTCATTCCGCCTGCTGTTTCCTGTCTTCTTGCCTTGAGTACTGAATAGCCCTTCCCTGATGCTGGACCTGGGGATTCAATCAATCGATCATATTTACTGAGCGCTTTCGGCTTGCAGAGCATTGTACTGAATACTTGATAGAGTACAGTATAAGAGAGGCCGTAGACACGTTTCCTGCCGACAGCAAGCCGGCAGTCTAGAGGGGGATGTGGGAATCAGAGCATCTGGACTAATTCTAAGGAGCAAGTTTACCTTGCAGAGGAACCACAGGGCTGAGCCTAAGAACCTTCTAGACTGTGAGCAGGGATTGTTTCTATTTGTTGCCGAATTGTACTTTCCAAACACTTAATACAGTGCTCTGCACACAGTAAGCACTCAATAAATATGAATGAAACTCTGCACTCTTGGAGATGCATTTTGACACTAACAGAAAATTTTTCCCCTTTATGCATGGAGGACAGTTCCAGCAAGACAGAAGGTGGTGGGGCAGTGTGCTATCTTCCATTTGGATAGGAGGATGCATTGAGAAGGAGCAAGGCCTTGCGGGTAGAGCATGGCCCTGGGAGTCAGAAGGATCTGGGTTCTAATTCCAGCTCTGCCAGTTGTCTGCTTTGTGACCTTAGACAACTAAATTCCCTTCTCAGTGCCTTCTCAATTCCCTCATCTGTAAAATAGAGTTTAAGACTGTGAGCCCTGTGTGGGACAGGGACCACGTCCAACATGATTAACTTGTATTTACCCCAGCACTTAGTACAGTTCCTGGCACATAATAAGTGCTTAAAAAACACCAATAAAAAAGAAATTGGGCAAGATACTTAACCGCTTGTGCCTCAGTTCTCTCATCTGCAAGTGGGGATTCAATACCTATTCTCCCTCGTACTTAATACCGTGAGTCCCATGTGGGACCTGATTATCCTGTATCTACCCCAATGTTTAGAACAGTGTTTAGCACATGGTAATTGCTTAACAAATAGTATTGTTATTATTATTAGCATAAATGAACTGGCAGCCTTCTGCACTTGACCAAGCATAGAGATTAGCAACTCAAGCTCTCTGAACTTGTATACCTCTGGATTGTGACTTCTGAGGAAGATCCAGATGTGATCAATCGATCCATTAATGGCATTTATTGAACTTTTACTGTGTGTAGAACACTATACTGAGCACTTAGGAAAGTGCAATACCAAAGGGTTGGTAGATGCAGTAAATAGGGAAACCACCCCTAGGATGTTAACATGGATTCAGACACAAACAGATGGAGAGAGTGGCTGTTTGAAGTGGCCCATATCCAAATTTAAGGGTGGTGCAGAAGACAGTGGGAGAAGATCAAATGAGGTTTAAGTCGGGGAAGGCCTCTTGGAGATGTGTTTTCAATAAGGCTTTGAAAGTGGGGAGAGTGATTGTCAGATATGAAGAGGGAGAGAATATCAGATCAGAGACTGGACTTGGGCAAAGAATTGGCAATGAGATGGATGAGATTAAGTCAAATGGTATTAGAGAAATGAAGAGTGTGGGCTGGGTCATTGTAGGGAACCTGAAAGGTAAGGAAGGAGAGGGTGAGGTACTTTAAAGCCATGGAAAAGAGTTTCTGTTTCAAGTGGAGATGGATGGGCAACCACTGAAAGTTCTCCAGTAGTGGGGAAACATGGACTGAATGTTTATATAGAAAAATGATGCAGCTAGCAGAGTGAACTATGGATTGAAGTGGGGAGAGACAGGAGGAAGGGAGGTCAGCAAGGGGGCTGTTGCACTAATCAAGGAAGGATAGGATAAGTGCCTGGATTAATGTGGTAGCACTTTGAATGGAGTGGAAAGGACAGAGGACTTTGGTTTCCCCGTTGGAGAGTTATGAGATGTGAATTATTGCATTTACACCATCTATACCTCTCTCTGCATCAAAAAATGGAAAGATAAAATGAGGACCAGTCCTGAGCCCCTTCTTATGTTCTTGTCAATATATAAGACTATAAATCAAGAGAATGTGCCTATCATCTCTGTTGTACTATCCCAACTGCTAAATACAGGGCTCTGCACACAGCAAGTGCTCAATAAACACCATCAATTTATCGATTGATTAAATAGTATGGATTGATTGAATCACTGTACTTGGTGCTTGGAAAAATGCAACTGAGTGAATAGACTGGATTCCTGCCCTCAAAAAGCTTGCACTGTAGCAGGGGAGAAAGACACAAGAATCAATTACAGGTTGGGGGAAGCAACAGAATTTAAAGATTGAGGTTATGTGTGCTGTGCGGGGAACTTTGTGAAAGCTCTATCATGTGGCAAGCATTTGGTACTGGTATGATTTTCCCATTTTTTCTCCCTCTGTATTATAATTAGATCCCTCTGATTAGGATTTCTATAGGAGTTCGAACACAGCCATTGCAGCCATCCATCAGTCAATCAATCCGCCATGTATTGAGTTCCTATCGTGGACAGAGCAAACACAGGAATGGGCGACAGCAGAATATCCAAGCAGCTGCTGAACTGTGAAGAGACAGAGGTCACAAGAGAAGGGAGTAGTGTAGGATAAATGTTTTAAGATCTGGTGACGCGTGCTCTCACGCCATGTGGAACAGCAGCCGACTGTCAAAAAACAGCCAAAAACCATCGTGGGTTCTGCTACCAGGAGAGGAACTGAGCAGGGATGTGTATTCCCACACTGTTTCAAAAATAGTGAAATTATGGTAATAATTTCAGAAAAGAAAGTTAGCTTCATATGTGTGTGGTTTTTTAAAGTTGCATTTGTTAAGCACTTTGTGCCAGGCACTCTGGGTGTGTGTGTATGTATCTGTATGAATTTGAGAAAAAAGAAGGAATTGTAGCAGGGAGAAAGGAGGGTGAGATGGAAAAAGAGGGGAGAGGGCAAAGGAAAGAAAGGAAGGGAGAGGAAAGAAAGGAAGAGGGAGAAAGAGGGAGACTGAAAAAGATGGAGGGAGGAAGGGAGAATGGAGAGAACTGAATTATTATTATTATCAACATCACAATAATAATTTTTATTACTGTATTATCATTATTATGTAAAGGTAATTATATAATAACCCAGAACCTCCACTGCAGAGCAGAGGTGTGAACTTTAGGAGCAAGTTGCTTTCTCCCTCCTACTTAGACTGTGAACCCCCGTGGAATGTGGACTGCATTCAGCCTGATTAACTTTTACCTACTCCAGAGCTTAGCATAGTGCTTGGCACATAGTAAGCACTTAAGTAGTATTATTAGCATCATTATCATTATTAATAGTAATAACTGCACCCATTACATTTTCAGTTCTACTAGATTATGTGAAGAGCTTCTCTACATATGCTATTCTTTCAAGTAGATTGTTTCCCATGCCTGGTATGAAGGTATGAGCAGAAGCTGTCTTCATAAACACAAAGACTATTACCCTACCTACTTATTATTTTAAATTTTGAATTATACTAGGCAATCCTTGTTCAAAATCTATATTTTTATATTTTCAAAGTGGAAATGTTTCTCTACAACATCATTAATTCCATTTATATCACTTCTGTGTCCTGGCCCTCTAGATGGAGGACCCGATGTGTCTCAAAGCAGTCCATCAGCAAATTTCCATGGTATCCCTGCACCTACATCTGTGGAAATTGAAGGAAAAAACACCCAAACTCTCTTCTCCTAGGGCCTGGTTTTACTTGTAAGGAGTCAGGTGCTCAATCTGTCCAATGTTGATCATGGGTGCTTAATATAATTCTCTGCACACAAATGGAATCCCATCAACATCATGAATTAATTGATTGAGGCTCTATTTGGGCTTAGATGTGGCTAAAAAGACCTTTGACCAGCAGGCCATTCTTCACTTGTTCATCTTAAAGATTGTCTGTTGCCATCTTCAAGAGTTTCCCATCCCTCCTACAGCTTTATGGAATGCCAGCCTATACACCCTATAGTAATTTAATGAAGTAATGCATTCTCCAGTGATCTGCAAGAATTAAGCATCCCCACAAGGTAAGCAATCAGCTTCTTCTGTAGTGATCTGATAAAGATTATCTTTCTACAACTGTTACTTCTGGCTATGATTGGAAGTATGGAAGAATAAGATATTTGGCCCTATACCAAAGTGGATGGGAAAGGAAAACAACTGAATGAAGTTAATGGGTTGGAGAGGATCGACAGGTCCGACGTAGCCAAGGAAACATCATTTCCAAGGGGAAACTACCTTAATTTGAAGTCCTAGACATCATGATCTAGGTGGGAGCGAATGGGCTCAAGAGTTGGGACATTACGTTCTAAACCCAGCTCAACCTCTGGTGTGACCTCTGGCAAAACCACTTCACCATTCTATGCCTCCAATGCCCCATCTGTAAATGTGGATAAACTACTTGCTCTCCATCCATCTTAGACTGTGAGTCCTGCTGGGCACGTAGTCCATTTCTGATCTGTTTACTCTGTATTCAGAGTTTAGCACAGGGATTTCATTATAACAAGTTTTTAATAATATAAATTATTTTAAATCACCTTACCTATTTTTTCCTCAGCTCTCTTCTACCTTTGAACTGTAGCTCTCCTATCCTGAGTATAAGGCTGTGACTCTCTATGAACTGGGTTCACTGAACTTAGTGGACAAAACTCTTGTCACATTATTTTTCAAGAAGCCAAATGTTGTGCTATCAATCAAAGTCTAAAATGCAAAGCTAAACACTATCAAGATAGACTTGTCAGAGCAGTGTTCCACCCGACACCAGTACGTGATTCACTGTATATGCTAAACTTTCTCCCGGGCTGCCGAAGGAGCTTGTGTTTGTCATGCTAGAAATGACAGGGGGGAAATAAAGCTTGGAATGAGTGGACATTTAATAAGGAGCTTCGGTGTTAAAACCAGATCTGCAAGGACTGGGGCCGTCCAGGATTTATTCCCCAACATAGAAGGAGGAAGTTTGGCCAAAGCATTAAACGAGAGTTGTGATTTTCACACTGCCTTGAAAATTAAACCCCAGTAAACGCGAGGAGGGATCCCCATCTCCAGGAGAAATGTATCAGGGAAAGCAAGGAGAGCACATTCCTGTATTTAAAGCTTCTCTGTCCATTACTCTGGACAATGCCACTGCACACTGGATGCTACTGGGAAACAGCTGACTTCCTTGAGCCAACTAAGCTACGGGCCTTGTTCTCTTAAATCAGTGTAGACAACATCTTAGGAAAAGGTTTCTTGGTTTGACTTAATTTCAAAGAGGAGGCACACATATGAGGCTGTGATTTTTTTTAAAAAGATAACTATTTTGTCTTAGAGAGTGTGGAATCAGTGGTATCTGTTGAGCACTTATTCTGTGTAGACCACTGCATTAAGTGCTTGGGAGAGTACAAAACACCCGAGTTAGAAGACATTCCCTGCCCAAAAGGAAGCTTATGGTCAAATGGGGAGATAGACATTAAAATGAATTCAAGATGGATGTGTACACAAGTGCTATGATGCTGAGGGTGGGGTAAATAGCAAGTGCTTAAGGGATACAGATCCAAATGCATAGGCAACACAGAAGGGAGAGGGAATGGGGGAATGAGGGCTAAACGCAGAAGAACTCTTGAAGGAGATGTGATTTTAATAAGGTTTTGAAGGATTGGAGAGTGGTGGACAGTTGGCTGTGAAGAAGAGAGAATTCTGGAACAGAGGAAGGACATGAGCAAGGGGTTGTGTTGAAACAGACAAGATCAAGGTAGAGTGAGTAGGTGGTGTTAGAGGAGTGAAGTGTACACACTAGGTTGTAGAAGGAAATCAGCGAGGTGAGGTAGGCGGGGGAGAGCTGAAGCTTCCCTGTTTCCTTAGACATCGCCAAATGAAAAATTCTTTCCCCAAGTGGATGGGAGGAGTGGATGGGGAGAGCTCTACTTGTCACTCACCATTTCCGAAAACATTTACTTAGCAATTCCATTGCAGTTCCGTGTGTAGTTTTCAGATCCTTCTTCGTGGAGCTATTTCTGGAAACCTCGATTTTCAAGCGGTAAGTACTTTGGTTTTGATGCTTATGTGAGAAATCAATAAAGCTGTTTGCTTTTAAGAAGTCGCTTGGAATTTGGGTGGTTTTTTTTTGAAAGAGTAAAGTTTAGGCTGAGTCCCAGGGGCAAAAGGATCTCTCTAGAAGATGGACTTTGGTGGGATTTTTACAAAAGATTCTTATGGATTTTGCATAATAGAATGGCAGTTTTGTTTGTTACCATTTCTTCTTGTTTTTTAATCCCCATTGCCAGAGAGCTATTTTTAAATAATAGCAAGAGAAATATCTCTTCTGCCTCCCTCAAGGATTGTAGCTTGTTCCTTTGTCATTTAACCACTCAAAAATTTGTAAAATGAATATCAGGATTTCCATATGAAATAAAGTAGGAATATATCTGCCTGAAGCATATGGGAGAACCACACACTATACTATTAATAATATTATTGCTGAATAAAAGTAGTTGAGTAGGATTTGTATTAGCTAGGCTATGGCTGCTGTGGGACCTGGGAATCAGGAGACCTAGGTTTAGCCCCGACCCTGGATCAGTGGTTAGCGTTTTACTGGAGAACCATCGAGAATGTTCTCTGAGGTGGATGGGCCCAGCACAAATGTTGGAAATCAGGTGGCTAATGAGAGTGGAGAAGACCACAGTGGCCACTGGGAAACTGCCTTCTGGATCTGGGTTTTAGGCCCCAGAGTTGGCCCTGTGCTATGTTCTGTTGGCAGAGAGGTGGGAGAGAAATGAAGAGAGGCCAATGAGAAACTTGTCTATGAGAATACAGCTTTGTCTCCTTCCTCCCATCTTCCCACAGTCTGCCTGTCCCCAAAGAACAATGGCAACACATAGGACAGATAATAATAATGTTATTTGTTAAGTGCTTACTATGTGCCAAGCACTGTTCTAAGCATTGGGATTGATGAGGTTATCAGGTTGGACCACGTGGGCTCACAGTCTTAATCCCCATTTTGCAGATGAGGTACCTGAGGCACAGAGAAGTTAAGTGACTTACCTAAAGTCACACAGCTGACAAGTGAGGAGCCGGGATTAGAACCATGACCTCTGACTCTCAAACCTGTGCTCTTTTCACTAAACTACACTGCTTCTCTAGTGATTGACCTCAATTTTCTGATGCAGGCAACCCTCTTTTGAGTGATGATAAAGTATTATCATGCACAATCTCTAATAGGAAGGGAAAGGGATGATGGAAGCAGTTTCACATACAGTATAATAATGGGATTTATTGTGCTCTTTTTAGGTGCCAAGCACTGTGCTCAGCATTGGAGTAGATACTGATAATCAGATCAGACACAGTTCCTATCCCACACAGGCCCCATAATCTAAGAGGTAGAGAGAGAAAGTACACAGATGAGAAAATGGAGCCACAGGGAAGTTAAGTGATTTGCCCAAGCTCATACGACAGGTTAATGACTAAGTTGGTACTAGAACCCAGGGTCTCCTGAATCCTTGACCTGGGTGCTGTTTTCACTAGGCCACACTTGCCTTCTCTGTATCATTCATTCAATAGTATTTATTGAGCATTTACTATGTGCAGAGCACTGTACTAAGTGCTTGGAATGTACAATTCGGCAACAGATAGAGACCATCCCTGCTCAGTGACGGTTTACAGTCAATATCCTCTAGATCCTCTAGACTGTAAGCTCATTTTGGGCGGGGAACATGTCTGCCAATTCTGTTGTAGTCTCCAAAATGATTAGAGCAGTGCTCCGCACATGATAAATACCACTGATTATTCAGCAGGGGCAGGAGAATGCCTGCAGGCCTTCCTGAATGCGGAATGGATATGATTCTTACTTTGCAAGTGTCACTATACTAAAATATTTACTTAGTCACCGTGAGCGAGAAGGAAACAGAGAACTGGTAAGATAATTTATTTCAGTTGGGATCTCCATAGATTTTGCAAAGAAAATAAAATATTAGTTTCCCAGGATCACCTTACTACAGCTTAAAACATGAAGCATTCTTGAAAATGGTGTCAGGAGAATGAAGGCATACTCAGAGAGTGACATAATGGTGGAGGAGCTAAGAGGAGGAGGAAAAAAAATAATAATGGTATTTTCATCCCATCTGGCCTGGCAATCATAATTGTATTTGATTAACTCTTATCAAATATGTTCCTCTTTATTTGCTTAATGAAACAAATGCCAAGATCAATTGTCAGGAGTCTAAGCAGATGCTTAAGAGTGTAATATTATTCTCAGAAATGCAATCCTTCAGAAATGATATTTCTATGAATGCGAGAAAACTGTAACACTCACCCATCATAAAAATCCTTGATGTGTACTTGTGAAGGGAGATGCTTACAGTCATTGAGAGGACTTTATCATTTTTGTCCTTATGGTACTTATGTGTTTACTAGGTGCTAAGCAATGGTGTAGATACAATCAGATGATGCATTTTTTTTGTTCTGCACAAGGTTTATAATCTAAGACAAAGGGAGTCTAACTTTCTTATCCTTATTTTACAGATGAGGAAATGCAAAATCTGTAAAATCTATAAATATGAACCAGGCCTGAACTCATGTTGTGAGATTTAGAAAACCAGCTCACTGGGGCTCCCATTCTAATCATTCCATTAATGAGGCCGTTAAACTAGACACAGTTCCATGGGTGAATTTCCTTTCTTTATTTTAGCTCCCAGAGACAATTGGGTTGTTGCTCTTAGGCCTCACAAATGTGAAAACCACATGTTGGTCCTCGCCAATTTCAAATTTAGTGTCTAAATAATTTCTGAATGACAGTTGAAGGCTTTTCTGTTTGGAATGAAATTTGACTTTGAAGGAGGGAGAGGATCCCTAACTAGGGCTGCTGGCGCTCACAGTCTAAGTAGGAGGAAGAAATGAGAAGCACTGTACTAAGCTCTTGGGAGAGTACAATCTTGGGAGAGTACGTGGAAATGATCCTCGTCCTAAAGGAACTTAGAATCTAGTAAACTAGCAATCTGAAATGCCAAATTCAGTCAATTCCTCTGATCTTTCCTCACCTTCAAAGCTTTATTGAAGGCAGATCTTCTCCAAGAGGCCTTCCTAGACTAAGCCCTCCTTTCCTCTTCTCTCACTCCCTTCCGCATCATCCTGTCTTGCCCCTTTATTCGTTCTCTCTCCCAGCCCCACAACACCTAGGTACATATCTGTAATTCATATATGTATATTAATGGCCGTCTTCCCCTCTAGACTGAAACCTCGTTGTGGGCAGAGAATGTGTCTGTTTATTATATTGTACTCTCCCAACTGCTAAGGTGTCAAGGTGGGTCTAAACTATGCCTAAATCCTCACTCAGTAGATCAGTGATATTTATCAGGTGTTCAAGTATGGTACTCAGTAAATATGAGCACAGTCCCTTCCTACGAGGATGTACCGTAAGCTCGGAGTGGGCCTTTTTTATTGCTGATTTGTACTTTCCAAGCACTTAGTACAGTGCTCTGTACACAGTAAACGCTCAATAAATACGAGTGATTGAATGAATAAATGAATGAATGAAAAGTCACGGTGTTGTGAACTGGAAGAAGTTTGGATGGTGTGGTCTGAGAAGTCATGATGTTGCAGTTGAAGTAGTGTGGCCTATTGGAAGGAACATGGGCCTGGGAGTCAGAGGACCTGGGTTCTAATTATGGTTCTGCCACAATCTGCTGAGTAACCTTGGGCAAGTCATTTCACTTCCCTATACCTCAGTTACTTCATTTGCAAAAAGGGGTTGCAATACCTGTCTTCCCTCCTCCTTAGAATGTGAGCCCCATGTGGGACCTGATTATCTTGTATCATGCTTAACAAATAGCACATTTATCATCGTAGTTGTGTTTCGGCTAACATAAGTTTTGGAGCCCTAGTTTCTGAATTACATTAGCGTCTACTGCCATTTTGGACCATTTTAGTTAAGAATTTTATTTAAGAGTTCTAAAAATTCACATTTAAAATATCACCTAATTTTATTGTAATGTCTTCTCAGGTTTCCTTCAAAGCAACATTTGCTACACCAAGATTACATGGCTATTAAAACCATTCATCAAGTTTTCTTGTGTGCATAAACTGTACCTTACCCCACCAACTAACTTTAATTCTCACCATCTGGGCGCAAATCAGGAATAGCTGTATTATTGCAATGCATAAATACCTTCACAGTTTTCACCTTTTTTTTTCAATGAGTGCTGTGAGGCATTGGCCATGACGTTTCAAAAGAGAATTCTCTAGGGATCATTTATTGTTCTACTACTTTGAAAAATCTATGAAATTCTTTTATGGCTCTTATAGTATATTTTCAATGCAACAATTAGTTTGAGTGGCTATAAACCCTGAATTTTCATGATGATAGTGTCGACTGAAGGCACAATAATTGAGTGTGCTGTTCACTGAGTAAAATATAGTGGGCTGTGGCTAGTTCAGGATGAAACTGGAAGAGTTCTCAACATCATATTCTGATCATGATCTAATTACCACAGAACAATAGTAATAATAATAATAATAATTCTGGTATTTTTTAAACACTTTGTGCCAAGGACTATACTAAGCACTGAATAGCTACAGAGATAATCAGTTTAGATATAGTCCATTTCAATCGATCAATCAATTACACTTATTAAGCACTTACAATGTGTACTAAGTTCTAGGGAGAGTACAATACAACATAATTGGTAGACACACTCCCTGCCCACAGGGAGCTCACAGACTAGCTGAGGAGATATTAAAATAAATTATGGATATGTAAATAATGTTTACTGAGCACCTGTTTGGTGTAATGCACCGTGCTAAGCATTTGGAAAATTCAACTTAGTGAAAGATGGAGAACTGAAACATGAAGTATTGCACAAATATACTTTTATCAGTGTTATTCATTGAGGACTTATGTGCAGGGCACTGAGCTAAGCTCTTGGGAGAGTAAATTATGACAAGCTTCAAGATACAATCCCTGCCCACAACAAGCTGACAGAGCTTACATTCAGTATAAATAAATAATTTATAATATATAATAATAATAATAATAATGTTGGTATTTGTTAAGCACTTACTATGTGCAGAGCACTGTTCTAAGCGCTGGGGGAGATACAGGGTCATCAGGTTGCCCCACGTGAGGCTCACAGTTAATCCCCATTTTACAGATGAGGTAACTGAGGCACAGAGAAGTTAAGTGACTTGCCCACAGTCACACAGCTGACAAGTGGCAGAGCCATCTTCAATAGTATTTAGAGCCGGGAGTCGAACCCATGACCTCTGACTCCGAAGCCCAGGCTCTTTCCACTGAGCCACGCTGCTTATATATAATATGTAATTTAGCTCTGGTCTCTTAGGGATGTCACAGAAGAACAGTTTTAGAAGCATCCCTTATGTTAGCTTTTAGAATGCAAATATTAATAATAGTAATCCTGATTGTGGTGTTTGTTAAGCACTTACTATATGCCAGGTGCTGTTCTAAGCTCTAGGGTAGATTCAAGATAATCAGGTTGGACATACGCATATAGATATCATTGACAATTAAGGAATAAATAGAAACAAAATGAATTATGTGAGTTTTCCCACATAGCTATCAAGAAGGAAATTCATTTAATAAAAGCAATTGCAGTCTCTTTGTCAGCAATAATCCATTTTCTTAGCTTGCTGACATTCATTCTTTAAACTGGAAAGAAATGGTTTTCCCTCGTCGAAGCACCCCTGAGCACAAAGAACAATAGGGAGTCTCAAGGTGCTACCTCTTCCAACAAGAGGAGGGTGAAGGGAGGGGTGGACAGCAGGGAGGAACCGCTCTGCATTTTGCTCTTAATATACACACTCCAGTAATGAGTTTCGACTGGCTCTATAAAGGGTGGTTGGTAATTATTCTGAGTGGATGTAGAATGACAATTTGCCTAATCTCACTTCAGTTATTAAGCCAGAAAGTTATTTTTTCCCATTGCCTCTTAAATCAAGGGAAGGAGGTATGGCCAATTGGAAAGAGCATGGGCCTTGGAGTCAGAGGACCTGAATTCTAATCTTGGCTCTGCCTCTTGTGTGTTATGTGACCTTGGGCAAAGTCACTTTAATTCTCTAGCCCTCAGTTAACTCATCTGTATAATGGGGATTCACTACCCAATAGACCATGAGCACCATGTAGAACAGGGACTCATAGTTTGTAGAGTGCTTGGCACATAGTATGCTTAATACGCTCTCAACAAATGCCACAATTATTATTTGTCAAACGTTCCAATAATTCCACCTATCATTAAAGAATAATTCTGTTTTCTCCAGTCCAGTCCACTGTCTTCACCCAATTATTTCCATTCATTAGGCCAATGGTTCACTACAATTTGGTTGGAATTAAGGTCTGTTCAAGGACCCTGATTTTTTAAATCCAAGGGATGAACATGTAATCCATTTTCAAGGTGACTCTTTACCAGTAGTGCAGCAAAGATTAGCAATTTCCTACAGCATTTTAAATGGTACACATGTAAATCAGTTCAGGAGTGTGACTCTTAGAGAGCAAAGAAAAATTATGAATTCTCAAGAGATATGGATACCTAACTGATTTCAAACAAGACAAAGCAAGAATTGAAACTCACAGTTCACAAAAATAGTGGGAAGACAAGATTTGGACAAAAAGGTTGGATTTCTATCATTGCTAATGAGTACAGGGTTTCGTTAAAAATATACCCCTTTTTACCTTTGTTTTACCAATGGTAAAATGGAGATACTTATTTTTCTGTACATTATGCATGGAGCCACTGTGAGGATTGAGAAAATAGGGCTGTATATAAAAATTAACAAGATCCATTTTAGCGATAAAAAGACACTAAAAAGATCTTTGCCAAAATCAACTCAAAGAGCCTCCACAAATGGATATTCTACAAAACCCAGTTTGCTGCAGTGGGCTGGGATCATGTCAGTGTACTCCATTATACGGTACCTTCCCAAGCGTTGAGTCCATACAGGGCTCTATATACAGTAATCACTCCATATATATGATTGATTAATTGATTGTCAGAAGCTTGGATTACAGGAGGAAGAAAAATAAGCATGATTCAGGTTCAAACACACTTTAGATCCACACCAATATTTCAGATTGAATAGACATTTGGATACCCATACCTCTGCTGCATTTCTATGCATCTCTTTTCATCTATTCCTTCTTCTTTCCTGCATCTTTAATTAGTGCCCTGCTCAATCATCTAGTCCCCCATTTGATTAAAAGCTTCTTGAGGTCAGGAATCATTCATTCATTCATTCAATAGTATTTATTGAGCGCTTACTATGTGCAGAGCACTGTACTAAGCGCTTGGAATGAACAAGTCGGCAACAGATAGAGACAGTCCCTGCCGTTTGATGGGCTTACAGTCTAATCAGGGGAGACGGACAGACAAGAACAATGGCAATACAGAACTCTTCCAAGCACTTCACACAGTGCTCGGTGCTCAGTAGGTAACTAGTAAATATTGAAATATCTTGAAATATCTGAGTGTAGTTATTTGTATTGAAATATCTTGTCAGAGGTATTTGGAGAATTGAGAGTCCAGCAAATATGACTATCATTATTATTAGGATGTGTAATGGGAGGAGAATTATCTGGGTGATTTATTAGTGTAGACCCAACTTCTATCTAGAAATAGGCCTAAGATGGCACTGCACAATTGTGAGCCAAAGTGAAGAAACCGTTTACAGGATGTTAACAACAAAAACTTCTGCCATGAAAAGGGAATTCCAGGTGAAAACTGACTTTGTCTGCCATGCACTGATAATTTCTTGTCATCAATAGGGTCATCCTCAAGCCTAAAGGATATTTATGAGGGGAAAAAAGTTTGAAAAATCAGAAAGAGAGAAAGAGAAGGAGAGAGAAAGAGATGGTTTGGTAAACATATTTTGGAACTTGCCGTACTGATCCTCTACTGTTTTAATATCTCGAGGAGTGACATCAGTCACATCTCATTTTTAGATTAAAAGAAAAGCTGTCTAGCATACTAACAGATTTAGGTCAAATCTTTGCTCCTTAATACTTTAGGAATGGAGAGGATTTAATAAGCATTCAGCCCCCTGGAGAGTAGCCTCATATGCAGTGACTATCAGCACAGCTACAATATGATTGAGGCAAGGGAGTGAATTCCTTGCTGTGAAGTTGGAGAAGCCTTAACCATTGAACATTCAGGCAATCGAGCAGGGAGATTTTATTTGCAATTTCTGAGCAAGTTGTCTTGCCCCCAGTCCCTTCTTTGATCATTTAATTGTATGACAGCAAAAATGTTATCTCTCCAGATAAGGAAAAATACCAGAATCAATAAAGAGAATTGGTACTTGTTAAGTTCTTACTATGTGCCAAGGACTGTTCTAAGTGCTGGGATAGATACAAGATCGTAAGGCTGGACACAGTCCCTGTCACACTTGGGGCTCACAGTCTTTATCCCCATTAGACAGATGAGGTAACTGAAGCCCCAAGAAGCAAAGCGACCTGCCCAAAGTCACACAGCAGACATGTGGCAGAACTGGGATTAGAACCCAGGTCCTTCTGACTCTCAGGCCCATGCTCTATCCACTAAGCTGTGCTGCGTATTAATCAGGACCACAGAATAAATTGATCAATCAGTGGTATTTACTGAGCTCTTTCTGTATGTGGAGCACTGCACTAGGCCTTTGAGAGACAACAGAGTTAGTAGGCACATTCCTTGTCCAGAAGGAAATGAAAGTCTAGAGGACTGTATTGAGCACTTAGGAGATTGTCCTGTGCATTTCTTTATCAATTTTACTATGTTGTAAAATCCCTGAGGTCCCCGATAGTGTGTACAATATGCTATTGTATTCTCCCAAGTGCTTAGTACAGTGTTGGCACATGTAAGTGTTCAATTAATACCAGCGAATGAGTAAAGAGGAGATCTATTGGGTAGTATTCCACCAAGCTCAACTATACATTTTATTTCTTCCTTTCTCAAAATAATAATAATGATGATAATGGTATTTGTTAAGTGCTTACTATGTGCCAAGCACTGTTCTAAGCTGTGGGGTAGATACAAGGTAATCAGGTTGTCCCACGTGGGACTCACAGTCTTAATCCCCATTTTACAGATGAAGTAACTGAGGCACAGAGAAGTTAAGTGACTCGCCCAAGTTAACACAGCTGATAAGCAGCGGAGCCGGAATTAGAATTCATGACCTGTGACTACCAAGCTTGTGCTCATTCCACTGGAGCACACTGCTTCTAGTATTCCTTTTCTTTTCTCTACTTTGATTCGTACTCTAAAGTCTATTTTGATTTAATTTGCATGTACTGGATTCGATAGAGGGAAATCAGATTGTTCACAGTCCTTGTCTGTTAGAGGGCTCCGAGTCTAAAAGAGACAGAGATCATGAAACTTACAGATGGGGAAACTGAGACCCCGAGAGGCTGACTGACCCGTGATCAACAGCAGGCTGGTGGCAGAGCCAGGACTAGAACTCCCTTCTCCCGATTCCCTTTCTGATTCTCTTTCCACTAGACCACACCACTTCCCTAATGGGTAGGCAGACAGCGAAATAATTTATGGGCAAGAGGAAGAGCAAAAAAGGATTTGATGGTCTTAGAAGAATGGCGATGAGTGCACTGGTCTTCCCTGTGACCGTCAGTGCCACAGGGCAGTGAAAAGGCCTGGTAGAGAATTATAGGACTTAGTCGGAAATGGATAAGGGAGGGAAGCAAGGTAATGTAAGTAAAATCATAAAATGAATTTTATGTATCATTAATTCTGATAACTGATTTTATTGCTTTGGAAAATTATTATGGCAGTCTGCTACAAAATACTTAACCTAATTTAAATTTCAGAACACTTTTTTGGCAAATCACTATAAGCAATATTTTTAATCAATGAAGTGGTGCTAATTTGGATTTCAGAAGCTGCAAGAAAAAGGAGTTTGCAAAGCTAAGCATGTTGTATTCCGTGGCTGGGTTTGTCAAGTTTTACAAAGGACAACATTAATATTTTCCCCTTTTTTCCTGGTAGGAACACTACAGGACATATCACAAGTCAAGCAATAGCAGCTTGTATTTGTAGTTATTCGATAGGTTTGCCTATCTGTAATGTTCAAGAAAATGATTTCCGCCCCATGATGACACATTTTTGTAAGAAAGGACTCTGATCTAGTCGAAAGAGAATTGACTAGAACTCAGAAACCCTTGGTTCAAGTCCCACTCTTGCCACTTGCCTGCCGTGTGACCTCAGACCACTTGGTTCACTGCACCGTGCCTAGGTTTCCTCATCTGTACCATAGGGATAAAATGCCCGTGCCTCTTATCCCTTAAACTGTATACCCTGGATGGGACATGGATTGTGTTTGGTCTGATTATCTCGTGTCTTCCCTAGTGTTTAGTATAGGATTTGGCAGCACTTTGTAAGGACTTCATAAATACCATCATCATTGTTTAGGGACGTGCAGTTTGTGTTGTCTTCAAAGATCATATTCTTTCATTAATATTTTAGGAGTTTTGCCTTGGTCCAGGCAGTATCCTAAAGCAATGTGATAATGATGATGAAGTCTCCCATCATTCTCTATTCCACTGCACCAACAGCACAGCAGAAGCATCGTACAGTTGCTGCCTTGTTCAGTCTTCTATTTCCCCTTTCTCAGAGTGCCTGGTGGCTTGGGGATCTGTGCTCTGAAAATGTCCATTCTCTTTTTCCACCCTGCTGTTGAAGTCAGTGGGCTATGTGGGAAAGCGAGGTCTGCATCGTTCTACTGATGACACTAAGTTGTGAGTTGTCCCCTTGGGGACCAGGCTGGTTTTCTGCTGGATTTCATTTCTTCCTGGACCAATGACCCATGGCCCCAGAACATCTTGTCTTATGCGGCATTTACCTAGGGTGGAGGGGAGACCGGTGGCTCGAAACGAGTTGTGAGAGCTGGAAACATGCCACAGTCCCTCTTTCGGCCACTGTCTCGGAATGCAAGCGTTCTGATGGGAACAAGGATCGTCTCTGCCTTTCCAAGGAGTATCAGTCTTTAAAGTCAATGTTCCAAATACTGCTTTTTATTTACGTGCACATAATTTCCAGGGGAAGCATAAACAAAGGCAGAAAAATGCCCAACTCTCTCTGGATATTAGCATAGTTTCACAATCCCTTAATGTGTTCATATATTTCATGATGCAAGAATGCAGATTCCCTTCAGCACTTGGTTCTAAACCCAGGAACTGACAGCCAGTCTCCTCCAGGAGGCCTTCCTTGATTAATATTAATATTAATATTCCCCAGTTCATCCCTTGCTACTCCTACCTCAGCACTGCAGCATCAATTATGCACTTATGGGTTTCTAACACCTCCATAAATATCATTTTACATACCTTAGTATTTAAGCACTTAGCCACTTTTCCTTTCTCATCTTATCTCTGTAAACTGTTTTTCTCCCCAGCGAAAGCGTAAGCTCGAAGAAGGCAGCAGGAATCGTGCTTTCCAACTCTAATGTGCTCTCCCAAGTGCTTAGTGCAGTGCTTTGCACCAATCACTGATGGATTGATTGATCGATTGGTTGCAGGTCCACCTTGATCAAAATCAATGTAGCCCACTGGGAAGAATCAATCAATCAATTAATGATATTTATCGAGCATTTACTATGGGCAGAAGCAGTATGGCGTACTGGGTAGAGCACAGGTCTGGGAGCCAGAAGGTCATGGGTTCTAATCCCGGCTGAGCCACTTGTCTGTTGTGTGACCTTGGGCAAGTCGCTTCACTTCTCTGGGCCTCAGTTACCTCATCTGTCAAATGGGGATTGAGAATGTGACTCACAGGTGGGACAGAGACTGCGTCCAACCCAATTTGCTTGTATCCAACCCAGCGCTTAGTACAGAGCCACCTATATAGCAAACACTTAATAGATACAATAATAATAATGATAATTACTATTATTATTAATATCATTATGCAGAACACCATGCTAAGTGCTTGGGAGAGCACAGTACAACAGAACTTGAAGACACGTTCCCCGCCCATAATGAGTTTACGGACTAAAGCACGAGCTTGCCAGCTAGAGGAACGCTGGAAGTCAGGAGAACCGAGTTTCAATGTCAACTTCATCACTTGCCTTCTACTTGACCTCGGGCAAGTCACCTAACTGCTCTATGCCTCAGTTTCCTCATCTGTAAAATGGGAATTCAGTACCTGTTCTTCTCTCTCCCTTCAACTGCGAGCCCCATCTGGGTAAGGGATGGTCTAATTGGTCTGGTTCAGTTATTTTTACCCTGGGCTTAGTACAGTGTTTGGCACACAGTAAGTGCTTAACAAATAACAAAATTATTATTATTACTGTGATTATTATCAGTAGTAATAGCAGTAGTAATGATAGTTGCACAAGGGGCTCAGGACGGAAAACTTCACCCACTGATTCCATTATCTGGCTGCTTCCTGCTGTTTTTTGGATCTCCCTCTGCTGTGCCATTACTAGCAAAGGTCACTCCCGGGCCTGGACCGGGCAGCTTCCTGAGCCTCCCCAGGCAAGTGGTTTTTCATCGTTCACTAGAAAAATGAACATCCTGATACCTTGTAGCAGACCAAGCTTCATAGATAACTCAATCAAAGACTTTTGTAAGGAATATAAGAGCCCCATTTTTCAGAGGGATGTTCGGATTGAACCATCTGTGTCATATCGAGTGAAAGATTTCTTTCCAGGAAGCCCAGTGTGCCATTATATGGGGGAAATGGAGGTTATCAAGGAATTGCATCAGGACTCTGACAAATCAATCATCTTTCTAACTAGCTATTTTACCACAAAGAAAGGCTCAATTCTCAAGAAAAGAGACACTTTTTCAGATACCAATCCTAAGCACTTATCCATGTATTCTAGTCAACTGTACATTAATTTACTTACTACTTAGAACCATTTTCATGTTTTTCATCCCTATTAGACCATAAGCTTCTTGTGGGCCTTGACTTTGTCATTTCTCTGTTTCAGTATTTTCCAGTATTTTGCATCTAGTAGGTGCTTAATAAATACAATTATTCCTACTACTATTACTACAAGGCCTCCAATATTTGGGTGCTATCATTTCAATCACCATAAATTACTTCTCCAAACATAAAGTCAATAACCAAAGCATTTGAAGGTCTTTGTTGTATGTGGAAGTTGAAGTCTTTGTATCTTTTTTTTTTAATACACACAATGGGTCGGGCTGTTACAGTTTAAGGAGTTTTTGTTTCACGGTGCATGCTGCAAAGAGGAAGGTGATCTAACCTTTGGAAAACATTTTTAGTTCATTTATATAATGCCTTGCCTGCGTAGGCATCGGGGTTTGGCTTAAGTTATGATTTCTCCAGTGTTTTACAGTGCTTGGCGCAGGGTAAGCGCTTAGCAAATATCTATTATCATCATTTCTTTTCAAATTTACAGAAATGGCCGATTTAAAGCATTAAGTAGTGAATGAAACATAGCACCTTAATGTTATGGTTAGCCAACAGCCCAGTTGTTGATCCAGAAGAAATAGCACAGTTCTGGGACTCAAGAAACCTGGGTTCAAGGCTAGAGTTCTGCAAGTGGGGCAGAGGCTGCTGGGGTTTAACCACTGGTGGGGAGGGTTTCTGACAAGAGAACCATCTAAGGGAGAGTTCTACGAGAGGGAGAGACCGGAAGGGATCTTGAAAAACTGTTGGCTAATGTGGACAGCAAAGTCCATAATACTTCTTGAGGCAATCCCATACCAGGCCGTGACCCTCTGTTCTGCATTGACTAAATCAGATTATTGGGAGAATCATTTGTCTTTAGTAAACCTATTTAGGGACATCCTTGGTGGGAGGTAGCCAGCTATGCCCCCAACTCTCACTTCGGGAATTCTCCATCACCTTAGTACTGGGAGCTCACCCACTCCCAACTGAATAATAATAATAATAATAATAATGATTATGACATCTGTTAAGTGCTTACTATAAGCCTCATGGGGCTCACCATCTTAATTCCCAATTTACAGATGAGGTAACTGAGGCACAGAGAAGTTAAGTGACTTGCCCAAAATCACACAGCTGACAAGTGGTGGAGCCAGGATTAGAACCCATAACCTCTGACTCCTAGGCCCGGGCTCTTTCCACTGAGCCATGCTGCTTCCAAAGCACTTATTGTACTCTCCCAACCACTTGGTACAGTGTTCTGCACACAATGAGACCTCAATAAATTTTTTTGGTTGATTGATTGATCGATTGGGTAAATATCTTTAACTCTGCAGTTTCCCTTTACCTGTAATGTATTTTAGTGTCTGTCTCCCCTGCTACAATATAAGCTCCTTGAGCGTAAGGATGACACCTACTAACCTTTGTGGTGCCCTCCCATTCAATCGATCAATCGATCATATTTATCAAGGGTTTGCCACGTGCAGATCACTGCACTAAGAGCTTGGGAGAGTACAATACAACAGAGTTAGAAGACTCGTTCCCTGCCCGTAATGAACTTGTAGTCTAGAGGAGGAGAGAGATTTTAATACGAATAAATGAGTAGTATAGTGCTCTGCACAAAGAAATCGATCAATAAATACTATTGATTGATTCACTAATTAAACATGCAGGGATATTGATCCCTTTAGGCTGACTTTTTTTTTTCCTTCCAATTAAAATCCCAGTTGCGTGTACATTCAGGAATATTTGCATAAAGATTTTGGGATTTTGGAGGGAAATAGTGTCAATCGCCAAACCTGTACAAAATCTATCTTTTGAAACACACATTCTGCCACTAGAAGTAGCATCCTGGAATCACACAATCTTCATAGTTCTAGATCCTTTCTGTTCAGCATCACTTGCTGAAAGGGAGTATAGGACAGAGAGAATTCATTTCTCTCTCTCCTCACTTACCTTTCCACCCGTGTGTAATGGATTAGGTTCCGCAGTTACTGATGGCTACAAAATATCTCGAGATGGGTGAGCAGATACACTCAAAGCGTTGATCGGAAAGTGTGAGGAACCTTAGGTCTTATAGGCTGCAAAATCCTCTCCATTTCTCAACCTTTGTTAATGAAAGGAGGTTTAGTTTTCTTACTTCTAAACCCTTGGCATATGACTTTCGTAGATGCCTGACTGAACTCATGAATCTGATGAAACAGACGATCCCTAAATAATTCATTAGAGCTCTTTCTCAATATGTCCTGGGTATTACCACTTTTATTTTTTCACCACCTGAATTGTGTCTCTACTGGGCTATAGGCAGCTGAGGCAGCCTGTACTAACCAGAGCAGTGAATAGCAATAATTAACTGGAGAGAGATGAAGCAATCAGTGATAAAGGAAAGCAAGCAAAGGAAAAAAACAGCCAAGTTTCCAGTTAAAATGGAAGAAATAAAATCTCAACTGTAAAGCTGCATTATGTTGCAAAACAACAAGTCTAAGGAAAACGTGTTGAGTTGGATCAATGTTCTTTGGGAGGAATAACTTTTACAGGATCTATAAAAGAAAGTCCTATAAAAGAATCTCCTTAAAATTGGCTTTAAAACACCGTCAGCTCGCCCACCCTACCTCATCTCACTGATCTCCTACTAGAGCACCCCCGTGCCAGTTTACTCATTGCACTCCAATAATAATAATTATGTTGGTATTTGTTAAGCGCTATGTGCAGAGCACTGTTCTAAGCCCTGGGGTAGATACAGGGTAAACAGGTTGTCCCATGTGAGGCTCACAGTTAATCCCCATTTTACAGATGAGGCACAGAGAAGTGAAGTGACTTGCCCACAGTCACACAGCTGACAAGTCTCGTCTATCTCACTGCTGACCCCTTTCCCACATCCTCCCACTAGCCTGGAACTTCCTCCCCCTCCATATACATCTTCCCGCCACTCTCTCCACCTTCAAAGCATTACTAAGGTCACATCTCCTCCAAGAGGCCTTCCCCGATTAAGCCCTCTTTTCACTGGCTCCCTCTCCCTTCTGCATCGTCTCTGTGCTTGAGTCTACGGGGCACAGCAGGACTTAAACTGAAAGGGAAAATAGGGTAGGACTAGTATGCCAGCTACTAGCTCTGCAAAAAATTTCTTCTCCCAAGTTTCTTATCCCAAAGTCTGAGTATCAATGCTTGTCTGTCACTTTTGATGACATCGCCATCACCATGACTAAAAATACTAGAATGTAAGCTCCTTGGAGGGAGAGAACGTACTTATTAACTCTATTGTACTGTAATCTCCCAAGTGCTTGGTAGTGTTCTGCAAACAGTAAGCACTCAATTAATACTCCTGATTGATTGATTGATGGATTTTCACCATCCCCACCTCTACCCCCTCTAGATTGTAATCTCCCTGTGGTAGGAGAACATGTCTACCATTTTTGTCATATTGTACTCACCCAAGTACTTAATACAGTGCTCTACACACAGTAATCACTCAATACATATGATTGACTGATTGCTCGATCATCCCCATCACCACCATCACCACCAGCACCAGCCCATCACCACCATCACGACCATCAACATTGTGAGCAGGGAATGTGTGTGTTTATTGCCGTACTTTACTCTCCCAAGCACATTGTAGAGTGCTCTGCACATAGTAAGCACTCAATTGAGGATAAATATTAGCATTACCGTCTCCAAAACACCACCATGGCCATCACCATTATCACCACTCCCAACCCTACCATCCCCACCATCACCATCACCACCAGTGAATTTCTATATTAAGCCTCTCCATGCCTCCAACCTCAGAATGAGCTCGGTTCTATGGAACGGCTCTTAACTCCCTCTACATTTCTTCCAGCTCAAGCGGAGAATTCTCAGATGCTGTTGGCAAAGCTACCGGGATGTGGGAGATAGATAACGTTACCGGATAGGTAACGTTGTGCTCTGGGATGTGCAAATTGTTTACTCTGCTTCCTCAGAGATCCCTGTGGAGGCACGGGTGACTGGGTCAGTGCCCTCCCAGGACTAGACTGTAAGCTCATTATGGGCAGGGAATGTGTCCGTTTATTGTTGTGTTGTACTTTCCCAAGCGCTTATTACAGTGCTCCCTCTGCTCCCTCTCTGCTCCTCCTCTGCCCTCTGCTCCCTCCCCCTTCCCCCCTTTACCTCCCCTCAACTAAGCCCCCTTTCCCTCTGCTCCTCCCCCCTCTCTTCCCCTCCCCCAAGCACTATGCTCATTTGTATATTTTTTTTTACCTTATTTATTTTGTGAATGAGGTGTACATCCCCTTGATTCTATTTATTGTGATTATGTTGTCTTGTTTTTGTCCGTCTGTCTCCCCGGATTAGACCTTAAGCCCATCATGGGGCAGGGATTGTCTCTATCTGTTGCCGAATTGTCCATTCCAAGTGCTTAGTACATGCTTTCCCCTAGTAAGCACTCCATAAATACTATTGAATGAATGAATGAATGAATGAATAGTAAGCGCTCAATAAATACAATTGACTGACTGACCCCCTGCAATGTGGCTGAGGTTCAGCCTAGCTCGGCCTCCAAAGCCACGAGCTTCTTGCTGACGGATTGGTGTGCTGGCAGTCCCTCTCCCTAGAGGTTCTTGGGGTTAGACTCGGGAATAAGTGTTCTCTGCCAATGTTGTACCCCTCCTCCCTGGCCCTGACCCTCTGCTAGCTGAGCAAGCATCAACCAACTGGGCAGTAGAACAAACACACACCTCCAATGTAGGGCTACACATTCCGCGCCCACAATGTTGATGGTGGTGATGGTGGTGATGGGATGGTGCTGGTGGTGATGGTGGTGATGGGGATGATCGAGCAATCAATCAATCAATCATATGTATTGAGTGACTACTGTGTGTAGAGCACTGTATTAAGTACTTGGGTGAGTACAGTATGAACCTCTAACTCTCCTTACCGTTTCAACTAAAGAGTCATCGGGACTTGGGTAGAGGCAACCTATGAAGGGAGCTGGAAGTTTGGAAATCATTCATTCACCTGTTTGTCCTTCTATCCATCCATCCATCCATCCATCCATCCATCCATCCATCCATCCAGATTCATTACGAACCCACTCTGTTCAGACACTGTCCTAGGAGCTTGGGAACTAAAATGAAAGCAAATGACACAGTCCCTGCTTATGTATCTTCTTTTCTAATACTAATGCCAAATCATAGGTAGGAAATAAATAGGGCATCGGGGGCCTGGAATCAAGGGAGAGTCAGGGCTGAACATCTGCCTTGGTTTGGCCTTGCCATGCCCCCTCTATGCCCTGACCCTTCTGGTCTGTGGCTTGAGGGTACCACAAAGCCCAAGCTGTGCATATCCCTTGCCTACTTGAAGAGGAGTTGGCCCTCTCCCATTCTGACAGAAAAAAAACATATAAAGCTAATGGCCCTGCCCAGTCTCTAGGCACCATTTAATAAATTAATGCTCAATGCACTAATTATCTTAATGATACTGTGAGCAATAATAATAATTTGAATTATATATGCTATTTTCCCTAAAAATACTAATGTTTTCATATGCATAATCTTAATTTATCCTCCCAATAAACTAGTAGGTAGGGCTGGTTCATTACTGTGAAAGGCAAGTTTGTTCTGTTTTGTTTTTTAATCCTCAATTCATATAGAGAGAAACTGAGGCACACAGCATTCAAGTGACCTGACAAGGCCATCTGATCAGCCAGTGACAAAGCCAGGAATCCAAGGCCAGGGTTCTAATGACCATAGTATCTTGCTTTTCTAGTAGTACAGACTAATTTCTGCATGAATCAAATGGCTTAATCTACTCCTAAAATGGATTTTCTACATTGGGAGAATCTGCTTCAGTGGAAAATCTTCCCAAGGAGAAATCACTTGTCATCTCTAACAGCCTACTGCTTGGCAGTAAGATCGTCAGACATCCGATGTGTTGAGGAGTCCGTCTGATGGACAGCTTCTGTGTTGGCATCGTGGAGGCACCGTGTGGCTGCCTTCACTTTTCCTACCGATCTAGGCTCTTTAAACTGTCTTAAGATTCCCCAGGATAGTACAGTGAGGAGGAAAAAGAACAACGGGGCTCCATCGGGGCTTCTCCAAATGTCTCCGAAGGTCATCAGACCAACTTACTGGCATCATCAAAGATGAACAAGCTGGGGACGATACTGGAGGAGGGGACAAACAAATCTAACACTTAGAACCATGCATGGCAATGGAAGGCAGGGCGATTTCCAGAATTAGATCAGTGCTGAGTGTTGGATTCATTCTAGCTGCACCCAGGCTCTCGGAGGATTTTCCTAACATAAATTTTCCACTTTTAATTTTCCTTCTCCAGAATCAATCAGACAATCATTCAATCAATCTTATTTATTGAGCACTTAATGTATGTAGAGACCTGTACTAAGCACTTGGGAGAGTACAATAACAGATTTGGTAGACACATTCCCTGCCCACATAGAACTTACAGTCTAGAGCGGGAGACAGATATTAATATAAATACATAAATTATGGATATGTACATATGTGCTGTGGAGCTGGGAGAGTGCGTTGAATGAAGGGAGGAGGTCAGGGTGACACAGAAGTGTGTGGAAGAAAAGGAAAAGAGTGTTTAGTCAGGAAAGGCCTCCGGAAAAGTGGTGCCTTCAGTAAGACTTTGAAGATGGTGAGAGTAATTGTAAGCTATGAAGAGGGAGAGTGTTCCAGGCCAGGGTTGGGCTCTGGTCAAGAGGCCGATGGTGAGATAGATGAGATTGAGGTGCGGAGAGTACGTTGGCAATAGAGGAACGAAGCGTGCAGGCCAGGTTGTAGTAGGAGAGTAGGGATGCGAGGAAGGAGGGGGCATGATAATTAAGTGCTTTAAAGTTGATAGAAAGAAGTTTCTCTTGGATGCTAAGGTGGATGGGCAACCACTGGAGCTTCTTGAGGAGTGGGGAAACATGGACTGGACATTTTTGTAGAAAAATGATCCGGGCAGTAGAGTGAAGTATGGACTGAAATGGGGAGATGCAGGAGGCAAGGAGGTCAGCAAGATGGTTGATAGAGTAATCAAGGTGGGATAAGATAAGTGATTGGATTAACGTGGTAGTCATTTGGATGGAAAGGAAAGGGCAGATTTTAATGCATTTTAGCAGAATCAGGAAAGGGAATTGTAGAGAAGTGGTTGTTCTTCTACATTTGATCCGGTAATGAGGAAATCTCAGTCATTCAAGTTAGCAGTGAGTCCATAGAACAGGATAGCCACATGCATGACAGGTACTTCTCAGAGGGTTTAATGATTTTTCAGGATTCATTGGCATGCTAACAAGCCACCATGAGAATTCATCCTTCTGTGGAGAATTCTAAGATTTTCAACAGGAACAGACTCCAGTGGCAAATTATTTTGGGAAAGCACGAGGCCAGTGAGGAAGGCCGAAAGGCAAATTTCTAACAAAAAATCTGTGTGTGTGTGTTTTGGTTAAGGGTGATGGAGGAAGGGAGAGAGAGAGACACACACACAGAGAGCAGAATGTGTGTATGACAGATGGAATTCAGAGACTGCAATCAAATTAAGTTGCTGGTACCACACTGAACATACAGCCTGAATACTTTACGGTGCTCTCTCTTGAGCACTTTACAGTGCTCTCTCCTGAGCACTTTTCAACTATCTGTGCTTCTGGCTGCTTTTATCGCTCAGAATATATATTGAGAGCATCCCACTGAGAGCATAGATTGCAAACTCCTTAAGGGCTAGAGCCTGAGGAGTAGATTAAATGACCTCTAAAGAGCTCAATCAGTCCTATGATTTTAAAATAAATATCTTTCAGAGAGTCATGCGCATCACCTCAAAATTAGCTGAATTGAGAAGTGATTATAACCCATTTCCCAACTGAGAATGTAAGAACCTCCAGGCCAAGAGAGATGCTGGCTTTTATATCCTATCAAACAGTTTCCAAGACTTAATAGAGATTTCTCCCTATTTTCATCAGGAAGAACGATGATGATAATGGTGGCGATTATGATGACAACAATGATTCTGATGATGTCGATGGTGGTGGTGGGCCTTATGGAGCTGGTTATGATGATGGTTAGAATGATGATAATAATGATGATGTTGAAAACATTCGATTTGCTGCAACTGTTCTGGATATCTAAAGCATTCACCTGCCTGGAGGCAGGAAGCTAGTTCAGATGACCTCTAGAGATCCCTTTTGGTTCTTTGATTCTGTAGGGAGGACTATGTTCCTTGTGGGTGAAACTTTGGTTTAATTCCCATTTTTCATATCACCTATTAGATAAAAACATATTACTGCACAGTATGCTTTATCATTATGGTTATTATTATTATGGTCTTTGTTAAATACTTGCTTTCTGTCAACCACTGTTCCAAGTACTGAGATAAATGCAAGTTAATCAGGCTGGACGTGGGGCTCACATTCTAAGTAGGGGCAAAGAACAGGCATCAAATTCCCATTTTACAGATTTGGAAACTGAGGCAGAAATAAGTTAAGTGAGTTGCCCAAGGTCACACAACAGGGAACTGGCAGAACTAGATTAGCACCCAGGTCTTTGGACTCACAGGCCCATTTTCTTTCCACTAGGCCACACTGGTCTTCTGTATATCTTATATATATTTTAGGAAAATTCAGAATTTTCATAAAAGTCCATTCTGTGGAGACTAAAGCATGTAAGTGCTATTCTCTGATATTAAGGAAAGCTTGTAAGTTGGTGTCATTAGCTTGTCTTAATGGTAGTGGAGGCTGGTGATTCTTAAATAAAAATATAAAATCTGCCAACCTAGAAAGTGATTCTCAGGAGATTTAGGGATTTGTTTCTAGTTTTAAACATATCCAGGGCTCGTTGGAGTCAAGCCCTTTTACTTTTATCTAGTTCATTTTCTTTATTCTCTCCTAAAGTAGAAACTCTTTTTTATTTAAGGAAATCCTATTTCATTTTCTCTCATAACCACATTTTTTCCCCATCCATTATAGCTCTTTTGGCACTCCCTGTGGAGTTGCAAAAGTTGAAAATCTGGCTAGTTATTCGGGAAGAGGAATTAACTTTTATAAGTGATCATTAATGATGGTGTTTTTATTGAAAGGTGAAAGATGTAAATCCAGAAATCTGAGGCAATTGTGCGGACAGTTCTCGGACATATGAAGTATTGATGCCCGTCTACTTGTTTTGTTTTGTTTTGCTGTCTGTCTCCCCCTTCTAGACTGTGAGCCTGTTGTTGGGTAGGGATTGTCTCTATCTGTTGCCGAATTGTACACTCCAGGTGCTTAGTACAGTGTTCTGCACACAGTAAGCACTCAATAAGTACGATTGAATGAATGACACCACTAGGTCCTGAAAACTCCATCTTCAAGTACCAGTGTTGGAAATTGGAACCAATAGGAACAATGTTAGCTATATTGGATTGGTTCTCAGTCCAGGTTCGTTGCCCAGTATTAATAATAACAGTGGTGGTGTTTATTAAGCACTTCCTATGCACCAAGCACTGTGTTAAATCCTAGAATATATAGAAGATAATCAGATAGGACATAGTCCCTGCCCTGCCTGAGGCTTAAGCCTAAAAAGGAGGGGAAAGAGTGTTTTTACAGATGAGGAAATTAAGGCCCACAGAAGTTAAGTGACTTCCTCAAGGTCTCCCAGCAGATGAGTGGTGGAGCTGGGACTAGAACTTGGAACTCTTGACCCTCAGCCTCCAGTCTTTACTCTGAATTGTGTCCTCAAACAATTACAGACAAGTAGCCAACCCTGGTAGGCTCTGTCCCTACAGAACTACTGCCATACGGGATGCTGCTTCATTATGCTAACTCTGATATGTCATAAAACAGAGGCATGGATCATAAAGTTGAAACCTAAGAATCATAAAGCTGAAAGGAGGATGTTCAGAGAGCGGAAGGTGGTGAGTGGCCAAGCTGACACCCCTGTGCTGTAAGGCTGTAACTGTTGTACAGAAACTCACACTGAGCGTCCAAAGTAGAAACTGATAATTGTTAAGTCCTTATATGTTTCAATCACTGTTCTAAGCACTCAGAGGCATACAAAATAATCAGGTCCCACATGGGGCTTACAGTCTTTAGTAGGTGGGATAACAGGTATTGAATTCCCTTTTTGCAGATGAGGGAACTGAGGCACAGAGAACACAAGTATCTTGCCTAAGATCACCCAGCCAACAAGTGGTGGTGTTGGGATTAGAACCCAGGTCCTCTGACTTCAGACCCGTGATCTTTTCAAGAGGCCTCACTGCTTCTGATATGTAGTAAAGACAAAACAGAAGATGCCATGATTTCGGCATGTGGTAAGTCAAAGGGTTTTAAGTTGAGTGCACTTAAACCAAACACGCTCTTCGTACGGTGCTCTGTACAGAGTAAGCACTTTATAAATGCAACTGATTGATTGATAATACCTTGAATTTTCTGCAACTAAGTTATGTAGCTATGGATCCTTCACAGTTTTTAGGAAACATTTTTTTATAACATACACATGCCTGCTCTTATCCAACAATCCATATTCTTCTAAAAAGAATACTCTACCAAGTTTTCTTTTTTCTTGCAGAGTAGAAAAAGTGGAACCGATTAGATCTTTGCTCAAATTTTTATACTTCACCTGCTCTGCATTGTAAAAAGCCACACACTGTCAAGCTCTCTTCCAGCTTGGTGGAATTTATTTCATTCCAGGATGAATACTAGTGAAGTTAGGAAATGTCATTCCTTTGATTTTTCAAGTGGTTTTTCAGGTTTGAGTGAATCTCTTGTGATCAAAAATTCCCTCCATGCTTGGCAAAAAAAACTACATCACAGAAAATAATGACTTGCACTCTTATTTACATTTATATTTTTAATTACCCAACTCTGATTATATGACATTTAAATCTGGTAAGAAACTGAAATATCTGGGTAATATTCATCAGTCAGCCTGAAGTGATTTTGTGTATTCAGATAATGAAAGGTACATAAATGTAAAGTTAGATCGTTGATCTTTGATGTCTCTTTCATTTTATTTTGCCTAATTTGCAAAGTACAATGAATGAGCTGACAGAGAAGCTTCGAATTAAGCATCTGAAAAGCATCGTGACCTAATAGAAAGAGCACAGGCCTGGGAGAGGGAGGACCTGGGTTCTAATCCCCACTTTGTCATATGCCTGCCATATTACCATGGACAAGTCACTTGACTTCTCCCTACCTCACTTACCTCATCGGAAAAATGGGGTTTAAGACTGTGAGCCCCATGTGGGACATGAATTGTGTCCAACCTTATCATCTCATATCCACCCTAATGCTTAGAACAGTGTCTGACACAGAGTGAGGACCTTAAAAAAACAAACAGAAATCTTAATTTCAGTCTCGACATAGCCCCGATTCAGAAGACATTAACTATACATGGGATTGGGATTCAAGTGTATTTTGCTCAGAGCCAAAGACATCAGTTACTAGAAAGAGTGGAAGATAGATATTATTAGTAGATAATGTAGATGTAATAATACTCATATAAAAGTAGTCATAGTGATAAAAGTAGTAAAAGTAGCACAATAGTAGGAAGGGGAGGAAGAGGATGAGGAGGAGAAGGAGAAGGAGGAGGAGGACCCAGGGAGTAATAATAGTGCTCGCCACACAGTAAGTGCTCAATAAATATCACTGAATAAGTATTAGGAGGATAAGGTCTAGTAGGACAGGGCCAGTGGAGAAGCAATGTGGCTTAGTGGAAATAGCATAAGCTTGGGACTGTGTTCTAAACCTGGCTCCGCCACTTGTCTGCTGTGTGAGGGCAAGCCACTTAACTTCTCTGTGCCTCAGTTACTTCCAGTAAAATAAGGATTAAGACTGTGAGCCCATGTGGGACAACCAGATTACCTTGTATCTACCCCAAGGCTTAGAACAGAGCTTGACACATAGTAAGTCCTTAACAAATACCATAGTCATTATCATCATCATCAGTGGACGGAGAATTCAATAGGTACAAAACATTGTACTAAATGCTTGGGAAAGTACACCAAAAGTATGAAACACATTCCCTGGTCCCAAAGATCTCAATGTTAACAAGAATGACAGGCATAAAAATATTACAGATGAAGTAATCCAAATTAATAAATTGACTAGGTAATTGATTATATATATATGCACAAATATACTGAGAAAAAATATAAATGAATATCTAAGTGCTGATGAGTGGATGACTTGGATGTTGGGAGGTAATTGGGAGTTTATCAATCAAATATGATTGATTGATTGATGGATTGATTGAATTGGGTAAGGCTTGTTGGGGGAAATGGGATTTTTGGAGAGTTTGAAGGAGGGAAGGTCTGTATGCCATTTACTCTATTTCATTTCTTTGTAGGGTGGGGGAAATGGGTCAGGAATTTCAACCCAAATGAAATCTGCAGAAGTCACAACACATTCCAAAATTTAAGCAGCTATGGCAAAGTAGGCTGCCAGTAAATTATGAATAACTTTCTTTTATTACACACTGAGGGATAAGAGAGTTCAACTCTGTCTATTCCTTATTTATCAATTCAATTAGGAGAGCGTAAATACACAATGCTCCCTTGCATATCATATTTATATCCATATAAACATTAACAGGAACTGCCACTGGCACACAGTTCTGGATGATTAAGTCCTCTAATATGAAAGTCTGAAAGTCTTGTGGATGGCATTTGGGGTGGTCGAAATGTTTTTATAGACTATTGTCCAGTTTCCGATGCTTACTGGGCCTTTGCTGGGTTGGCCGCGTGGTAACGATGACCCTGAAGTAATGTTGGAGAGCATATGGAGAAGATGAAGCTGGTAGCATTTTCCAAGATCCAGACTACGTGTCAGTTCTACACAGATACCTCATGGCAGTCAAAGTTCCATGAAATTTAAAAGCAGTCAGCCATGTAATGGACCTACCCTAGAGTTATGAATATTGCACATTTCTGGATCGAAATTTCTACTGAGGCATTATGGGCTGGGGTCTCTTGGTGAACCCTTCACCTCTAGCTCACCTTCAACGACACCAAAACCTATAGGACTTTTTTTTCTTTTGTGGTATTTGTTAAGTGCTTACTATGTACCAGGCACTCTTCTAAGCACTGGGAACAGATACATGCTAATGAGGTTGGACACCGTCCCTGTCCCACGTGGGGACCACAGTCTTAATTCCCATTTTACAGATGAGGTAACTGAGGCAAAGAGAAGTGAATTGACTTGCCCAAGGCCACAGAGCAGGCAAGAGGCAGAACCAGGATTAGAACCCAGCTTCTCTTTTTCTCAGGCCCATACTCTTTCCGCTAGGCCACTCTGCTTCTTCTGAGCCCCAGTTGCCAGATTCTGATAAGTATAACCTCAACAATACCCTTTTTTTGGTGTCAATTTTTAAGCGCTCACTATGTGCCAGACACTGTTCTAAGTGCTGAGGTAGATAGAAGCCCATCAGATTGGGCGTAGGCCATGTCCAACATGAGGCTCACAGTCTTAATCCCCATTTTAAAGATGAGGTAACTGAGACACTCGGAAGTTAAGTGACTTGTTCAAGGTCACACAGCAGACAAACGACAGAGCTGGGATTAGCTAGGATACTCTTCCCAAGAAGAGAGGTAGCTCTGATGAAGTGGGTGATAAAATTGAGAGAAATGGCCAAAGGACCCTGAGACAAAATGATGATGTAGAACTTTCTCCAACGCTGTTGTTGTGCAGCCCAGCTGCAGTTGAGAAATAAATCTGATAGTAGCCAGCTAGTTTTGAGGATTCCCATCGAGTCTCTCCACTCAGCCTTAGACCCTTGGTGTTCCTGATGGCATAGCCCCAGCAAGCACTTCCCACCTGGCAGAATCAGGTCTAGAACCCAAGGGTCCAAAATCCCAGAACCAGCCTCTTTTCCCTGGATCAATAGCAGGTCTTCTAGACCACTGCATATACAATCAACCCCTCTCTGCCACCCAGTGCAAATTCTAGTGTGACTTCGTGTGAAAGTCACCTGATACCTTTGGATTTCCCTCTTGAAAATGTTGATTAAGCAGAAACAATCCCTGCCCATAATTCATTTATTTATATTAATGTCTATCTCCCTTCTAGACTGTAAGCTTGTTGTGGGGCAGTAACTATGTCTGACCTGATGATCTTGTATCTATCTCAGGGCTTAGTACAAGGCTTAGCATACAATAAGTGCTTACCAAATACCATAATAAATATTATTATTAGCCAAAGTTAGGCCATTCAAGTGTGTTTGATGCCACTCTGAAAGTTGCTTAGGCAGCGAATGCTGTTTGTTGTTTTCTTTCCCATTTCAACAACTACTAGAAAATGACAACTATAATTTGCTGCATATTTTAAAGCATGAGAGGTTTCAGATAATTAAAAATGATAGAACTGGGACATTCTGCTAAACACTAGCAACTGGCTAAATAGACAATTATCAGGGAATAAATCAGATAAGACTCGCATAATAGAGAACCCCCTCAGTTGAGAATCCACTGATTCACCATAAGAAACTGAGAAATAATCTGTTGAGTGATAATTCTGCTGATATATCAGTATAATTAATGACTGTCTCCCCTGCTAGACTGTCATCTCATTGTAGGCAGGGAATGTTACTATTAAATCTGATATTTTGTACTCTCCCAAGTGCTTAGTACAGTGCTCTGCACACAATAGATATCAATTTGTATCAATCTAAGCCTGTAAGCCTGTGTTTCATTAATTGTTTTATTTGCCTCAGTCAAGAAGTTTGTTCCCGAGAATTCATCAACTGCTACTGCCTATTTCTCAGTAAAAGTCATACTCTTTTGTTTAGGGCATCAAAATCGGCATATAAACAGATGATTAGGATGCTACTTCACGTGAGGAATAAATAACAGGAAGAGTCGTGTGCCTCTCCCACTAAATCGTGAGCTTTTTGAGGGCAGTGATCTTGTCACCTAACTCTGTTGACTCTCCCAGCTGCTGAGAACAGTACTCTCAGTGAATCCACATTCAATCTATCACTAAAGCCTGATGGTTCAACATTCACAACACCGCTAAAATCTGTCCTTTCCACTCCATTCAAAGTATGAACCCCTTAATCCAAGCATTTATCCTAACCAGCTTTGATTATTCTGTCAATCTCCTTCCTGACCTCCCTGTCTCCTTTCTCTCCCCTCTCCAGTCCATACTTCACTGCGCTGCCCAGATCATTTTTCTACAAACACGTTGTGAATATTTCTGCACTCCTCAAGAATCTCTGGTGGTTGTCCATCCACTTCTGCATCAAACTGAAACTCCTTACCATCGGCTTTACCTCACCTCGCCACTCTCCTACTAAAACTCCTCTAATGCCAGCCTACTCACTGTACCTTGATCTCATCTATCTAGGCACCATACTTTCATTCACATCCTGCTTCTATTCTATAACGCCCTGCCTTTTCCTATCAGACAATTACTCCACCACTTTCAAACCTTTATTAAATAACAATAATAATAATAATAATGGTATTTGTTAAGTGCTTACTATGTACAAAGCACTGTTCTAAGTGCTGGGGTTGATACAAGGTAATCAGGTTGTCCCATGTGGGGCTCACAGTCTTAATCCCCATTTTACAGATGAGGTAATTGAGGCACCGAGAAGTTAAGTGACTTGCCCAAAGTCACACAGCTGACAAGTGGCAGAGCTGGGATTAGAACCCATGACCTCTGACTTACAAATCCGTGCTCTTTCCACTAAGCCACGTTGCTTCTCATTAAAGGCATTAAAGGCACATCTCCTCCAAGAGGCCTTCCCTGACTAAGCCCTCATTTCTTCTTTCCCACTTCCTTCTGCGTTGCCCCAACATGCTCCCATCTTCACCACTCCTTCCTACAGCCCCACAGCTCTCATGTATTTATCCATAATTTACTTATTCATATTAATATCTGTCTCATCCTCTAGACTGTAAGCTCTTTGTGGGCTAGGAATGTTTCTGTCATATTGTTGTGTTGTACTTGCAAAGCCCTTAATACAGTGCCCTGCACACAGGAAGTGCTCAATAAACATAATTTATGGATTGATTGTTCTGCTTACAGTAAGTGCTCAACAAATACCACTTATTGAACTCTCAAGTGACAAAGAGCTCATATTCATGCACATTGGAACCCAGAGTGTTAGAAAAGTGAGGGAGAAAATAAGAGAACATTCCTTCATGCAATTGTATTTTTTGAGCACTTACTGTAATAATGTTGGTATTTGTTAAGCGCTTACTATGTGCAGAGCACTGTTCTAAGCACTGGGGTAGACACAGGGGAATTGGGTTGTCCCACGTGGGGCTCACAGTCTTAATCCCCATTTTACAGATGAGGTAACTGAGGCACAGAGAAGTGAAGTGACTTGCTACAGTCACACAGCTGACAAGTGGCAGAGCTGGGATTCGAACCCATGACCTCTGACTCCAAAGCCCGTGCTCTTTCCACTGAGCCATATTGTGTGCAGAGCACTGTACTAAGAGGTTGGAGAACCTGCATGCAGAACTTACTAGAGGAAAAAAAAGAAATGTTTCCTAATTTTAAAATTATTTTTTAAGTTTTAGGTGAAGAATAATAACTGTGGTATTTGTTAAGTGCTTACTATGTGCCAGGCCCTTTACTAAGGGCTGGGGAGGATACAAGTAGATCAGGTTGGACACCGTCGCTGTCCCACATTGGGCTCACAGTCTTAATCCCCATTTTACAGATGAGGTAATTGAGACACCGAAAAGTTAAATGACTTACCCAAAGTCACATAACAGGCAAGTGGCGGAGCCAGGGTTAGAAACCAGGTGCTTCTGATTCCCAGGTCCTTGTTCTGTCTACTAGGCCAAGCTGTTCCTTTTGAAAAGTCTATGAATTATTTCATAAACCCTGAAGTAGCAATTATCCTGAAGGGTATCCCATTTTCTTGTGTCTCCTGCTTAGATTCAAGTGTCAGAAAGACGTGTTAAGGATTGTTGCTGAATTTGAGCCCTGGAAAGTCTACTTGGGCCTCAGAAGGGTATCTAAAGTGGAATTAGAAGCCACTCAGGACAAAGAGGCCCAAATGTGGTCCTGCTTCCTAGTACCGTGGGTTCCCCACAAGGAGGGCCTGCTGTGAGGAGATATTAAGGCTCCACAACCTTCGGACTCGCAAGCTGTTGGCTTGTTAGAGAAGCAGCGTGGCTCAGTGGAAAGAGCCCGGGCTTGGGAGTCAGAGGTCATGGGTTCGAATCCCGTTTCTGTCACTTGTCAGCTGTGTGATTGTGGGCAAGTCACTTTACTTCTCTGTGCCTCAGTTACTTCATCTGTAAAATGGGGATTAATTGTGAGCCTCACGTGGGACAACCTGATTACCCTGTATCTACCCCAGCGCTCAGAACAGTGCTCTGCACATAGTAAGCGCTTAACAAATACCAACATTATTATTATTATTAACTTCATTTACTATATTTCAGAGCTAAAAGCAGAAAGCCACCAACCTGAGCTCATTGCTACAACGTCTCGTTGTGAAAAGGGCCACAGACAATATGAGCCAGTGCCTACCAAAAGCATGGTCAGTGGCATACACAAACTCTCTTAAAAGCCTGCGATGTTGTCGAATTACTGCACAGTTCCTAGGTTAGGACACATTGGTCCTGACATGGAGAAAGATACCGTTCTGATGGAAATAACATGTCTCTGCAGTGGAATGAGAATAATAATTATGGTGGTATTTGTTAAGCCCCTACTATGTGTCTAGCGCTGTTCTAAATGCTGGGTTAGATAAGAGATTATTAGGTTGGATGTGCATCGTGTCCCACATGGGACTCTAGTTCATTGTGAGCAGGAAAAAATATTTGCCAACTCTGTTATACTGTACTCTCACAAGAATTTAGTTCAGTGCTTTGCATACGGTAAGTTTTCAATACAGTAAGCGTTCATGTATTCTGCCATATAACCTTAGGCAATTCACTTAATGTCTCTGTTCCTCAGTTACCTTCTCTGTAGAATGGGGATTAAGACTGTGAGCGATATGTGGGACAGAGTCTGTAACCAAGTTAATTAACCTCCATCTACTCCAATGCTTAGGACAGTGCCTGTAAGATAGTAAGTGCTTAACAAATGCCATTTTTTTTAAAAAAAAGATTGATTTTTCCCTGCCAACAATGAAATAATAAGATTCAAATTCCTAGTTTACAAATGAGGAAACTGAGGCACAGGGAAGTTAAATGATGACTGAAATCAAATAGCCGGCAAGTGACAGTGCTAGAATTAAAATCCAGGCCCTTTGATCCCCAGGCCCGGGCTCTTTCCATTAGGCCACACGAGAGGGCTATATCCGAATCAGTTCTAAACCAACAAGAGATAGACTGTAAACTCACTGTGGGGAGGGAATATGTCTGTTTGTTGTTGTATTATATTCTCCCCAGAGCTTAGTACAGTGCTCTGCACACAGTAAGTGCTCAGTAAATACAACTGACTGATTTATCGAACCTCCACGGGTTACAGTGTACTCTACTAAGAACTGGGGAAGCGCAACATAAAAAAGGGACACATTACCTGCCCACGAGAATCTTCCACTCCGAAGGGAGAGTTAGACTAAAAACCATTTCCAAATAGAGCAATCTAAATAGCTAAAGAAATCTACAAATGAATATATGAGGATAACAGCAATATGTTATCAACATAAAGTATTAACCCAGTAAGGATATTGGCTCCACCCTCATGGGAGCTAGTTAATCTCCAGAGAATTCAGTCACCTAGAGTATGAGATTTTCTGGCTGTAAATAGGAACCAATCGAACAGTGGATTTAGCACTATACCCCTAGCTTGACTATTAATTAGAACATTATATCTATTTATTGCAATCAAAATGTAATTCCAAATTGATTATAATCGCTGTGCTATGGTTAGTCTTGGAAGAAAATGTCTCTTTAATCATTAATTAAGAAGAAGCAGGCAGAGTTGGAACATTTGAAATCCCAACAGAAGTTTGGAGGAAAACTTTCAGAATGCTCAAACGGATGTCACTGAACAAAACTTTCTCAGGGTTGCTGGTTCGGCAGTTTTACCAGAGGATTACAGAAATAGAGTATATTTTTGAGGACTCATGCTAATTAAGCTGGCCTAAATGGAGTTGCCTTTTCGACACCAGGCTTCTGAAACATGGATGTCACAAACAGAATGGATTTCAGGAGCTGGATCCCCTTTCTAGAAGGCTAAAAAGAGCAAACTGTGATTAAAACTTTACTCTCCACCACAAACTGCTGTGCAGAGAATTATAGTGTTTTAATTAATGCGTCAGGTGCTCGGTAATTATAGTGATGCCCAGCAGAGCTGTCATAGTTTAAAGGCTGAAATATATTTACATTAGAGTGGGGATGCTTGCAAAATGGACAAGCTATCTATGGGATATCTATGGGATATGTGACTTTACATCAATCCTGTGAGGCAGTGAAGTACCCGGCAGAGTCTACAGTGAGACGGCTGGACGGAACGATTCATCCTTCTGTTTCTCCTCAAAATTCAGATTTCTGCTCCAAGTGTGCATGGAGTTGAGTTGCTGGATCAGTTAATTAGTCAATCAGTGCATTGATTGAGTACCCATTGTGTGCAGAGCATTATATTAAGCACTAAGAGTACTGAGGTGAGCAAGAGCGACTCCATCTCGAATCGCAGAAGCCACTTCCTAAGTGACTGTTCTTTAGTATTAAGGGAAGGCAAATCCCCAGGGAAGGGCTCATACACTGAGCACCTGATACTAAAGCGGAGGTAAATCCCCCCACGGAGGGCTCGTAGACAGAGCACCTGTTATGAAGGGGCAGACAATTCCCAGGTGATGGACTCATGGCAAGTAAAAATAATACTTATAATAATTACGGTATTCGTTAAGTACTTACCATGTGCCAGACACTGTTCTAAGTGTTGGGGTAGGTACAAGATAATCGAGTTGGACACAATCCCTGTCCCACATAGGGATCACAGTCTTAATCCCCGTAAATTAGAGTTAATAGCCACAATCCCTACCCTTGAGGAGTCAACAGTCTACTGTGTGGAGAACACTTTATTGAACACTTTAGAGAATACAATGGATAGTACTCTCCACCTTCAAAGCTTTATTAAAATCACACCTCTTCCAAGAGGACTTCCCCTAGTAAGTCCTCATTTCCTCTTCTCCTACCCCTTTGCAATTAGATTTCCATCCTTATTTACGCCTGTCTCAGCCTTACAGCGCTTATGCACATAATCAGAATTGATCAATTTATATTAATGTCTGTTTCCCATTCTAGACCATAAGCTAGTTGCAGGCAGGGCATGTGTCTACCAATTCTGTTATATTTTACTCTCCCAAGTGCTTAAAGCAGTGCTCTGCCCACAGTAAGCGCTCAGTAAATATGAGTGATTAATTGATTGAGAGAACTTAAAAATACCTCAATAATTATTGAATTGGAGGGTAAGTCTTGGTTTGAAAAAGACATTTATGATACCTTTCATATTTAAAGGAGAGAAAGTCTTTTTTTGTTTGTTTTTGTCCTTCATGGTAATTGTAAAGCACTTGCAATGCTCCGGACACTGTAATAACGGTCTGGGAAGATGCAAATCATTCAGGTTGGACACAGTCCATGTCCCACCTGGGGCTCGCCGTCTCAATCCTTACTTTACAGATGAAGTAACTGAGGCACAGAGAAATCAAGTGATTTGCCCAAGGTCACATGGAAGAGAGGAAGTGGAGTCAGAATTGGAACCCAGGTCCTTTTGACTTTCAGGCCCATGTTCTATGCACCAGGCATTGCTGCATCTCTTGCTGCCTTTTTGTGTATCAAATCCCCTGAAGAGAATCCAGCTGGTTTGGAACAATTTTGTAAGGCCAGCCCTGAATGGTAAAATGCTGCTTGAAAATGACACAGGGATTTTTCTCAGGGAGCAAATGGAATCCCGAAATGATCAATCACACTGTGCCTGACACGGAAACCGGTGCTTTCATTGTCTATTCTTTCCCACTCCTTCTGCCCCATGTTTCCCTAGCACAAGCATTTCAGCTGAAGGAGATGGATTTGGAAACTTTTCTAGAGCCAAACACTCCATGACAAACATAGCGCATGCAAATTGTGGTTTCCCGGGTAAACGCAACAAGAAAAACAAATATGATCTGTACCATTCTCCACATAATGAATGAGCAGGTTGGTCTCTACTACTATTCTGTTCAGGACTCACTGAATGCTTTCTGCAGGAATCAGAACGCCTTTAGATTTGTGAATTCAGGAATAGAGAGTCAGACCATAAAAAATAGATTTACCACCACAAATTAAAATGATGGGACATTAAAGGAGACACACAAATCCAGAGAAATAATGCAGCTTCACAGTTCGGTTCTTCCTTTCTCTGGTTTAGCATTCAATCTCCCATGGCCCGGTGTTGTGGGTTCTGCTGTTCACCTCACCATGAGAGGGTATGATTGATTTTCTTGAAATATTTATTAGTACATTAGTTTCATACATTAGTTCCTAATTGCAAACAAATAAAGGTTTACTTCCCCTTTTGGGTGTCAAGCAGATACAAAAATAATTCCAGTGAAATACTGGAACCTGGAGACCCTAGAGAAATCCCTGTTCTCCCCCTAGCTCCATCTTTGATGGATTTAAACAGTTCCCAAGGGTTAAATTTCACAATAGGGATTCAGTTTTCAGCCAAAGTTTTTCCAAGTGCAGAGAATGAACCATACATATGAAAGTCTTCAGTTCATGTAGGTTTGTCAATACCAGGTAAGGCGGTGCAAAAGTTAAAAATGTCAATCACAAGAAAGATAATTCAAAGTTTAGGAATCATTTCTACAATATGAGGAAATATGGGCATTTTCACAGAGGCTGATACTGTGTACAGAACATTCTACTATTCTTTCACTCAATTGTATTTATTTAGTTCTTACTGTGTGCAGAGCACTATACTAAGCACTTGGGACAGTACAATAAAACAAAAAACAGATACATTTCCTGCCCACAGTGGGCTTATAGAATTAATATTACAGTCTAGCAGGAGTGACAGATGCTAAAATAATTTACAGACCGTAAGGAGAAGGCAAATGTGTATGAAAGTCAGTGCTTAACTAATAGAGTTTGTGTGACACTTGTCAGCTGTGTGACCTTGGGCAAGTCACTTTGCTTCTCTGTGCCTCAGTTACCTCATCTGTAAAATGGGGATGAAGACTGCGAGCCCCACGTGGGACAACCTGATTACCTTGTATCTACCCCAGCACTTAGAACAGTGCTTGGCACATAGTAAGAAGTTAACAAATACCAACATTATTATTATTATTATTCTATGTAACTAGGTGCTATGAAAGGATTCAGGGGCCACAGAAGTGACATAGGCATGGATTATGATTTCTTCCCTACTGATCCTCCTCCTCTCCTCTGGTCCCCATCTTTCCCGCTCCTTGCCTGCCCCATGCAGGGATTTCACAAGGTCATTGTCCTCAGAAGTCTTCATTCTCCAATGTTCTCCCAGAGTACCAGCATCCCAGGAATGTCTCCCATTTAGGAGATCAGAAAAAATGAAACCAAATATAAATTCTCCTAACAGTCCTAAGCTGAACCAATATTAAAAAAGAAACATAAACTCCAGTTTACAATCCTAATAGCATCTCTGGAAAGTAACCAGTGCTGAGTGGGTTCCCTCTCTTCCTCCTGATGCTTTAGGATGTTTATTTTCCATTCCTTTCATTAATGACTCCAAACCAGTTATAGCAGAAGGGGTCAATTTAATCATAACACCTGGTACATTACACACATTTCTACCCAAACAATTTATGTCGGCTGAGGGAAGACAAACCAGACAGTCTCTTTCCTCTATGATCTGCTAAACCAAAAGGACCCACATCTGCTAAATTGATTAATCAATGAGTGATATTGATTGCGTACTTACTCTATGCAGAGCACTGAACTAAGTATTTAGGAGCATACAGTTAAGTTAGTAGACAAGATCCCTGCCCTCAAGGAGCTCACAATCTAGCACCTACTTTGAGCAGAGCATTAGAGCATTATGCCCAGTTTTTTGGGAGAGTACAATTTATTCTTTTCTTTCAAATGACTTTTTTTAGCTCTTACTATGTTCCAGGTACACTACTAAGCCCTGGGATACCTATAAGACAATCACGTTGGATACAGTCCTTGTTCCGCAATGGGCTCACAATTCCAATCCCCATTTTACAGATAAGGTAGCTAGGCACAGAGATGTTAAGTAATTTGCTGAAGGTCACAGAGTAGACAAGTGGTGGAGCTGGGATTAGAACCCAGGTCCTCTGACTCCCAGGCCCATCTTCTTTCCCTTAGCTATGCTGCTTCTCAGTAGAAGTGAAACGTAAAATCTCTGCTCTCAGAAAGATTACAATCGGGGAAGAAAGACCTGAAAATAATTTTATTGTAAAAGGAAACAGAGAAGAGAAAGGTGGATAGGTGAATAGATAAGTGTTTAAAGACTAGAAAAAGGGGCTCTATATATACCAAGGTTGCTCTTGGGCTTAAAGGTGGTGGCGTATTTGGAAGGATTAGACATGGGAAGAAAAAAATTCCATCAGGGAATGTCTCTAGAGGAAATGGGCTTTTAGAAGGGCTTTGAAGATGAGGAGTGCTTTAGTCTGACTCAAAGCAGAAGGGAGTGGCAGGTTGAGGGAAGGGCGTGAGCAAGGGATCAAGATGGCCTAGTGAAGAACAAGACACAGTGAGATGATGACCTAGAAAAAGCAAAGAGTGAGGGCTGCATCCAGTGGTCCGTGGGTGACATTTTGCAGGTCAGACTCCAGGAAACACATTATATAGTTCTGCGTGTACACTTAGTTGGAGGCAAATGTGGCAGGAAATAATTATCTAACATATTTCAGCATTCTCACTTCCCCTTGTGGGGAGAATAACTTGGGGTTCCCTCAAGTGGTATATATAAGGGAGCAGCTGTCGAAGTCAGAGACTGACAGCCGTTAATAGTAAGAATGATGTGGGTTCCAAGTGCTATGCTAAGGGCTATATGAGATGGAAGACACTCAGGTTGGGTTTAGTCCCTGATACACTCAGAACTCACTGTGGAAGAGGGTGAGAGAGCAGATATTTCATCCCCATTTTACAGAAAAGGAAACTGAGGCATAGGGAATAAATCACACAGCAGGCCAGTGTCTAAAATGGGGCTAGGGTCCAGACTTCCTGACTCCTAGCTCCATGCTCTTTCCTGCAATCCACGAGACCTCAAGATATCCCCGGTTCTGGGGACCTTCAGGAAATTAGAAACTGACAGGCAAATTGCTGTTCTGCTGTCTGGGGTATTTTTTCTATCTGTTCATTGAGAAAGGGCTGTTAAGAATTAGAGCTCAAATGTCACTCAAAAACATGTACTTTTTGAGATAGCAACTTGCACCATGTCATTCTCCCTCTAAGCTTCCTAAATCCCCTCATTAAATGTAAATCAGTGATGAAGATGATAATGTCAGGAAGATTTCAGTGGTATCTCCAACTCCCTGATTCCTTGTCTAACTTCCAGCCTTCCTTTCTGATTAGGTTAGACTGGGTTGGAGAGAGGATGGAAAAACCCTATTTGGAGAATGGTTCAGAAGGCAAATCTGTTCATTCTCTTTCTCTGAAAATGAGAATAACCCTTCCCTGGGTCAGCTTGCCTTGGTCATGGGAATTGTGGATCAATCAGATACCCCAGGGAAAAGAACAATTAGAAAGTGCTTGGAGTGAAATGGAATGAATGCCAAGTTTGACTATTTCTGCTGGACAGGCATTGTTTAGTTCTGTGATTTATAACTGCCTGCGTGGCTCTTCTGTACACTTTCCACACCATCCTATCTCTAGCTGTGGGTAATTCAGGATGCTTCAGTGGAGGCAAGCAAGATAAAACCCCTGATGTACCTATCCAAACGTGCCGTGCTGTTGACAGAATAATATCCTTTTTAGACCCAGCAGAGTTCAGTATAAACCCAGAAGTAGCAGTTTTTTGATCCCTAGGTCAAAAGTGTGATGATTTTAAGCCCTGTTTGGGACTGGCACTATTTCAATTGATCAGTGATATTTACTAAGTATTAACTATGTGCAAAGCACTTGGAAAAGTATAGTGGTGGTGGTTGGGATCTTGGGATCCCTGTCTACAAAAATGGTCTTGTATCCTCCCCAGAGCTTAGCACAGTGTTTAATATATAGCTATTATTTACTTGCTATGTAGTAAGCCCTTCACAAATACCATAACTATTATTGTTAGTAGTAGTAATTTTAAAAAGTATTAAAAAAGACTTCAGTTCTATTTGGATGTTTCAAAGCCAAGCCTGAAAACAACAGACAAGCTATGACACAAATTTGGGGTGTGTTTTCATTTAATTCATCAATAGTATCACTTTTCTAAGATTTTCCAGGGTATCATCTCCCATCTGTTGGTGATTAGAATGGGATTTTCCTTGGATGGAGTCCAAGACAGGGGTGCATTTTGCAAAAGAGGCATTTGGTTGATTTAAGAAATTATCAGGCCGTCCGATCAATTCTACCAATCCCAAGTTGAACTAAGATCCAGCATGGTGCCACCTCCCCCTGCCAGTTGTATGAAACAAACTGATACCAGTGTGAAGAATGTGGTCTGAACAGAGCCTGTCTGAGCTGAGCACTGACCGCAGCTCCCCACGTCTGGGGGTCTCCCCTGCCTCTGATGCTGCTGGCCCTGGGAGATTATTATTTTTTTTTTGGTCATTTCATTTTAATTCAAAGAAAACAAACACAAGTCTTCTCGTTTTGCCTCCTCTACCTATCCCTTGGGGGGCAGACTTTGAATAGCTCTCCATGCCCCACTGGAGAAAACACCACAAGGCTCTAGAGCCTGGGGAAATTTGCCAGCATCCACAAATACGTGCATGGTTGGCATGGGTTTCTTCCTCCTCAGCTTTGTTGAAAGCCCCACCTTCCTCTTCCTTGGCCCCCGACCCTGCTTGGATGGGATGATAGATCATCCTAGAAATTCAAACAATGAGACGGATCACTCAGTAACTATTAAAAAGTGCTGCATTGTCACAGCACCTCATAGGGTTTTGCCTGAAAAACATTTTGCAGAATAAAGTGCCTTGACCAGTCATGGGATCTTTGGATATGAGGAGTGAGTTGTCCCCTTTAGATGGGAGTCCAGATTGACAGGACAGACACTCTGGGTTTGGGGCTGAAGATGTTTCTTCCACTGGGAACCTGGAAATTCACATTCCCTGAATGCGAAGAGGACAATCCAATTCTGAGTATGATGTGTACTTCTCCCTTAGAGAAGAGGGAAAAACCACCTCAGGCAATGAAAAAATGTATTCTCTCAAGCCATTCTTCTTGTCAGGAACCAAGTAAAACCAAGATTCAGTGAAGGAGAAACAGCAGAGCTCAAGAAAGTCCAGCAAAGAGGAATTGCTTAAGTTTAGAAAACCCAATAAATGAGCCTTCTGGTGAGAGTATACATATTCTTGAAAAGTCCACCATACTTAGGTGGCAGAAATATCAAGTGAAAATGGTAATTTAAAACTTCTAAATTGATCCTTGGAATTCTTAATTAGTAGATTAGCAAAATGCCATAAAAAGCAAATGAAAAGCACCTCGATATTACTGTTATATACTTATTGAGAATTTATACAGATTATTATAATTAAAACGATTACAATTATAATCAATGTGATTACCTTTTATAAATTCCACTCGAAGCCATGAGGTTTGAAATGCAGTACTGATTGGCTAGGCCAGTTACTTCTATGCCACCCACATCTGTTTAAGGTGTAATGTGATCCATTACCGAATAACCCAGAGAAGTTAGAAGTTGCTTGAGTAACAGATGGGTGGAAAGACAAAGAGACAGAGACACAAAGAAGAGGCAGTTTGATAATGAAACTCCATTACTCTGAAGAAAGCACCTCCAGGTAATGTGCTGTGCCTGGAACCCCGTAAAAGGCTAGAAGATGTTCAGTAGTCAATCTATCTAAAAATGCCTGCTGGAAAAGAGGGCAACTAGCGTCTCATCATTATTCAGTCCCAGTGCCAGAGCGTGAAGGGAAACAGAGCTACATGATCTGGGGAAGGGATAGACGAATCACAGGTGGAGGACGTGGACACAGCCTCTGACCCAGAGTGCAGGCCTGAAAATCTTCTTTCTGTTGGAACTGATCCTTTTTATGACCAGTCGGCCATATGACAGATTTTGTCATTGGAGTTGCACATTTCCTTGTGATTTCTGATTTGGGGCTAAACAGAGAAGTACCATTAAGGTAGAAAAGGGCTTTTTCCATCAGGGCAGAATGTCCGATCAATGAACAATACATGGAGGATGACGTGCCAGAAAAAAACACTCTTCAGCCGAATTCTCCCTTCAAGTTGTTATGATCCGGCGCCTAATAATCGTTTGACCTTACAGATGCAGAGACCATGCTTAAGGAAAAACACATGTACACACCTGGAAAAAAGACACATCGATGCACTCAGGCTTGGCCTTAAGAAATCTCAGAGAAAATATAGAGCTACACACGCATAATGTGCATGTGTGCCTTATCTGCAGAGATCCTGCAATGTCCTCATCAGGTTTGCACACCATTTTTTTGTGACATCTGTTTAGTGCTTACTATGTGCCAGGCATTGTTCTAAGTTCTGGGGTAGATTCCAAGGTAATCAGGTTGGGCAAAGCCCACGTCCCATAAGGGGCTCACAGTTGTAATCCCCATTTTACAGATGAGGTAACTGAGGCATAGAGAAGTTAAGTGACTTGCCCAAGGCCACACAGCAGATAGGTGGCAGAGCCAGGACTAGATCCCAGGTCTTTCTGACTCCCAGGAAGATGCTCCTCATCGTAGATGGAGACACTCACATCTATGGTATCGGTCATTAGGGTCTTTGAAAAATTAAATGCAGCCCGTGGCCATGGATTAGAAAATATCTGTGGGTCCACTCAGCCACAGACCCTGTTATGACCCTGATTGCCCTATAGGAAGTATTGGAGATCAATAGGCAGAGAACAAGAATGTGACGTGTATATCAAAATGTTTCTGAGTCGAAAAAAGTGATAATATCAGCTCACTCGGCTCCATTTATCACTTAGCGCCTCCTTTGTCCAGGGGGTCTCTCACCCATCCTGAGCCAGAGAGACCAGCCTGGAAAGAAATAAGAGAAATAGCACATAATCCACGAGAAAGAGAATCCCTCTGCCTGTTTCTGGGTCTAATTCCAAAAGAGGACCCCATGGACTCCTTTGTATAAACGAGTCAATCCTCAAAACCCATCAATCAGTCAGTGGTATTTACTGAGTGTTTACTGTGTGCAGAGCGTAGTACTAGGAACTTGGGAGAGTACAACAGAGTTGGTAGACAACCTCCCCACCCACAACGAGTTCATAGTCTAGAACGGGAGATAGACATTGATAGAGATAAATAATTTTCAAATATGCAGGGAACCATGATTCTGACCTGGTGTAGACACTTGAAACAAGAGCTTACTCAGTTCCATTAAGCATCTTCCTTGGCCCAGTGTCTTGCCCCTGATAAAGCAGGTGGAAAGGGCTCCGAAGTTTGGCATCTTCTGTTTGGATCCTGAGCCATTTGAATCCTGAACACCATGTAAGTCTACGCCTTTAGGTACAGACGCTTTAATCTGTATCTTGCCTGTTGATAATAATTATGGTATTTGTTAAATGTTTACTCTGTCGAGCTTTGTACTAAACTCTGGGGTGGATAGAAGTTAATCAGATTGGACACAGTCACTGTCCTACATAGGTCTTGCAGTCTAAGGGTGAAGAAAATTGGGTATTTAATCCCTATTTTATAGATGGGAAAACTGGGGTACAGAGGGGTGGAATGACTTGCCCCAGGACACACAGCATGCAAGTGACAGAGCTGGGGCTGAAACCCAGGTCCCTTCATTCCCAGGCCTGTAAGCTCTCAGAATTCACCCCATCCTCAACCCTAGTAGTAGTAGTAATAGTATTTAGTGCTTATTTATTTAGGTATTATCAGTAGTAGTATTTATTTAGTGTTTACTGTGTATAGAATACTGTCCTAAACCCTGGGTGAAAATGCACAGGTGGGAATGAGACACAGTCCAGTGTCCCTTGGAGGTCTCAAAATCTAAAACTAAGAAGGAGGAGAGGACACTGGCAAAAGATACATAATGACATATAAATTACATATTCACAATGAATTTTAATGTCTGTCGCTCCCTCTAGACTGTACACTTCTTGTGGGCAGGGAATGTGTCTATCAATGGTATTGTATTGAACTCTTCTCCCAAGTGCTTAGTACAAGGCAGTGCACACATAGTGCTCAATAAATGCCACTGATTGATTATTGTTCTTTCCACTAGATTACTCCTATGTTCAATAGAGAAAAAGGAGGAAATACTAAGAAATTCTTGAAGATCTATCCAGCATTGCTCTCATGCTCAGAGTTGTTTTTGAGATGAGTTGATGTTCAGAAATATCATCTGGAGGTTTTCATTTTCATTCACTGCAGTAATAATTTCTTTCTCTTGTTGAATATGAATTTTTCAGTAAAGAAATGTGTGAAAAAGGAAATAGGAGCAACTGGTAAAGTGATTCCATAACTGTCCTTTTTGAAAGGAAAATCATTTATCAGACCTTGGAAGAAATTCCATTTAAATAAAAAAGTCCAATTTTCTATGTTTATATCTACTGGGGAAGACTATTTTACCCTCAATATAGAATGGGCTAAGGTAACACTAAGGAAACAGGTTCCTCCATGTCAAAAACCAGTATTCCCTACATGTGACTGGTTCTGATTTTGAATGGGGACCAATTCCTTCACTAGCTTATTTTTCATTTTTTCTAGAGAGATGTGGATTGGGAGCAGTCATTTTGGCCTTTTTATTGGTAATGCAAGAGGATGCAGTAAGATATTCAATCAATCAATCAATCAACAACATTTATAGAGCACTTACTGGGTGGAGTGTACTCTTTGGGGAGTAATAATAATAATAATATTAAGCAATGATTATTCTGGTGCTTATTAAGCACTTATTGTGTATCAAACACTGTTCTAAATACTGGAGTAGATACTAGTTTATCAGATTAGACACAGTCCCTGTCAACGTGGGGCTCACAGACTAAGTCAGAGGGAGACCACGTATGGAATTCCCATTTTACAGTCAAGGAAACCGAGGCACAGAGAAGATAAGTGACTTACCCAAGGTCACTCAGCAGGCAAATGGGGGCTCAGGATTAGAACCCAGGTCCTGTGACTCCCAACCCATGCTCCTTCTATTAGACCAAGCTGCTTCCCAACTCTAGTAGGAGCTTGCAGTCTAATGGATGGGAGGACGAGGAGAGTGCTGGAGAGGTTTGGGTAAATGTACTAGGAGGGAACAGAGAAGAGACATGGAGGGACCAGGGAAATGGCACAGTTATAGAGGGACAGTTTATTTCCTTGGTAGGAGAACCTGCAAACAGAGAAAGTCAAGCACAAGATGATTCCTCAAGAAGTGATTTTCACCAGACTGTCATGGAAAAAAAAAAAGGAAGACTTTCCTCTCCCCAGGTTCATAGATTCCAAGAGTTAGACTAGGATGAGTTGAAGGTCTTCCTTCCTCTGAACTATCCTGCCTAGTCAGCCATAATTGTTGGCAATTTGGTAGGTGTGTTTGCCTCAACCTGACCAATTCCCTCTCTCATGGTAAAGTACTAAATTTATGGATGGTATGAGAATTTGAAGACAAACATGATGGAAATAATGTTGATTAACAGGGTCTTCAACAGCACAGTTGTATTTTCCTTAGCCTGTGATAAATGCATTCATCAAAATCTATTAAACAATTGAACAAATGATCATTTTTCTCCATTGTTGTGGGTGTTGTGTTATGAACAACTCAGGTTTCAAAAATGGTTTGAGTGATATTTACAAGGCTTTGATCCATTCTTGAAAATTATTCACTGTTTGTGTGGGTAGAATCATATCTTCTACCCCATGAATAATAGCAGAGGAATTCATCATGATTAATGTTATTACAAAGAGGACCGAAGTAAGAAACAGCAATTTGCCACTAGCAGCAAAGGGTTGCTAGATTATCCTTCAGGAATCTCATCACGATCGGATGATATTACTCTTTTCATCAGCCACGTAACCTAACACCCACACTTGATATTTCTTAGGGGTCCACTTCCTTTCAGCAAGTTCATTACTAATGAAAGCTCTCAGACTGACAGCTCTGGAGACTGATGACCTTTGCGTATTATTAGAACAGTTTCAGCATAGATAATAGCATAGGTAATGCCCTACTTTAATCCCAGAGTTCAGAGGGTAGACAATTTTTTGTGCCAGGGTGATATCCGATGTCTCCAAGCAGCTTAAAACTATTGGTGCCTCTAGTAATGATTTTTTCCCTGGTCAGTCACCCCCTCTACCCAATGCATTTCATGTCAAATTACGAACAGTTGTAGATTCACAGCCATGTAAATTCGTTCTAAGGGAGTCACAATCACCTTACAATGACCCCACTGGGTTTATTATAATCATGAATCAATCAATCAGTGGTATTTATGGAGCACTTACTGTGTGCAGACCACTGTATTAAGTACAGTATAACAAAGCTAGTAGATGTGGTCTCTGCCCACAAGGAGCTTACAGTCTAGACAGGAAGACAGACATTTATATAAATAATCTGTGGAATTGTACATCAATAGTAACACCAGGACTACATTAAAAAGCAAATATCAGTAGAAAGTTGTTACCTTCTTAACCTCTCCTCATCCCACTCCCAGCCCTGGCATCTTTACTTAACCAGAGAATAATAATGATGATGATTAATAATTATGGTATTTGTTAAGTGCTTACTATTTTCCAGGTTGGGTCTTCCCTGCAGCCATCCCTCACCCCCTCACCCTTACGTTCAGCCACCGCCCAGCATAATACTCTTCTTTTGGCACTCTTGAATTTCAATGCCAGGATTGCTTAATTAACTAGGGGTATTTACCGAGTCCCTACTGTGTGCAGAACACTGTACTAAGCACTTGATAGAAAAACATAGATTAGTAGCTATGATCTCTGTCCTGAAGAAGTTGACAATCTAGCCAGGGAGTCGGGTACTAAAGAAAAATTGCAGATAGGAGGGAGTAATAGTGCATATATGATATGCCCCTTTGTGCTACTGGGGAGTTGCCTATATTTGGGTCATGTAAAACTGCTGATGGTTAAGTACTTACATAGGAGTTTTCAAAAAATCAAATGGATTGCAGAGTACTGTACTATTTGGAAAGGTACCATCCTGAGGAGGAGTTGGAAGGTATAAATTGGGAAGAATATACATAAATCTGGGAAAGCTTCCTAGAAGAGATGTGTTTCAATTGAACGCACCAAAGTTTACTGTGGTTTAAGTTCCACTCCTTCTCTTTCCCTCCTCAACCCTTGAAGTATTTTGACTATCTTCAGTGGCGTGATTAAATCCTATTTCTAGTCAGCCTAGATAATGGCAGATCTATTCATCAGAAACTGTGTCTAGAATGAGTGATGAGTGTGAGAACTCCCTCTACATCATTTTGTTGATTTTATAAGTTTACAATAATTGCTGATTTTATAGTCATCACTGTTTTTCACTATGTTCTATGTGTCCCTTAACCCCAGTTAAGATGTTAGCCCTCTGTGGATCAGTACCCTCTTCGATCTATTCCGGCTTGCACACATAGTGAGCCACTTAATGATTACAGTGACAACTGATATATTGATGATGGCAGATCTCTAGAATGTTTGTACAAGTGACCACTTCGCTAAAAAGACGTAAAAGATAAAGATGGAAAATTATGTATTAGCATATGTACGCAAAAACGTACGATTCAGAGCGATTTGTCACCAGTGCATTTTTGCATTGTTATTTGACTGTGTAACTAATTGGCTGTGTTTTAATAACCAACTTTAAGTGCATTCACTTTTGCAGTCATATCATGTTGGTTAATAATTTCCATCTCTGAAAACACAATATTGTACTTTCATTATTCCCTATAGGAAATTATGGTAACAATAATAATAATAACTGGGGTATTTGTTAAGTGTCTACTGTGTGCCAGGCACTTGTACCAAGCCCTGGGAGGAAGAATAGTTCACTGAATCCTCCTGGTTTAACCTTCATAACATCACTAAAATCTGCTTATTCCTCTCCATCCAAAACTGCTACTCTGATGATCCAAAATCCTATCCCTCCGCTTCTAGATTACTGCATCAGCCTCCTTGCTGACCTCTCTGCCTCCTGTCCCTCCCCACTCCAGTCCATACTGCACTCTGCTGCCCGATCATTTTTCAAGAAGACCATCCAGTCCAAATTTCCCCTGACCTCAAGAAACTCCTCATCAAACAGAAACCCTTCACCACTGGCTTTGAACAACTCGATCAGCTTGTCCCCTTCTATTTTACCTCTCTCATTTCCTACTACAACTCAGCACTCTTGATTTGCTCCTCTAATGCTAACCTACACACTATACTTAAATCTTGTCTATGTCAATGCCAACATCCTGCCGGCATCCATCCATCCGACATCCATCCGACAGCACTCAATAAATGTGATTGAGGGAGAACATGCATTTAATCCCTATTTTACAGATGAGGAAACTGAGGCTCAGAGAAGGTGAGTGACCTGGCCAAAGTCAACGAGCAGGTAGGTGGTGGAAGTGGGATTAGAACCCAGTTCCCCTAACTCCAAGTCTCATGCTCTTTCCATAAGGCCACAATGTCTCCCGGAAGTCATGCTACTGTGTTTGGTGTTTCATCCTTCAATGTTTTGTCAACACATCCAATCCATTATCTCAGACAAAGGCAGGATGTGACCAGTATTTCTCCTTGCCCTGCCCCTATTCTTTGGGTCTTATTTCAACAGTCTACCAATTCCAGAACTTCATCACTGGGGCTTGTGAGGTGCATTTAATTTTAAAATTTCACAAAGGGAACCCATTTATTACTGACCTGCCTTCAGAAACTCCACTGACTAAATTTATCTACTGTGTGGCTTTGACGATGTCGATTTAAGCTGTTTTTGTTTCTATGAATGGGTGACACAGCTTAGGCATTGCTACAGGACAATTGGATTATCCGTGTCAATGGTTGGAAATACACTGGCATTGTCAATTTAGATAATTCCATGTCCAGTGCAGTCCTCGGCAGTGCATGTTCAATCAGCATAAACTCTCATACTGGCTCTCTCTAATTACCAACGCAGGCACGTCTCTATAGACAAGGAATCATAGAAAAAAATGAAATGTACCTAACTTTTTAGGCAGCTTATCACTATGTAACCAATACCTGAAGATCAGCAGAATACAAAGGGCATTCCTTTAGATGTAAGCTCCTTGTGGGAAGGGAACAGATCTACCAGCTCTGTTACACTGTATTCTCCCAAGCAACTAGTAGAGTGCTCTGCACACAGTAAGCACTCACTAAATATGACTGATAGAATGATAGATTCATTTTCAGTATTATTTTCAGCTCCTAAGAGACGACAGAGGAGTTGCCAGGAAACCCATGATTAGATGCTCCATGAATTAGAAATCACGATTCTCATTTGATAAGATTTTAGACTCAGAGAAGTCATATTACCTTACATCATTTCATGCATTTTAGCTGTGTACATGAGGCATTTAGCTTTTTCTGGAATGTGTGTCTTCCTCCTCTAGACTCTAAATTCCTTTTGGACAAGGAACATATCTTCCAACTCCTTTATATTCTGCACTTCCAAGCACTTTGCACAGTGCTCTGCACTCAGTAATTGCTCAGTAAATACAATTGAATGACTGACATTATTACACCAAGCTGCAATAGTGAGTGATATTTTTCAAAAAACTACTCAGTGTAAAACACTGCACTTAATGCTTGGAAAGATAGTTCAGATAAAGCAAGCACAAATTCCATGTCCCAGTGGAGCTGACAATTAAGTGAAGGATTTTGCAGTCTATATGGACACCTCTGTTCCCCTTCTAGGATGTATGGTCATTATGGGCAGGGAACGTGTCCACTAATTCTGTTGTACTGTGCTCTGTGCAGAGTAAGTGCTCAATAAATACCATTTTTTAAATTATTATTATTATTACTATTATTATTATCACCTAGTGAAATCCAAGAGCCATACCAGAATTGAACAAATTATTTTAGTTGTTAGGTTGTTGCGTATCCTGAGAAAGACAATGGGTATTTCACAAGCTCTTGTCTTTGAGATGGAAAAGAGTGAAATCACAGCTCATTACTGTGTTCCAAACTCACTCCTCACCCTGCTGTATCCAGTTCCTTTGATAGCTGTACAATAATTCCAAAGAGGCTTTTCTGTTTTCTATTAAAGCGATTAAAAGCGTAATTGCTATCAGTGATTAAAGGCTCTGTCTGAGTAATGGAAGCCAATTCACCACAGCCACTTTGGAGTTCTAATTTGTTTTCAGTTCTATCACCAATTAATATTCTATCAAAATCTCTTATTTTGTGCTTAACAGTCCTGGGGCATTATTAAATAACTGAAACATAAAATGTGTTTGGTGGGGTAATATAATTGATTCACTCCCAAATTTGAAGGACAATTTTACTTTCTGATCTTAACCACTGAAGATTCCTGATCATTACTGCAAACCCCTTTTTTAAAAAATCTAACATTTAAATATTATGCCTGAATTCATGCCAGAATAATTGGCACTGTTGAAAAGCTGAATCATGTGGTACTACCAAAATAACAAACCCACTTTTTTGGAAAAAAAGACTCTCAAATACCTATAAAAGGAAATGTCCATGTATTTAGGTTGTTGGAAATAACCATGCTCTTGCCTCCAGGTTAATTATTATTCTCTCATTTATAACTATGTGCTAAATCTTGAGTGAGGAACAAGGTTACCAGGTTGAATGTAGTCTCTGCATCACAGGGGGCTCACAGTGTGAAAGATGGACCTCGGACATCCTATGCCCATTTTCCAAATAAAGAAACTGAGGCCCAAAGGGATAAAGTGCCACTGGAGCATGAAGGGAAGAACTCTTATTTCTCTTCTTCTGTCTGGTCAGAACTGGCAAAGCACGCCCACATAATCCTAAAAGTAAGATTGTCCAGTCCAAATTGACTTGTCTGCTCATCTTGGTCTCTGTTTTCTCATTATGATCACGGTATGAAGACAGAAGTATGAGCCTTTCCATTGAAAAGCAAATGGCTACTTGACAGGGCTGCTGTTTTTGTAAGGGGAGTTGACTGGATTATGGATGTGTTGGATACCCCTAACTGACCTTCCTCCACCTAGTTGCGGAGTTGAGTTATGGCCTGTTGTGATTCTCATCTTCTAAATGGTTCCTGCAGATTGGATCTGATTCGCTTGAATCTTTTGCCAGTCATATTATGCATTCGGACATGGGCCATTTCCATTATTACCATATGCAAGTCTGCCCAAGCACTTAATACAGTGCTCTGTACATAATATGTGTTCAATAAATACTACTGATTGATTAAGTGATTGCTCCTTCAATGAGAAGCAGCATGGCATAGTGGATAGAATAAGAGCCTGGGAATCGGAAGGTCATGGGTTCTAAACCTGGCTCTGCCACTTGTTTGCTGTGTGACCTTGGGCAAGTCACTTCACTTCTCTGTGCCTCATCTGTTACCTCATCTATAAATTGGGGATTGAGACTGTGAACCCCAACCTGGGACAGGGACTGTGTCCAAACCAAATTGTTTGTATCCACCCTGGTGTTTAGTACAGTGCCTGGCATATGGTCAGCTCTTAACAAATACCATATTTAATTAATTAGATAAGGTCTGGGGAGGAAGAGGTCAAGACCTAGGCAGGATGAGAACCCACTGTCTCTGAACTCTCCCTTGTTACTACTTCAGTGCCTCCAGGTGTAGTAAGTCTTTCAAGACTGAGAGTACAGTTCCATTCACCCAAGTGCTGTTGTATTGCTGCAGTGATCTTAAAGAGTAAATGCACCTACAGTACCGGCGACTAGCATAGTCACTGGTAGAATCAAACTCTAAGAGAACCTTATGAATGTCCATTAATTGTCAAATATATGAGCCTGTGAGGTTGCTTATTGAGCCCGAAGAAAAATTCCCCTGTAGGAGTGGGGCTTTGAATCTCAACTCACATCATCCAGAAAGAATTGAAGGTAGGGTGGGGAAGAGTGTATTGGACTACTTCAGTGATGCTCTTCTCCTCTTTTCAAAAATGCCTGGAAAAAATTCCTCCTTTGCTGGTAAATGAATTTATTCCCTTGGTGGAAAGTTGGGTATAGGAGGGGCAGAGGAAAAATTTGATTTCAGGTGAGAGTACTGTGTGGGGCTGTGACCTAGCTAGCTCAATAAATACTATTGAATGAATAAATGAACTTGATTTCTGTTTAAGCCAACTTTGGTGTCTACAAATAGAGTTGCTCCTACATTGTGATAAAATGGGAGAAAAAAGTACAATGCTTTTATTTGAACATAAAAAGATGTCTTTGATAAGCCTTACTTTAATCATACATAAATATTGAGGATCTAGGGCTGAATGGGAATGGGGAACAAAAATGGAAGAGTTCTTTTCGCACTGACTATTCAATCTGATTTTAAGCTTTAAATCAGCTAAGATAATAAATGACTCATGGCATGTTATCTTTCACACAGTACTCAGCAGGCTCAGCTTTTCCCTTCTTTTATTAAAAAGTCAGCTGATCATGTCTAAGCAGAGTTGACTAGGTAATGGCCTCGAAAACATATCATTAAAAGAATCCTTGCTCCTAATACACATCAACATTACTAAGCAGTTAAAATCAGAGTGTGTGTAGTGTTTGTGGAAACAGAAGGCACAAAGAAGTTGGGTGAATCGTCCAAGGTCACACATCAGGCAAATGGTGGAGCTGGGATTGGAACCCAGCTCAATATTTTTTCATAGATGGTGGATTCAGTACTGCCCCCAGATTTTTTTACCCTCTCTACTCTGTCCTTGTTTCCTTTGATCTGCTCCTCCTTTTTCTAAATTCACAAGATAACTTTTTTTTTTTTTGGTCAGAGTTTTAGAAGGAGCAAGGGAGGCCCTTTATCATGGAAACTGCATTGGCCCAGGGAGGGTCTCACCCAAAACTACAACATGGAGGGAGAGCGGGGAAAGTGAGAAGGGGAAAAAGTAAAACAGAAGGATGGACTTGGTGGTGGATCTCTGGAAAGGAGGGTTGAGATGTACAGAAGAAGAGGGGAAGAAGCCTCTCCTCCCAGATCCCCAGGCCTGGCAATCCCTGTAAATACCCTCCTGTTCTCTGCAGTTGCCTGTTGAAGTGTTGGGGTGAAGTTGGGGCATCTGAACCCATGCACTTAATTGATATGGAAGGGGGACTAAGGTAGGGAAGATGGGAGGTCCTTAGCGAAGATAGGCTTTTAGTAGGACTTTGAAAATAGAGAGCGTGGGGGTCTCGCAGGTGGGAAAGGGAAACAGCGTGGCCCACTGGGGAAAAAAAAGCAGACCTGGAAGTCAGAGAACCTGATTCTAGTCCCGGCTCTGCCAATTGTCTGCTATGTGATCTTGGGCAACTCACTTCACTTTTCTTTGCCTCATTTTCCTCAACACTGAATTGGGGATTCAATACTTAGATCATGCGTGCCATGTAGAACAGGAACTGGTCCTGACCTGATTACCTTGTATCTATCCCAGTGCTTAGAACAGTGCTTGATATATACTAAGTGCTTAACAAGTACCCCCGCGGAAAAGCGGAGGAAGCGGAACAAGAGTTCTTGGCAGAAGACAGGATGTAAGCAAGGAGTCTATGGTGAGAGAGGAGAAGCAGGAAGAAAACAAGTGTGTGGGCTGATTTTTCTGTGCCTCCAAAAGGAACCTAAGAGAGCTATAGATATATAGCTTGGTAGCTAAGAATATAGATAGGGAGAGAGAGAGAGTTTATGAAAAATCAGAATCATGCTGCCTCATCCCCACCACCCAATCCCTACTCCTGCTTCTGTTAGCCTGAAAGTCACTCTCTGCAGCCGCTGGGAGAGAGAGGAAGCCAGAAAGCAAAAACAAAATACAGTCATTCTGGATTCTCAAAAGTCCTGTCTTTTTCTTGATTGAGGAGGGGACAAAAAGACAGCTCCAGTGGGATGGGAGCCAGGCTCACACACATGCCAGCCTCCATCTTGCCCAGCTCCTCAGCATCAGTGGGTTCTGAGTCTACGCCTCCTGGTAAGGGGTCATGGAGGTCACTGGAGGGGATGGAGATGGAGTGGGGTCATGGAAGTTCCCGCTTCCCTCTTCGCTGTTTTTGCCTCACTGCATTTAGGCCAGCAGCTACATAGTAGAAACATCTAGAAAATAGATGCGGCACCAAGATAAGATGGCTATTAATAGGTTGATCATGAAGGACTTTGCCTGATAAATGAGTCGTGGCTCAAATCGGCACAAGTCCTTCGTAGAACCAAGCAAATATGACACTTTAGCCTGGTGAATTTGCTGCCGTCTTGGGAGAAGAAAGGAAAGTAATCTGAGTCCCTTGTTCCCTATGTTGAGGGGGAGAAATGGATTGAAAATTTCTGAGAATTCATGGATTGGAACCCATGACCTCTGACTCCCAAGCCTGTGCTCGTTCCACTAAGCAACACTGCTTCTCGTGCAGGGAAGGATTTGGAATCTTGGGTGCCATTTGATGTCATTGAAACCATGCAAAAGATTCAAGAAGTTCTAATAAAACAACAAAATTATTTCTGAGAATTCAGTTTTATTTTCTGGGCAGTAAACCTGTAAAGAGTAGAAAAAGTAATAAGAAATAAATGTTTGGAGATTTGGTTGCATTGTTAAAGGACTGACAGAGTGTAAGGGAACCTACTTATAATGAACTTGGAGACTTGAGACTCTCTGCAATGAAATAGAATGATGGCCCTGAACAGCTTCAGTACATCACATTGGACAAACTGTACTCCTTTTTGCCATAAAATTCTGCTTAGCCTAAAATTGTTTTGGGGTAAAAATACTTGAAATTCTCCTCTTTAACAAAAGGAAAACTAGACCATGCTCTGAAAGGATTAAGGGGTGGGGTGGAGAGGGGCGATGTTGAAGTTTCTAGTCACATCACCTCACTAGATACATCAACTTTTGTGATTGTAGTTTTCTTTATTATTATGGATTTATTTATGAACAGACATATATTTAGTTGTTTATCTGTGTTTCCATTTGTATCGGTTTTTTTAGTCAGTCATTATAGTAAGCGCTTAACAAATACCAATATTATTATCATTATTATTAATCTCTGCTGATTAGCTTAGGGAAGAAGGATTATCAGAAAAGGATTGACTCATGTGGATTCATGGAGTTTCCCCTTTTATTTTATGGAAGTCCCTTTGACTTCTCACATGATGTTGCATAACATCAGTCAAGGACATTGCTGAGCAATGAATCCACGGGCATGTTTTTAAAACATAGATTCTAAACCAAAACTGGACACAAGCCTTCTCTACATTTTTGCACTGAAAACTATCGTCATAAATACTCAATAAACATTACTGATAATGGACTGATTTGCTTTTTAGCAATGATGTACTGGATCCCGTTCCCTTCAGGCCTAGGAATAAAGGTCCTTCTCTCAGAACCACTTAAAAAGTTGAAATCTTCCAGGGGAATTAACTGCAAAGCACAAAGGACTCCGTATTTTGTGAATGCGATTCCTTATATGAAAAAAAAGCACCCTGTGTCCAGTTGGCTCAGACCATGGATAATGTGGCATTGGGAAAGGCTTATGGAAAAGTAGGCCTGGAAATACGTGTAAATCTGGAAGCTCCATCGAATCACCCCAGCTTCATTTTGAAGATCTGCTAAATACCGACAACCATGTGAAAAGAAAATGCTCACAGGATTCATTCTGAAATTTTTTTTTATGATTAGCCCAGGCCTGATGAAGTGCCACCGAAAGGATATTGCATTTTGTCAGGTCCTAGTAAAGCTGATAATCTTCATCTCCTCTTCATGCCAGAGTGAGTTATAAGTAGATAAACATGTCGTGGGGAAAGAAGATGGATGACCAGTTTTCTGGCTCCATCCCGCGGGCCCGGGACATCATCATCACCCAGTCCACAGGTATCTGGCTTACCTTCCTATCCTCCTGCTGCAAAGCCTTCTTTTCAAGGAATACCACATATTGCAAAAGGGAAGAAAGAGGAAACCATTCTTCATATAACTTAGAGTTGATTGTAACTGTGCAAAAATAAAATGAAGGTAATCCAATGTCAAAGGTTAACAAGGACCAAACAGGGTATGCAATCCATCCTAAGCATGAATTAATGACTAAAGCTCCAACAGAACCATGTTATCTTTGCCATTTCACAGGTGACTAAGTGAAAAAGTTCAAGGACTTTCCAGCGGTCACACCTTTTGACTGTGAGAGTACTAGGTCTAGAAATGTTGATCCATCAGTTCCCTGCTGGATATGTGAACCTGCAGAATATTTATAAAAAGTAAAAGACAATCAAATACACCTCATCCCTTATCCACTTGAAGGCAAACTAACCCAAGAGATTATTGGAAAGAGATTTGTGTTCCACAGGGATTAGAAATAGTTTCAAGCTCAAAAAGACATTTTAATAAAACTGAACTTTCCTTAAGACCATAATCCATGAGCCGCAGTGTGTTAATTGTGCTCATGTGGAACATGTTTAAAAGCAGTCATGCAAATGATTGTGAGCTTCATTTCAGAGCTTGCCTGTATTTGTGCACTCCTCACCAACCAAAGAGTTCCAGCAGCCATACACAACTTGATGTTATCACTAATTGTCATTCCTAAGTAGTACATATGGAACAAAGCAAAGACAGCTAAGGATGTGGACCACAAAATCAAAAAGGCCAGCGTGACTTTTGAAAACTGGCCGAAGAAAGTGGTGAAAACAGGGCTTTGGACTGACAATGGTGACAGTGGGGTCGGTTTGATAGGTGACAGCGGTGGCCAACATCTCCATAATTGTGAGCCAACGTGACAACCAACTTCTGGAGCTGTCTCACTAGTGTTACTTCTGAACTACGCTCATACGTTTGCTGTTGTGCAGATTTTCTTTGGACCTTTTCAGCTTAATGCCTATTAATTAAGACTTGCTGGTTTAATGGAATTTAATCTGAGCTCTGGAGCCCAGATAGCCAATTCTCAAAGAGAAATAAAGACATCTGCTCTATCTTGTCAAAGGCATTTAGCCGTGTCTTAGGTTTTGAGAGTCTCTCAAAACGCCCTTTAATTCACTAATGGTGAGGACAATGAAAGGCTTTTCCTTGCTCCCCATTTATCCAGGGATAACAACTTACTTTGGGTATATGTGTGTGGTTTCCATGACGATAACCTTCAGTGCACTCAGAAATTGAGTGGGACACTGGACTGGACAAAGTCTAGGCTGTCTTGGTCTGTTAACCTGCCTCGAGACAGCTACTTTAAAATCAGATCATTTTTCCAAGAATGGTTCAACAAGCATTAGTAGCCTTGGAGTTTGGTGTCTACTGAATCTATAGCAATGTAAAAACTATGACAATCTTTGATCAATCAGCGGTATTTCTTGGCATTCCCTATGGGCAGAGCACTGTACTAAGCACTCGGGAGAGTGCAGTGCAACAGAGATAAATGGCAGGTTCCCTGCCCAAAACGAGCTTACAGCACTTACTCTGTACCAAGCACTGTAGGGAGTTCTGGAGTAGATACAAGATGATCGGTTTAGACATAGTTACAATCCTCCTCCAACCCAGCATTTACAGTCCAGAGGAGGAGAGAACAGGTATTTAAATCCTATTTTACAGATGAGGAAATTGAGGGACAGAAAAGTCAAGTGACTTGCTCAAGGTCACATAACAGGAAAGTGGCAGAGTGGGGATTAGAACCCAGGTCCTCTGACTTCCAAATCACTACACCAAGTTAATTCTGTAATTGTAGTTGGTCACCCTACAGGGACACAGGAATAACTTTTAATCAGTTAATCGATGGTATTTTTTGAGTGCTTCCTGTGAGCAGAGCACTGTACTAATGGATAAAATGCTAGCTCTCCCCGGAAAGCACAGGACACCTAAAACTATACTCTCCCAGGTCTATCCCAATTAAGGTTTTCACTGTGCATTCTGACTAGGATAATGTTGACCAATTAAGGGATGCTCATGGGACATTCCAGGCCTGGTAGGTTACGGAATTCTACATGATCAGTGTTGGAAGAAGCAGTGTGAGCATGCACACAGAATGTGAAGAAGACAGTACAAAAGCACAGTTTTCCTCAAGCAATCTGTGTGTTACAGCAGGGCAGGGTGTCTTCTGCTTACACAGATCCATTTTTATAGCATTTCAATTTGGAGGTGGGTCAAGATCATCTGAAGAGTGGTTGTGAGCCCCACGTGGGACAGCCTGAATCTCCTGTGTCTACCCCAGCGCTGAGAACAGTGCTCGGCACATAGTAAGTGCTTAACAAAGACCAACATTATTATTATTCTTGAAATTCCCAGTATCAGATGCCTTTATTTCTTTATTTCTTGAAATCTATTCTCATTTTTATCTATGTTAATTGGGCCCAAATAATTTCAGATGGATGGATCGAGTAATGGGTGCATATAACTGAAATTTTCAGCCAAAGAGATTTTTTTGACAACAAAAATATCCAGAAAAAACACATTGCAATATCATGAATACTACTTAATTAGAAAAAATAATATGGCCTTCAATAGCTAACTATGGGGTGAGTTTCTGCATAGATCCTGCAGTGATTTGCAGTGATTTGGATTGCTTCACAAGTAGAGCACTGAGACATTTTCTGTGGCCAAGGCTCTTTTCTGTGTATATGCAGGTTAGGCTGATTGAGTAGAACAATTTTACTTTCAATTTTCCATTGGGGACCAAATAGATTGAAGAACTCTGTGGAATCCTGATGCACTTATATTAATTGATAGCTAACAAATGAGGCTCCATTATGCCTTTGTAGAGCTACAGGCATATCCGATTATATGATGCAAAATTTTACTGAGTTAAAGGAATAACGAGAGTTTCTGCAAAACCTGAAATGTGCCATTGATTACTTTTGCTAGATTAGGGTATTTATTCAGCTCTTACTATTAGCCAAGCACTGTGGATGGTGAAAGATAATCAATCAATCAATAAATAGTATTTATTGAGCACTTACTGTGGGCAGAGCACAGTGGTAATCACACTCTGCACAGTTCCTGTCCCAGACAGGGCTCACATTTAAGCGGCAAGGATAGATTACTATTTTACAGATGGAGAAACTAAGGCCATAGGTTAAGTGACTTGCCCAAAGTCCCTGCAGAACTGGAACTAGCCGTCCCATCCTCTTTCCGTTTGACCAAATTCCTCCCTACAGGCAACAAAGTTGGTGAGGGCATGGACAGGATGAGGAGTGAGGGAACTGGGAATTTCAATCTGGTTTAGTCAATCAGTTAATCATATTTATTGAGGGCTTACAATGTGCAGAGCATTGTACCAAGTATTTGGGGGAGAACAATATAGCAGAGTTGGTAGTCACATTCCCTGCCCACGAGGAGCTTACAATCAATCAACCAAAGAATTAATTAATTCATTCATTCAATAGTATTTATTGAGCGCTTACTATGTGCAGAGCACTGTACTGAGTGCTTAGAATGTACAGATCGGCAACAGATAGAGACAGTCCCTGCCCATTGATGGGCTTACAGTCTAATTAGGGGAGAGAGACAGACAAAAACAAAAACAATAGCAATAAATAGAATCAAGGGGATGAACATCTCATTAAAACAATAGCAGTAAATAGAATCAAGGTGATATACAACTCATTAACAAAATAAATAGGGTAATGAAAATATATACAATTGAGCAGACGAGCACAATGCTGAGGGGAGGGGAAGGGAGGAGGAAGGAGCAGAGGGAAAGGGGGAAAAAGAGGGCTTATCTGAGGGGAGGTGAAGTGGGGGGTAGAGGAGGAGCAGAGGGAATGGTATTCATTGAGCACTTAGCGTCTGCACAGCCCTGAACTAAGTGCTTGGGAGAGTAGAAGAAAACAGAGTTGCTAGACAAGTTCCCTCTCCACAGTAATCTTATAATCTAGAGGGAGAGGCAGACTGTAGAACGACTGTAAACCTGTTCTGAGCAGGGAACATGTCTGCTAATTTTGACAGTGACGGTGACAGAGTACAGTACTCCGCACATAGTAAGCACTCAATTAATACGACTGACTAATTGACAGACCTAAATAAATAATTAGGAGTATAGAAGTTATAGATATAGATAGGTTCTGTGGGGCTGAGGTCGGGGCGAATACCAAGTCCCAAAGATCGCAGATCCAAATGCATAGATGACACAGAAAGGAGACCAGAGTCAGGGAAAAGAGAGCTTAATCAGAGAAGACCTCTTGGAGAAGATGTGATCTTAATAAGGCTTTGAAGATAGGGAGAGTGATGCTCTGCTGTATTTTGAGGGGGCGGGAGTTCCAGGCCAGAGGGAATACGTGGGAAAGGGATTGGCGGTGAGATAGACAGGATGGGAGAACAGTCATCCAGCTGGCGCTAGAGGAGTGAAGTGAGCAAGCTGGGCAGTAGCCCAGCTACAGTCTAGAGGAAAAGCTTACAGTCTGGAGCTTACAGTATACAGTCAAGTCACTAATTTACTTTCCCACATGTGAGACCCATGGCAAGTGTTACTAGATTCAATTATGCTCTCTGAATCTTTCTCACCTGATTTATACAGAAAATTAACTGATACTTGGAAATGACCCAGAATTCAAGAGGTGCAAACGATCGTTAGTATAAAATGGTCCTTGGATGTGTTAGAATGAAATAAATGTTTGGGTAAGATTGTGTCTCTTTTCTGAGCAATTCAATACCTATAAATTCAATCAAATTTTCCTCTCCCCAAAGTACTAGCCCTACAACATAAAATGTGAAGATAATTATGAGGAAAATGTTACAGATTTGCAACTAAGAGTATAGTTTTTGGCATAGGAAACACCAAAATGAGTCTGCTGTTTCCTATATGCGAAGATGAGGTTACTTTGTAGTAGTGTGGCTATCTCCATCAAACAAAAGAAATCTATGAAGGAAGCATTACTACCCTAGGTCTATGCCATAAAACCTTCCAGGAGTGTTCTGTTTCTAGAAGATCTTGCATAACCCAGAAATGTTGAGTGGCTAGAAAAGCTCAGAAAAACCTCAGATCTTTGCAAACTGGGCATTCCTCCCTCCCAAGCCCTCCTCCCATCATAGGTGTTTTAGACATCAACTGCTTTGGCATTTTCTCATTTCTACAGAAAGCAAATTTCCACCTAAATATTTAGCCCCATCGCTTCAGCACTTAATTAGACATTTGAGAAATATCATTTTTATTTTTAGAATTCATAGTCACTAAATTTTGAAGAAGAAAAAGGTTAGTCATAGCAATTTAGAAAGAGAATGAAATCACGGTTCTGAAATCCCAGGAGATGGACTTCACAAACACTACCCATAGCTGATGACCCATACAATCTAAAACGTCACCTGGCAATTTATCACCAACCCCCAGGAAAGGTCAAAGACAAGCACATTACTTGGAACAAAGACTACTGGGCTTTTTTCTTCACGGAACCTGGCTCTGCTCTCTCGTGCCAATTTTACGCAGTTAAACTAACATGGAGAACAACAGAGAAACCTATCTGAAATCAACCTATCTACAGTTTCTCGGGAGAATTGCAAAAGATAGAGGTGGGAGCTTGTGGTCCTGAATCAGCTAGTTTCTTCTCTGAATTCACCAGGGGCCGTTGAGGCTGAAATCCCTCGGTAGATCAACTAGGCCATGTCAGGGTGAAGAGAAAAAAATATGTGAAACAAGGAAGCAAAAATGAAAACAGTGCCGGCAGCTGAAAACAGCAAATGAGTCGGCATAGCAAAGTGTGTGTGTGTTTTTCTCTATATGTAAGTGTGCTCAGTGAGGCTGGACAGTGGCTACCAGATTGACCTTTTGGGGGACAAACCTATCTATGGGGGAATGTCTCAATTAGTGGCATTTTCTTCTACTGTGAAGGACATATATATGTATTATATGTTAATAGATATCACATGGTGTTTTATGTGAATATATAAATATGTATGCCTGCATTTTAAAAATTATGACTGTGCATATGTCTCAGCTATTGGGAAAAGAAAATAGAAAGAAGTAGAAAATATTCTCCCAACTTTGCTACAAGATTTTGATTTCCCAATCTAAATTTATTTTTTAAAAGTCAAGCAACTGGCAAGTAGCATATTCTGCAGATAGCTGGTTTTATGATTTTAGTAGCCGAACCTGGGTTAGATTTTTGGTTAATCTTTTCTAGGGCAAACTTTTGGACAGAGGCCATAGTCTCCTATTGATAATGATTTGAAGATTAGGGCAGCAGAAGGGATAGTAGCATGTGACTTAGACAGGTAGTCCATTCAGAAGGTTCTAGTGTGTCATAAGGTGGGAATGGAAAAACCACGAAGTCTGGGAGGTGTAATCGCTGGTTTTAGCCCTCATGGCCAGGCCCTTCAAACCCCTAGCTTCACTCAGTGTTTTTATCTGTCAAATGAGGGTAGTAGGCAGATAGCCCTAGTAGGAGAGCTTCCTCTCTGTTCTGTCTGTCATTGTTTTCTCCCAGGGTATATATAAAAGGGGCCTCTCTGCAACCTGGCAGGATTTTTCTTTTCTCATAACCAATGTTGACATGAGGCTGGGAGTCAGATGGTCTGGGTTCATTTTCTAGTTTTGCTACTGTCTTTCTCTGAAACCTTGGACAAGTCTGGGAAGCAGAGTGGCCTAGTGCATAGAGCATGGGCCCGGGAGCCCAAAGAACCTGGATTCTAGTCCTGGCTCTGCCACTTGTCTGCCGTGTGACCTTGGGCACATTACTTTTCTTCTTTGTGCCTCAGTTTTCTCATCTATAAAATAGGGATTAAGAATATGAGCTCCATGTGGGACATGGACTGTATTCAACATGCTCTCCTTGTATCTACTTGCTTCTCCTTGAGAAGCAGGGTGGCTCAATGGAACGAGCATAAACTTGGGAGTCAGAGGTCTTGGGTTCTAATCCCAGTTCCGCCACTTATCAGCTGTGTGACTTTGGGCAAATCACTTAACTTCTTTGTGCCTCAGTTCCCTCATCTGAAAAATGAGGATGAAGACTGTGAGCCCTACATGGGACAATCTGATTACCTTGTATCTACAGTGCTTAGAACAGTACTTGGCACATAGTAAGCACTTAACAAATGCCAAAAATATTATTATTATTATTATCTGCCCCAGTGTTTAAAATGGCGCCTGACACATAGTAAGAGCTTAAATATACCACACAAAAAAAATCTCTCCCTCTGTTTTCCCACTTGTAAAATGGGAGCAATTCAAAGAGACATTGTTAGGACTACAATTACAGAGGATGAAACAGAGACCCAGAGGGGTAAAATGACTTTTCCAAGGTCACCCAACAAGCAGGGGACTGAGCCGAGAGTAGATCCGGTCTCCTGATCCACGCTTTCATCAAGTAGATCACTGAAATGGGCTCTTGGGACAATTACAGGAGTATTGTCTCAGACCCCATCTCCCTGGCCACCAACGGACTCACATTCCCACACAGGAGGATGAAACCCCCCGGGGCAAAAAATGACAAACTAGAAATGAAACAAAATCAGAAGCAGCAAGTATTAAAGTTCCCATCAAGCCTCATCTTTTCCCCCCTCCTGCTATTTTTCTTCACCTGGAAAGGCGCAGCCTTCCCAGGATTCCTTGTGCTGGCCTTCTGTTCCTGCCAGGATGGGGTGGGAAGGTGGCTCCTCATAGAGTCTGGTGGGAGGATGGAGATGGATCCAGCAGAGGAGGGGGATTTGTACGCATTGAGGTGACTTTTTGGTATAAGGTGAATTGTACATATTGGGTGACTCCATCTGAGCACATCAAGCCTCAGGTGGCTGGCAGAATAAATCGACTCAGAAGAACCGGCAGATGAATCAGTCTTTGTTAGGGAAGAACATGGAAGTAGCCGCAGATAATGTTCAAGACCTCTCGGCATTTACCGTCAAAATAGTGTCTCTCTGACTTAGAAAAATAAACTGCCAATAAATTTCATCTGCAGGAAGCAGTAGCAGCAGTAGTGTTTATTGAGTGTCTACTGTGTACAATGCACTCTGCTAAGTGCTTGGAAAAGATTATTTCACCTTCCCTTTATCATTTTGAACAAACAAACCTGTGAAATATTTGGTGACCCTCAGAAAGATTTTCTATATCAAAATGTCTAATGGTTAGTTTAGATTAGATTCCCAATCCTTTATTTCCTGCTTAATTGCTAGCTTCAGTAATCTGCTCTGATGCCAATAAAGGGCAAAAACATGAAATACAAAAGAAAATATGTTTGAAGCTTCTGCAGCCTATCCAACTGCCTAGTGCACCTCACTTTAAACACCCAAGTGCTTTCCAAAATAACAAAAACAAATGTTTTTCTTTCTCATTAACTTTTCAAAGCCTCCTGACTTGTGTGAAGTCACTGCAGCTAGCTGCAAATGGGGTATGAAATGAAAAATCCCAGCCTACCCAAGGTACAGAGAAAACAGGCGCAGAGCAGAGCAAGCTGTAGGCACGGTCTGGTAGATTATGTGCTCCAATCCAGAGGAGATGGGAGAAAGTCAGCCACTTCACTTAGAGAAATAGGAGCTTTGAGGTTTTAATTTTCTTTTTTTTCCCATGCCCCATGGGAGACAAGAAACAGCATCTTGGGGAGGGATGGAGTCTGTCTTGATGTGTAGCATAATTTTGTGCTGTGGAATGAGCGCAGGATCAAATGTGGATATGAAGAACTGGGTTGATTTTTAAGAGACATTTCAGCAGCCAAACACAGAGCCAAGACCCTTAGAATTTGAGCTTCCTCTCTGTTCTGTCTGTCGTTGTTTTCTCCCAGGGTATATATAAAAGGGGCCGCTCTGCGACCTGGCAGGATTTTTCTTTTCTCATAACCAATATTTACCCCACCTTCACTCCCACGGCACTTATGTACCTATCTGCAATTTATTTTAATGTTCGTATCCTTCTCTAGACTGTAAGTTCCCTAGCTGCTTGTGACGTGTCTACTAACTCTGTTTTACTGTAGTCTTCTAGGTGCTCTGTACATGGTAAGCACTCAAATACCACTGGTTGATTATCATCATGGGATGTAAATGCCTACTATGTGACAAGCACTGCACGAAACCCTGGGTTAGATAGGACTTAATCACATGGGGCTTTTCCACATGGGACTTACAGTCTAAGTAGATGTGTTTGAAGGAAAGTAAAACTGAGACCAAATTAATCAATCAAAGGTATTTATTGAGCATTTACTATGTGAAGAGCACTGTATTAAGCTCTTGGGAGAATGCAATACAACAGAGTTAGCAGACACACTCCCTGCCCATAACAGGTTTACATCTAGAGATCAAAGCAGTCTCCAGCCAGTGTTTTGTTCTCAGGAGGACTTCATGGCATTAAGGACAGTAGGAGTATAATAATAATAATTACTCTTTTTATTATCATTATTAGGGTTTTTTAAGGCAAAATTTGTTCTAGCAGCACACTTCAGAAAAACTTTTCTCAGAAGCGTCAGGCAGAGGGGGTGTTCTAGCAGATACCATTTACTGCTCGGCTTCAAATCAATGTCCGCAGACAAGTAATTAAAGCAGCTTCTTCTTGCAATCAAAATCTGTGTTTGCTAGCCTCAGCCTAACTGCTGCTTTCAATCCACTATAGGAACTAAGAAAGGATTCAGCCTCAAATGCCCATTCCCTTTTGTCTGGCCCTCAAAAGAAAGAGAATGACACAGTTCGCTGCCCTCCACCCCCTCTTCAAAGCACACACAACCTCTCCTCAAATACTCAAAAGCTGTTATTTGGATATTTTGCAACAGGCATTTGGTTGCGGTATATTTTCCGTAAATGCTGTTTCCTACCTTTAGCAACTTGGTTTCTCTCAGGAAAGTAACAGGTGGGAATTAGTCCTGCATTCTCAAAAAACAGTCTAGCTGCAAAAAAGAAGTCTGAAACCATTACTAAATGAGGAAGTGAATAGGGGTGAGCAAGGGAGTAGGAGAGAGTGAAAGAAAGGAGAATGCGAGAAAGGTGAAGAGTGAGAGACATGGAGGCTCGAAGGGCAGACAAGACATTTTAAAAACACAGTTAAGCCCAATCTCAACCGCAGTGACATGGCAGTGGATGCTTGGGAGAACTCTGCCATGGACGTATGAGCCTGGATGGTAGAAATAGGGAGTGGGACTGCTCTCCTCATGCAAAGACTCCATGGAGAACAGGACATGAGGCGACAGAATAGACGAGAGATACAGGACCTCTGCGAGAAACACCCAGTAGAGCCACTAGGGTCTGTCTTTAGTCGTGAATGATGTGTCAGGGAGGTTACTGTCACAATGTCCTAGCGCGAGTGTATAGGCTCTTACCGTCTGCGGCGCCATTTTTTCTCTCTTAATCCTTCAATCTGTGCTCACATGTACAGATGGCAGAGGCGGTTTGAGAGAAACACAGAGAAAGAAATGTGACCCCTGTTTATACCGGGAAAATTGGGTTGACTTCCTCAGTCTATAAACATGGGTGCTCACCGGCTTATGCTGGTTTCATGGAATGAAATAATAAATGGTGTTGGTGATACTGGCAAAAGGAAGCATCTATATTTAAAGCCATCAACATTCCTGCTATGTGTGATGACTCATTAGAAAGAGAAAATCATTGCTGCCCATTAAAGAATTAGCTTTCTGTGGGAAATGGGAAACTTGATTAGTACACCTCAGAGTGGCTAGCACTGAAAATGATAGAATGAATGAATGTATAAAGTATTTAATTTCACACATAAATATCTGTGAAGAGAAAGTAATTGGGGACATGAAATAAAAGCCATTTATTGCACAGAGGATCAAATATTAAATTCACGCGTGAAATCGCAATGTAGACATTTTGTAGTTGGTTCACGCCCCTTATTTTGTATTAATACTTCCATTGATGGGACTAATTAAAGTGAATTATCTTCAAAATAGCTGAAAAGGATGAAGTGTTGGGAAACAGAATGGCCTAGTGGATAGAGCACAGGTCTGGGAGTCAGAAGGACCTGAGTTCTAATCCTAGCTCTGCCACATGTCTGCTGTGTGGCCTTGGGCAAGTCACTTCACTTCTCTGTAACTCGGTTACCTCTTCTGCAAAGTGTGGAGTAAGACTGTGAGCTCCAAGTGGGACGTGGAGTCTGTCCAAACTGATTGAATTGTATCTACCCCAGTGCTTAGTACAGTGCCTGGTACTTAGTAAGGACTTAACAAAGGCCATTAAAAAAGTATTTTAAGAAAAGCGGTAGAAAGAGTGCATTTTGAGTGTCCCTGAGTACAGTCAATCAATCACTTTTATTGAGGGCTTATTGTGTGCGAAGGTCAGGATGGAACACTTGAAAGGGTACAATAGAAGAGTTGACTAGACAGATTCCCTGCCCACAGTGAGCTTATAGTCTAGAGGACTGAACCATACACTAAACTAAGCTCTTGAGAAGTACAAACCAAACAAGTGGCAGATTCCCTCACCACAAGGAGCTTACACTCTAATGGGGAGACAGCCATAAATATTTATAAACAGAATAATCAAAACAATTAATTGAATGTACAACTGAATTAGCGAACATACATTAAATGCTAAGAATAATTATAAATAGTATATAAAAGCCAAAGAATAAAAGTTTACTTAGGGAATAGACATATAGATAAAAGCAATTTGAAATTATATGCTTGTATGAATTGCTAGTTAAAGCTACTCTTGAATATTTAACGTGGAGTTATAAATTGAGAAATGATCGCAGACTGACAGTGATCAAGGATTATCAAGACGAGGCAGTCAAACTGACAAGAAAAATGATTGAAAGTCCCATCTATTGTCAGCAAAACGTGCATGACAAACATATATAGATGGTTCTGGTGCTGTATTCCCTCTTGGTATCGAGGATGACCCAATGGATGGGAAGCTCTTAAGCAGGAGGGACAGAGGCTGAAAAGACGAAGTGGGGAAGGAGGAAGGTGGCAGGAGAAGAAGTGGTGAAGGGAGATGAGATGAGGGTATGGGTGGGGGCTCACTGGAAAGCATCAGAGAATGGAGTAGATGAGAGGGAAGGCTCTTCCCTTCCCTGTGCCTGACGATGCAGATCCATGCCATCAGACACAAAAGGAGATTCAAATCCAGTGAATTTCCTTGGGAAAGACTGGTTTTCCTGGTTTTGCCGGAGTTCCCCTGCATTGTCAAACTTGGGCCTCTGCTTGTCTCAAATCCCACCGATGTTCTTTTCAAGTATGAAAATGAATCCCACTCTGTAGAGGAGGGATAAATTGACCTCTCGACTGCGCTGAAGTTCATTTTAAGTAGGAAAATGAATCCAACTCTATAGAACTAAGATGAGTTGGCCTCGTTAGATTGAAAAACCCATCACTTGACTTGTTCCTTTGGGCTTCCAGCAGCTGAACCTGCTTTGTTTCAAGGAGGCTCAAGGAAGACTTTACAGAGACAGGGAAGGCTCACAAAACAACAGCCAGGGAAACTGATGGGAAGCCCTCATGGAAACCAGGGCAAGCCTGCCCTATATCAGTCTGCAACAGCCCTAGCTCTGGGGGACAGAAGAAAGCCCAGGTATTTTCCTCCAGAAGCTTGAGGACTTAAGAAGCCTGCTTTAGCGGTAACTCAAATCCTCTCACTTGATCGCTGATTCAGTGTTGGACAGATTCTCCCACTTTACTGAACATAGGCTGAGAGGGAATGGACTGTGATATTTGTTAAGTATGTGACGAGCACTATGCCGAGTCCTGGGGTAGATACAATCTGATGAGACACAGTCCTTCTCCAATGTGAGGTTCCCAGACTAAAGGGGAAGAAGAACAGGTATTTTATCCTCATTTAATAATAATTGTGCTACTTGTTAAGGACCTATTATATGCCAAGCACTGTACTAAGTTCTGGGGTAGATTCACGATCATCAAGTCGGATAGAATCCCTGTCCCCAGTCTAAGTAGAAGGGAAGAACAGGTATTGAATCCCCATTTAGCAGATGAGGAAATTAGTTCACTGTGGGCAGCAAACATATCTATCACCTCTGTTATACTGTACACTCCCAAACATTTGGTATACTGCTCTGCACACAGCAAGTACTCAATCAGTGTGCACCTATGTTTTCCCTGGTACAAAGTAATAGCAATAATATTTAGTAAGCGCTCGCTGCGTTCGGTGCACTGTGCTTCGGGGTGTGGGAAGGTCCAAGAGAAGCAGAAGGCATATTCCTTTGCCACAAAATGTCCTGTAAATCGGTGGGGAAAATAAAGTCAGATAGAAAAGGACCTTTACGATATGACACTGATGATGATGATGATGACAGTATTTGTTAAGCTCTTAATATGTGCCAAGCATTGTTCTAAGCGCTGGGGTAGACAGGGTTATCAGGTTGTCCCTCATGAGGTTCACGGTCTTAATCCCCATTTTACAGATGAGGTAACTCATCTGAGAAAGCAGCGTGGCTCACTGGAAAGAGCACAGGCTTTGGAGTCAGAGGTCATGGGTTCGAACCCCGGCTCTGCCACTTGCCAGCTGTGTGACTTCGGGCAAGTCACTTAACTTCTCGGTGCCTCAGTTCCCTCATCTGTAAAATGGGGATTAAGACTGTGAGCCCCACGTGGGACAACCTGATTCCCCTATGTCTACCCCAGCGCTTAGAACAGTGCTCGGCACATAGTAAGCGCTTAACAAATACCAACATAACATAAGTAACTGAGGCCCAGAGAAGTGAAGTGACTTGCCCATAGTCACACACCTGACAAGTGGCAGAGCCGGGATTAAAACCGGCAACCTCTGACTCCCAAGCCCGGACTCTTTCCACTCAGCCACGCTGCTTCTCTTGCCAATAGCATTCATTATTGGACATCTTATGTGTCCTTAAACCTCCTACTTGAAGCTTATACTTAATCTCTGTATGCTATCCTTCCTACCTCTTACCAAATCAAGAGAAGAATGCTTAAGTAGAAATTCTTCTCAGTTACAGTCAGAGATTTTGGCATTTCCTCTTCGAACAGATTTGATTGCAAGATGTATTCCTTGCACTTTTCCTTCTTCCTCTTTCTTCCCACCCCATTTTTCTCCCTCTTTTCAGGGGACCCCGACCTCACCCGGTAGGATGATTCCAGGATACTAGTAATGGTTGTCTTTGCATAATTTTTGAAGAATAGTATTGCCAGAGTGAGAAGTTTTGAGCCAGACAATGAAAGGAACAAAGTTTGGGGAAATTTTACCTGAGAATCTCTAAAAAACTGTAAGAAAAATGTAGAAAGTCTGGGTCCACTTTTAAATGGTAAAGAATGACATCTTGGAGGATTTAGCAGAGAATAGAATAATGTTCTAGGGTTTCTCATTAAAAGTGAAATAAAAATAATTGTATTTGCTGAAGTACTTATGCCAAGCAAGGGTAGATACAATGCAATCAGATAAAACACATTCCCTGTCTCACCCAGACTTCAAAGTCTAAGAAGGAGGGAGAACAGGTTTTTAATCCCCAATTTCCAGCTGAAGAAACTGAGATACAGAGAATCTGTCAATCAATCAGTAGTGTTTATTGAATGTTTACTGAGAGCTAGTTGTAATAATAATAGTAATAGAGAAGCACCATGGCTTAGTGGCAAGAACACAGGCTTGGGAGTCAGAGGTCATGGGTTTGAATCCCTGCTCTGTCGCTTATCAGCTATGTGACTTTGGGCAAGAAGTCACTTACTTTCTCTGTGCCTCAGTTACTTCATCTGTAAAATGGAGATTAATAATAAAAATGTTGGTATTTGTTAAGCGCTTACTTTGTGCCAAGCACTCTTCTAAGCACTGGGGTAGATACAAAGTCATCAGGTTGTCCCACGTGGGGCTCACAGTCTTCATCCCCATTTTACAGATAAAGGAACTGAGGCCCAGAGAAGTGAAGTGACCAGCCCAAAGTCACACAGCTGACAAGTGGCAGAGCCGGGATTTGAACCTGTGACCTCTGAGTCCCAAGCCCGGGCTTTTTCCACTAAGCTGCGCTGCTTCTCTGATGAAGACCTTGAGCCCCACGTGGGACAACCTGATGACCTTGTAACTACCCCAGCACTTAAAAGAGTGTTTGGCACATAGTAAGGGCTTAACAAATATCATCACTATCATTATTATTAATAACATTTGTTAATCACTTCCTAAGTGCCAGGCACTTTACTAAGCACTGGGATGGATAGAAGCAAATTGGGTTGGACACTATCCCTGTCCAACATGGGGCTCACAGTCTCAATCCCCATTTTACAGATGAAGTAACTGAGGTCCGGAGAAATAAAGTGACTTGCCTGAGGTCACACAGCAGACAAGTGGCAGAGCTGGGATTAGAACCCATGACCTTCAGACTCCTAGACCTGTGTTCTATCCATTATGCCATGTTAGCAGTAAGAGTAATAATAATGTTGATATTTGTTAAGTGCTTACTATGTGCCAAGCACTGTACTCAGCACTCGGGTAGATACAAGACAATCTAGGTCCCTAACAAAGGACTTAGATACAGCCTAAGTAGGAGGGAGAACAGGTATTGAATCCTCATTTTGCAGAAGAGGGAACCGAGGCCCAGAGTAGTTAAGTGTCTAGCCCAAGGTCACAGAGCAGGTAAGGAAGCCTTCCCTGACTGAGCCCTCCTCTCCTCTTCTCCCACTTCCTTCAGCACTGCTCTTACTTGCTCCTTCATTGATCCACTCTCCCTTCCCCACAGCCCGTATGTATATATCTGTATATGGTGGACTACCCCAGGACTGGGCACAGTGCTTGACACATACTTAACAAATTCCACATTCCATTCCCTCTCAGCCTATGTTCGGTAAACCAAAAGAACCAAAACCCCAGGACTCAGCACAGTGCTTGACACATACTTAAATACCACAATCCATTCCCTCACAGCCTACGTTCAGTAAAGTGGGAGAATCTGTCCAACACTGAATCAGGGATCAAGTGAGAGGATTTGAGTTACCGCTAAAGCGGTCTTCTTAAGTAATTTATTTATTTAACTATTTACTTATTGCTATTAATGTCTGTCTCCCCCTCTAGACTGTGAGCTCATGGTGGGCAGGGAGTGTGTCTGATGCTATATTGTACTCTCCCAAGCGCTTAGTACAGTACTTTGAAAACAGTAAGCGCTCAATAAATACGATTGAATGAATGAAGAATAAAGTAGCAGAGCCGGGATTAGAATCCAGATCTGTGCTGTTCCCGCTATGCCAAGGTGCTTCTCATGGGCCATGCTGCTTATTGCAGTAATTGCATTTACTGATTGCCCCCCGAATGCAATGTACCATTCTGAGCTCTCGGCAAGTACATAAACAACCTAGTGGCAAATTCCTCAACAGCATTTAGAACAGAGTTGGCGTCCCCAAGTGAGTTCAATAAAGTTTGTCTCTACCAGTTGGGGACAGGGAAAAGGGGAAACATTCCTCGTAGAGATATCGCGGGCAAATTGAGAAATCAATTTTTTTTTGTCAATCAATAGTGTTTCTTGCGCTCTTATTACGTGCTAAGCGCTTGGGAGAATACAATGCACCTCATCCTTGGGAGAGTTGGCGCACATGTTTATTGCTCACGAGGAGCTCACAGTCTATAGAGAACTGGCATTAAAATACATTAAGGATATGTACCTAAGCGCTTTGGGGCTAAGAGTGAAGTGAATAACAAGCGGTTATCCAAATGCATACGACAAATGTATTCAATTTCGGTCAGTCATACAATGGGCAAAGAATCTATGCCTGTGGTATCTTGAAGAGTGGAAAGAATGTGACCTTGGCTTCTTGAAAATTCTTAGTCATTCCAGATATTGGTGTTTCCAGATTCAGCCTTTGGAATAACAAGAACCAAAATGCCTTCGAGATCGTAAGTGCCACATTGAATAGCATTTCCTCCACACTGACATTTGCATGCTAAGTTTTGTGGACTCTGGCTTTCCGGCGTGATTGAACACATTGCATTTTGCTAAGAACAGCACGTCAGCTCGCTCAGTCAGCATTCATATGCATCTGGGAGAACTGCAACTCCCCTAGAATTGGAGCGTGGGTCTGGAAACAAGAAAAGCTTTGTCAGCCGTCGGTTAGCAAGTTTCCTCGACTCTCAATATTCCGTATGATGGAGCTATTTTGTTGATCTCCTAAGCAGATTTTCACCTATATTTCTCCTCTTATTTTGGTTAACTGTAAAAAATAAATTTGTTTTGGATTTTTTGTGCCCAGCATTGGGTTAAGCTCAAAGTAGTTAAAAGATAGCCGATAATAATAATAATAAAAATTGTATTTGTTAAGTGCTTACTATGTGCAGAGCACTGTTCTAAGCGCTGGGGTAGATACAGGGTAATCAGGTTGTCCCACGTGAGGCTCACAGTTAATTCCCATTTTACAGATGAGGTAACTGAGGTACAGAGAAGTTAAGTGACTTGCCCACAGTCACACAGCTGACAAGTGGCAGAGCCAGGATTCAAATCCATGACCTCTGACTCCCAAGTCCGGGCTCTTTCCACTGAGCTGCACTGAGGACATAGTCCCTGTCCCACATGGACTCCTCCTCAATCAATCGTATTTATTGGGCATTTACTATGTGCAGAACACCTTACTAAGTGTTTGGGAGAGTTCAGAACAACAAAATTAGCAGACCTATTTCCCTGTCCATGGGGAGCTTGTGTTGTAGAGGGGACTCTTCTTCTTCTCCCTCCTCTGCTTGCTCTTCCTCTTCCTCCCCCTCTTCCTACTTCTCTTCCTCGTCCTGCTTGTCTTTCTTCTCCTCTTCTTCTTCTTCCTCTTCCTCCTCTTTCTCTTTCTCCTCTTCCTCCTCCTGCTCGTCTTCTTCCTCCTCTCCGTCCTCCTCTTCCTCTGCTTCCTCCTCCTCCATTGAGTTCGCACTGGATAGATCAGAGGGCTTTTCCTGTCAGGAACGACAGAAGGGCCTCAATTCTGAAACTTGAGAACAGGCAATCTGTATGGAGGATTGCTCGGGCAGTTCCACTGACACTCTCTTGTGCCCGCCCCTCATGTCTCTGCTGGGGCACAGGCCGGCAGGGGAGCAGAATAATACGTCTCAGTGTAACTTCCTTCCCCATGGGCCTTGGAATACCCTAGCAGGTCAGAGAAAAACAGCTGCAACCTGGGGCCACGTCCACAAAACATCAGCAAGGCTGTGGCTTCTGCTGTAGTTGACACCATTACTGCAGTTGAGACTGGACTCTGAGCCACTAGGAGCCCTTAAGTTCTACTCTCCTAGTCAGAAGTCATGGGTTCGAATCCCAGCTCTGCCACTTGTTAGCTGTGTGACTGTGGGAAAGTCACTTCTGGGCCTCGGTTACCTCATCTGTAAAATGGGGATGAAGACTGTGAGCCCCACATGGGACGACCTGATCACCTTGTATCCCCCAGCACTTAGAACAGTGCTCTGCACGTAGTAAGCGCTTAACAAATACCAAAATCATTATTATTATTATTACTGATCTTTGATTTCGTCTTTAGGTTGTCTTGGTGTTTATTGTGTCAACTCCTCCTAGGTTACTGTTACCAATCTCCTCTCCCCCTTTTTACTGTTAGTTTGTTGGCCCCCCAACAGGTAGGAACTGTATCTAATTCCCTCCTGTTTTTCTCTGGTGCTTAGTACAGTGCTCTGCACAGAGTAAACACTTAGTGATGAGTATTATTTCTCCTCTTCCTCATTCCCCTCCCCAACTTTCTTCCTCCTCTTTCTCCTTCTCCTCCTTATTCCTCTTCTTTCTTCTTCTTTTTCTTCTTCTTCCCAGGACTAGGAGCAAGGTCTTCAGCTTCCAAGAGCCGTGTTCTCTCCACTGGACCTGTTTCCCATCTATCATTCATTTTAATGTCCATTTCCCCCTGTAGACTATAAGCTCCTTGTGGACAGGGATTGAGTCTACCAACTCAATTGGATTTTGCTTTCCCAAGCGATTAGTACATTGTATACCGTAAGCACTCAGTGAACACCACTGATTGACTGATTGATTGGACCAACAACAGGATTTTAGGTACTGTGAGCTGAGCACTGTGCTAGATTCATTCAATCGTATTTATAATGTTGGTATTTGTTAAGCGCTTACTATGTGCAGAGCACTGTTCTAAGCGCTGGGGGAGATACAGGGTCATCAGGTTGTCCCACATGAGGCTCACAGTTAATCCCCATTTTACAGACGAGGTAACTGAGGCACAGTAAAGTTAAGTGACTTGCCCACGGTCACACAGCTGACAAGTGGCAGAGCCGGGAGTCAAACCCATGACCTCTGACTCCGAAGCCCAGGCTCTTTCCACTGAGCCATGCTGTTATTGAGCACTTACTGTGTGCAGAGTATCTTTATCCACCAGTGAGTAACCTCTTTGAGGTAGGTCAGTGATCTTAAATCTGGTCTATATAGTTGCATGTTTACTTTTCCTCAAAATATGTAGATAATTGAAGCAAATTAAGGCAAGATACTTTGCCTAAGGTATGCAAATCACTGCTCCATCTTTCTCTACATTTTAAGTGGCATAGACCTGACCTTGGTTAAATGAAAACTTCGAAAGCAAATACCAATTAGTACAACTGGGACTCATTAGTATTGTTCCAATCTCAATGAAAAGTTCCATCCTGCTTAAAAGTGTAATTGATTTGCTTTCTGGATATTTGCTCATTTTTCTTTTAATTAGTTATGCCATTTATCAAGTGCTTAGTATATCTCAAGCATGACCTAATAGAAAGAGCATGGGCCTGGGTATATCAGAGGAGCTGGGTTCTAATCCAATAGCTTGCTGTGGGACCTTGAGCAAGTCACTTTACTTCTCCGTGCATCAGTTCTCCTGTTTGTCCTCTTTTTAAGATTGTGAGCCCCATGTGGGATACGGACTGTGTCAAACCTAATTAATTTGTATCTGCACCAGTGCTTAGACTAGTGTTTGACACTAAGTAAGCACTTACCCATTATCATTTAAAAGAACAACAACAACAAAATTACAGATCAGGCACCATCCTTGTTCCAAATGGGACTCACTATCTAGAGAAAGACCAAGATAACAATAGATGGCAAATGCAAACGATAAGTAACAAAGTCTACAAACCAAGAAAATGGTGTCAAGACAAGTAAATGAATCATTTTTGATGGTGGGAGTCCTCCCATTTCCTACTCTTCTAGTTATAAGACCTTAGTTCTATGAGCCTTGGCTGCCTCCCCTGGCTTCTGTGGGAGGATCCTTAGGGCTCTCAGGGAAGTTAGTCCAAGCCACAGTAAATTCTGGAGCTGCAGTCGGAAGGACCTCAAAGGCACATTTCAGTGAGCCTCTCTCTATGCCCCCTGCCTCACAGGAAGTGCCCTTCCTGGCATATTCTGTCCTATTCCACCTTTAGCTGGGGGACAGAGACAGAGCCCAATCTGTTTATCAGTATCTACCGTAGCGCCTAGCCCAGTGCCTTGGATCTTTGGAAGCATGCCATAAAGGTCATGATTATTTGTAAGTTGGATTACCACATTGGTATTCACTTATTATCTTAATTATCGGCATCATCAGAAATGTTTTGCTAATACGGATGATAAGACTGTGGGTCTCATATGAGACAGGGACTATGTCCAATATGATGATCTTGTATCTACCCCATCACTTAGTATGGTGCTCAGCACATAAGTGTGTAACAAATACTATTATTATTATTAGCATTATTATTATATTTGCTAAGCACTTACTATGTGCCAAGCACTGTTCTAAGTGATTCGGTAGATACAGGTTAATCAGGTTGGACACAGTCCCTTTAACACGTAGGGCTCACAGTTTGAGTAAGGGGGAGAACAGGCATTGAATCCTCACTTTACCAATGGAGAATGTGAAGCACAGAGAAGTGACGGCTTCTCGGTCAAGGGCAGCCAGCTGGCAGAACTTGGATTAGAACCCAGATCTTCTGACTCCCAGGCCCATGCTTCTTCCATTAGACTATGCTGCTCCTCATTATTTTAATTATTATCGTTACTATTATTAACATTGTTATTGTTGTAATTATTATTATTTTGTTCTCCATGAGGCCTATTGCTCTATCTGCACATAGTTAATATAGGCACTCATGACCAGCAAGGTTTATAGTTCTTGGAACAGATTTTTTTCCTCTTGAGTGGTTGTTCCATTTTTCCACTTGCTGTTTCCACCTCTCTCCTCTCTCTGCCTCTCATTCACAAGAGGCTTAAGAAAATCTGGCCATCATTTGTTATATTACTCCTCCATATGGGCTATCATTGTTGGCCCCGAACTCCCAAGATGCTGTGTCTAATTTTGGCTTTACAAATTGCAGATGGGGATAATGTTAAAATGCTTCCTCTTAGGCATTTATGTTGGCTTATGTTGGCATAGAGTATAGGATTTGAGACACTAGAATCAGACATTGTAGCTGTTGACAATCATGATCCCGACAAAGTCTCCCCCTGTGGAGTGGAAGTTCTCTGAGGCCAGGGACTCTGTATTTTATTGATTTCCTATGAACCTTAAAAGCTTTAGATGTGAAGATCGGAGAGTGCTCCGATCACTGATTAATTGACTTAAGCCAAGGTGAGAATTTGCAGTGTTGTGTTAAAGAGCCTTGTACCAAATTGTGGTGTTGAAATTAAATAGCCCTCTCCAAAAATTCTAGAAGAAAAAACCTTCTAAGGGAGGAAGGTTATAGTCCCTTCCAAACGTGGTCTTGTTTCTTCCTCCATTAAACAGCCATCTATCAGGCTGAACTGCAGTGCTCCTGTATCTGGGAAACAGCTTTTTGCAATTACCTGTGCCAGGGGTGGCTACATCGTTTCGGCCAGATCTCCTCTTCCAGCCCATTCTTCCTCCTGTGACTTTGTTCCAGGGGTCAAAACCTGGGAGAATTTCCTTCTGAAATTGCATTCAGTACCAATGTCAGGGTTAGAAACTTCTTCCTCAGACATGTTCCTGCAAGCAGTGGGAGATTAGATGGCTTGGTCCTACCTAGTTGGGAAGAAACATGAAATTGTGAGGCAAGCATCTGAGACCAGCACGATCCCACTGTATTTTGGGGGGCCATCAATGGAAACCAAATTCCTTGTGTGGTATTTCTTCCCAACTGGAGACCAAGAGAAGGAGTAATAGAGGGTCTTGGACACTGGATTGCTAGTGACTGACCGATTTTTTCAAGACCTCATTCTTCTGAAGGAGGAAGAAGATCGTTGTGTGTCATCCAAATGACTTCCTGTTGATTCAAACAGCTGATGTTTCTTTCAGAGTACACAAAACAAATATCCGCCATTGATGATTAAATCAATCCTCCCTTGGCATTCCTGGCATGACTAAACCCCTGAGGGATTGCCATAGAATTTCCAAAGTTAAAATAGACTGATTCCAATGATTTTCATTTGGCTTAATAGAAATGAAGAAAATCCCCAGGTCTGTAAATAGGCCTTTGACAATGGGAGGAGAATTCTAAGTGTGAACATTTTAAGCTTGGAATCGTTAAGGTTTTAAATTAGGAAAGAAATACTCTACACAAGGTATTGTTTTGCAGTGTACAAAATAAAATGAAACTCATATTTTCTGAAGTACTTGAGCATAGAAAGTTTCTCTTTACCTGATCTATATTACAAAATTGGAATGGAAAACTAATAATGATGGCATTTCTAAGCACTTGCTATGTGCCCAGCCCTGCGCTAAATGCTTGGGTAGATATAAGATAATCAGATCAGGCACAGTGTCAATTATCCAATTATTTTAGTACAAACCTGTTTTATTAAAGCAATTTAGATACAGTGCTTTATTTTCCATTTTCTTAGCAGAGACCTGCATTAAAGTCAAGACAAGAATATCGGATGTAACAAATGATGTTAATGACAAAGAATTTTTATTTTCTAGAGATGTAAGAATGCCATGTCATCTTTATATTTTGGTATCTTACATAGCATTTTCTCACACATTATCCTATGATTATCACAACAATTGCAAAGCTGGGTAATTTGGGTCAATATATTTAAGCACAACAGTATTTCCTTAGAAAACTATAGCATAGTAGGTGAAAAGTAACAAAAAAGCAAAGCTAAATGGTCAGCATGAAACTGAAACTTCCAGAGAAATATTTGAAAACCTAGACTTTCCACGACAAACTCTTTGTGATCCAAGCACACCATTTTGAGTGTTGGAAAACATTGCTTCTCCTCCATGTTTGGAAAATTGTTTCTTAATAATAAAAACAGTAATGATAGTAATAACAATAATCACAATGATAATAATAATATATGCTAAGAGCTTACTATGTTAAGCACTCTGGTAAATGATGGGGTAGATACAGGCTAATCAGGTTGGACTTAATGCCCATTTTACAGATGAGATAACTGAGGCAGGGAGAAGTAAAATGATTTGCCCAAAGTCATGCAGCAGACATGTGGCAAAGCCGGGATTAGAACCCACATCCTCTGCTCCCAAGCCCGGGCACCTTCCACTAGGCCACACACTGTCTCTGACCCACCTGCGGCTCACCATCTCAGGGGAGGGAGACAGATATGGGTGCTTTAGGGATCAATCAATCGGTCAATCGATGGTATTCATTGAGCACTTACTGTGTGCAAAGCACTGTAATCAGGACTTGAGAAAGTAAAATGCAATACTGAGATGTTCTTACATTCACAGAGCTATGGTGTCTCTGCCTTTAGAGGGCCACGTTCAGAACCTGGGCAATGTCAGTTGGTTATTTAATATGAATACCATGAGATGAAGCTGGAAACCGAAAATTAAATCCCGGTTTCAAAGTACTGCTGAAAACATTTTTCCTCCTTCGTCTTCAAAGTTTGGCCATTTGTATCAGCTCCTCTGAGCCGGCAATAAATGCCGTTACCTAGGGAACCGAGTACTTTATATGGAATAGATTGGTTAGATTGTAGATTGTTAGCTCTTTGTAACTTTTTAAATATCTTCTGCATAAGAATGCCAGATGGGGTCCTCAGTTGGTGGGTTGGGTGGGAGGGAGTAAAGCGGGGTGAGGGAGAGAGAGAATGAATGTAGGAGCAGGGGAACTGATTTAATTTCTATGAGCTTGAGACCATGTGACTCTAAGTTTGGAGATCCCGTTTCCAATCAGGAAACTAATCTACTCATCACAGCACTGTACTGTCTCCTGAGGGCACAGCACTGTATTGGGTGTCTGCTGAGTGCACAACACTGTACTGGGTGCCTGCTGAGTATGCAGCTCTGTACTGGATGCCTTCTGAACACACAGCACTGTGCCAGGTATCTGCCAAGAGCACGCACTGTACTTTGTATCGGCAGAGAGTACAAGGATCATAGAAACAGTCCCTAACACACAGAGAATCACAATATAAGAATGAGGGGAGAGGGGAAGGAGATTCTGGGACACACGCGGGGAAATGATAAAATCTGCAGAATATCCTAAGAAAAAAAGAGGCAACCATAAAAAAAATTCTAAGCAGTCACAAAATTATGGTAGGATCCCCCGAGAGATGAAGTCACAGAGTGGAGGCTAGATTCCTTGGGCCTCAGTGGACTGTAGTACCTCAAGAAGAAGGAGCAGCTGAGAACGGATGGAGCAGAGGCTTCTATTTCCTCCTCCCACTTCCTGGCAGAGCAGGTCACCTGGATGGCAATGAGGAGAGGGGCAATCCTCAGGTTTTCAGATCTCCCACCCCTTCTGGGGGATTGGCTGGATTTATCCAGGTGGTTCATCGGGAGACTAGGAGGAACTTCTGATCTCCACAGTGGTTCCAAACAAGCTGTTACTCAGTTATTCTCCAGTTCTCCAAGGTATGTTATGCAGCAGTTATTATGCACACACTCAGAAGTCACAGCAATAGCAACAACAGGCAGTAGTACTATTCGATTTTCAACAGCATACTGTGACTTTCCAGTCAACATAAAAAAAGAGTGGTCCTCTGGAAATTACGTTTCAGTGCTCAGCTCTCTTCTACACATCAACAAAGCAGTCATGATATTCATCAAGTTATCAGTAGAGGTGCAAAATCCTGGGCTAAGTGCTGGGGTAAATATGAGATAATCAGATTCATTACAGTAGCTGTCCCACACAGCGGTCCCAATCTAAATGGGAGGGACAGCAGGCATCTTCTTTCCATTTGGCAGGTTAGGAAACTGAGAATCAGTGACTTGACCAAGGTCACCCAGCATAGCCCCAGCAGGGGGTTACAATCCAAGTTACCTTATCCCGAGCTCTATTCTCTTTCTACTGGACAATGAGGTGCCAATGCAGATCTCTCAAGCAATTAGTATAAAATGAAGTGATTATATGCACATTTCAGGATTTCAATCAATTAATCAGTAGTATTTATTGAGCGCTTGGGAGAGTACGATAGTAGACATGATCAATGCCCTCTTTAAGCATAAAAATCGACATTAGGTCCCATGTGGGACAGGGATTGCATCAGGCCTGATTAACTTGTATCCATCCCAGGGTTTACAGTAGTTCCTGACACATAGTAAGTGCTTAACAAATATGATAATAATAATCTATTTTACAATTTTAGAGCCTTCAATCTTTAAACTGCACCACTGAAGAAAATTTTTCTCTCTCCCTGAGTGAACTAGATTAGATTATACACTGACCAGATTCAGTCGATTCAGTAGATAATTGTGTCATTTCTCATTCGATTTTGAGAGTAAGAAGAGGCTCGGGGTGCTTGGATTTGGGATATGTTCAGGTTGACACCGACTGAATGGAAAGTCCTCACTACTCACTCCTTTCTGAGGAAAACAGCATTTGCCATTTAGGTTTGAGAAGTGAGATTTTGGAAAAGACCTGAGTTCCCTCAGGGAGTCACCCTCCACAAAAAATGAAGGATTGTTATCATAATCGTTAGTCCAGAGTAATGGCCTATGAAGAAAAATACGGTCAGTGAGCTGTGTGGGTGAAGAGACTCCTAAATTCACTCTGTTTTTATTTTAACCATTTTGTTTCTTTGTTTAAATGAACAGTAATGATACATGAACAAAAGAGCAGGAAGGTTAACCGTGTAGGCTGTGTGTGGATCGAGAAGTTCGGGACATTGAACGAGCAGTGACGAGTTGAAGACACAAGTGCTGCAGAAGGTTATTGCTAAAACTTCTGACATCTGTTAAATCAACTTTGAGCGATGGTATGCAGAAGATTCGAACAATAACAATATCAATTTCCACGAAGTCAAGCAACTCTGCAAAAAGCAAATAAATAAACAATCTTGAAAGAAGCAGCAGCTTGCAGCATGATTTCACAACTGGAAGATTCTGCATTTTTGATTTGGTCTCTCCTGGCTCCTTTTTTTTCTTTTTTTTTTTTTACAAAGGATACATTCTTCTGCCATGATCCCTTTGAATTGGACAGGCCAGTAGTAGAAATAGGATTATTAATACAAGTAGCAGTAGTAATTGTAGTAATATATTTATTGAGCATCTCAGAGTGAAATAAACTTACCCAGGCTCATGGAAAAGTATAACAGAAGCAAATAAAACATTCATTCTCAGTCTGCCTAGGGAGAAAACTAATCATACTTAAGCACTAATGACAGCACTATGGATCTTCTTAAATTGAGTGGTTAATTACCATTCAAATTCACACATTTATAGGTTACCATGGGCATTGGCTACTGTGCTCTAGATGGGCCATCCTTCAGTGGGATTTAACTGTAGCAGAGCCCAGGACTACCTTCTTCCCTCCCTGATCATGATTACCTTCTCCTCTCTCTGACTTCCACCTTGACCTGTTCACTCTCCATTGGCTTCATGTCCACTGCTTTCAAACATGTCTCCTCTATCCTAAAAAAACCCTCCCTTGACCCCAAGGTTCCCTCCAGTTATCATCCCATTTCCCTCTTACCATTCTTTTCCAAAGAACGTAGAAAGGGGTATACAAAGGGAGTTGCATACACCAGCTGCGTCTACTTCCTTCCTGAAGTTCTCTCCTTGACACCCTCCAATCTTGCTTCCACCCCCTTCAGTCCACAGAAACTACCCTCTCGAAGGTTTTCTGTGCTCTCCTTCATGCCAGATCGAATGGCCTCAACTTCATCCTAATCCCGATTGACCTTTTGGCTGTCTTGAACACTAATGACAGCCCCTTTCTCCCTAAAACATTATCCAATCTTGGCTGCACTGACAATATACTCTGACGGTTCTCCTCCTACCTCTCTGGGCACTCATTCTCGGTCTCTTTTGCGGGCTCCTCCTCTGTCTCCCACCCAAAACTGACGGAATTCCTCAAGGCTCAGGCCTGGGCTTCCTTCTATTCTCCATCTACACCCACTCCCTTGGAGAACTCAGTTGTTCCCATGGCTTCATCTACCATCTCTACAGAGATCATTCCCAAATCTATACGTCCAGCCCTGATCTCTCTCCTTCTCTGCAGTTTCATAATGCCTCCAGTCATTGCCACTACACTTCCACAGCAAACAAAAACTCCTCACCGTTGGCCTTAAAGCTCTCAATCACCTTGCCTTCTACTACCTCACTTTGCTGTTCTCCTACTACAACCCAGCCCTCACACTCCACTCCCCTAATGCGAACCTATTCGCTGTACCTCCATCTCATCTATCTCTCTGCCGATCCCTTGTGAGCTATTGGCTCTCTCTCTTCACTGATGAAGCAAATGTGGTAAAGCCACTCTGCTTTCTCTTCAGTAGAGAAGGAAATTGAATCACCATCTCTCGTATGTTGTAGTTTTTCAGGCTAGCCTGCAGCAAACTCAGGTTTCAATATAATCCTTGAATGAGACTAACACAAAGAGAAAATGTCACTTTAAATTAATAGTTTGATGACTGTTTTATCCATACAAAACCTATCAAAAAGTGGAAGTGTGTTTTCACAACACATTAGTTATGACAGTATCTTGTGTCTCAAGGCTATAAATTAAGATAGACAACAAATAGGACGGAACAGTTCAGTCCTCATTTTTTAAAGATCTAAGTCCACTTTCTATAGTCCCTCTGGACTTGAGAATATATAACCCAATCCCCCAACGGTAATTCATTTGAAAAAGAAAAGTCATTTGAGTTTACTTTCGTTATTGAAAACATTTCTTAAAAACATTACTTGGCCAAAACAAAATATTCATCTTTAAGAAAAGGAATAGCTTATTGTTCCAGTAGATTTAAATACAGGAAAATAAAACCCAGGTAATCAATGAATAAATGATACTTATTGAGTTTCCACTATGTGTTAAGTGCTGTAGAGTATAGTAGAACCATCCCTGCCTTCAAGGAGCATTCTAGACATTATTCCTGCCTTCAAGGAGCAACCTATCTACTAAGAATCAGTAATTGTGGTATTTGTTAAACACATACTATATGACAAGCACTATCCTGAGCTCTGAGTTAGATTAGTCATTTTTCCTGTCTCACATGGGTTCACAGTCTAAGGGTTATGTAGCATGGTTTTGAAACTCCGTTTTACAGGTGAAGAAACTGAGGCCCAGGGAAGTGAAGGGACTTGTGTTATGTCATACAGGAGACAAAGATTGGAGCTGGGGCTAGAACCCAGATCAGTCAGTCAGTCAGTCAATTGAATTTATCGAGTCCGTACTGTGTGCAAAGCACAGTGCTTGAGAGAGTACAATATAACAATATAAAAGACACATTCCTTGCCCACAGTAAGTTTACAGTCTAGAGGGGGACTTCTGACACCCGGGGTGTCAGAGGAGTCCACTGACACCCAGCCTCAAATTTTTTCCACTAGCCCACATTACTTCCCTTTTCTACTGTGAGCAGAACAGTAAACTAAGTGCTTGAGAGATAATAATTGTGGCATTTATTACACACTTAAAATGTGTCAAACTCTTTTCTAAGCACTGAGGTGGATACAAGATAATCAGTTCAGACATAGTTCCTGTCCCCCATGGGACTCACAATCTAAACAGGAGAAAGAACAGGTATTTAATCCCATTGTAAAAATGAGGAAAGCGAGGTACAGAGAAGATTACAGGGAGATTACAATAGAATTAATTGATGTGCTACCTAACCTCCAGGATTTTGCAACCTTGACGGGGAAACAGATGCTGAAACAGTTTACAGATGGGAGGAAGAAGAACTGAATACATAGGTGGTAGTGCTGAAATTGTAGAATATATAGGTTGCTATTCATTTATTTCTATTAATGTCCATCTCCCCCTCTAGACTCTAAACTTGTTGTGGGCAGGGAACATGTCTACCACCTCTGTTATAGAACATTCTCCCAAGTGCTCAGGACAGTGCTCTGCACCCAGTAATTGCTCAATAAATACGACCGATTGGCTGATATTCATTGTTATTCTCTGATTTTTTTTTTATGCGGAGCACCGTAGCAACTGCTTGTAGGACCCTTTTCTCCAAGGTTCTTTGATTATACCCATGGTGACCCTAATACCTGTTCCACATGTGAATTCTGGGAAAACTGTAAAATCAGAGAGAAGTTTTGTATGTTCAAGTTGCAGACAGATTGATTCTTTTGTGTATAAACATGGGAACTAGTAATGTGAACCCCTAGTGTACTCCCCAAACGTTTGGTCCAGGGCATAGTATTTAGATGGGGCTCAACAAATACTTTCAATTGATCCATATGTCAATTTCTAAATCATCAAATCTGAATTATTCCCTTCTGGACCAGAACTGCCAGTTCCTTGTTCATATAAGATCACCTAGCAAGAAACATTTGGGAAAATTCATGATTTGTCAGTGGCGACTCAAAGGCAGTAGAAGCAGATCGAGTTTCTAGGAAGCAACTGACAAGCAAGCTCTAAAAAAAATTAGTCCCCAAAAGCCTTTCTGAGCCAGATGGAGACAGAAAGGGTCACTAAGAAACATTTCTATGTATTAGGCAGGAAATGTCCAACATTCAGGATAACCTTTGTGATCTGAGAGAACTTTGTCCCACTTTTGAACTTTTCCAGACATACGCACAGTGTTGCCAGTGGATGGAGTCTCTTGTGGATCAGCTTAAACTTGATCAATCAATCAATCAATGTCATTTATTGAACCCTTACCCAATTTCTGAAAAAGAAATCACTCTTTTGTTTTTTGTTCAATAGTAAGCCACATGATAACTTCCTCTTCTGGAAAATGGTTAGGGAAGAAGATGTAAAGCAGCATGGCTTAGTTGAAAGAGCATGGGCCTGGGAGTCAGAGGACCTGGGTTCTAATTCCTGCTCCACCACTTTTCTGCTGGATGAGACCTTGGACAAGTCACTTTACTTCCTTGTGACTTAGTTCCCTCATCTCCACAAAGGGGGTGCAATACCTGTTCCTCCTCTTACTTGGAAGGCGAGCCCCGTATGGTGTCTGATTGCCTTGTATATACCCCAGCACTTAATACGGTGCTTAATAGATAGTAAACACATAACAAATACTACAATTATTAAGAAGTAAAGTTCTGTTTTTGCCTAAAATCAATGGGACAACATAAAAAGCCAGTGATTCCTTGGCAAAAGATAGGGTAGCTAGATTGGAGACTAATGCATTTTCTTTTGTTTTCACTTTAATGTCGACTAGACTCATTTTTGACCCAACAGCCCTGATTGCTGTTTCTGATACCTACAATGCCACAATCCTGTCTCAAGCTCTGCTCTCCTATTACCGCTGCCTGCCTATCAACTGTCAGTAGGGAGACAGAGTCAGCTGTATTTTTCTTTTTCTCCCTCTGAAAAAAGATGGAAATTTTTGCATGACATTTACTAATTGCAGAGGTTCCGCAGGGACTAATATTTTGTGTGTGAGTTGAAGCAAGAAAGTCTGGATACAATTACTGGAGTCATTTCCCATGGACATCCCCAAAGAAGACGGGTGAGTGGCTTTATTTATGGCTCTCATCAAAAACTTCGGTTTGATGAAGAAACCAGTTTACGTCCATCTGGGATCGCCTTGCCTCCTCCTCCTCCTCCTTCTCCCTTCCTCTTCCCACCCCCGTTGTCTAAGAACACTGGACCCTTTCATAATCCAGTACTCTTACACTTATGCAATGCATAACTAACCCCCATTTAGCTAAAGCAAGTCAAGATGCAGACAAAGTGTTCCAATCTGCCCAATACATCTAATCACTTCATTCTTTCATTCACTGTATTTAATGAGCACTTACTGTGTGCAGAGAACTGTACTAAGATCTTGGGAGAGTACAGTACAACAATAGACACATTCCCTGCCCACAGTGAGCTAATAATAATAATAATGTTGGTATTTGTTAAGCGCCTACTATGTGCAGAGCAGTGTTCTAAGCGCTGGGGTGGATACAGGGTAATCAGGTTGTCCAGATATGAGGCTCACAGTCTTAATCCCCATTTTACAGATGAGGTAACTGAGGCACAGAGAAGTTAAGTGACTTGCCCACAGTCACAGAGCTGCCCACACCTCCGAGAGATGGATAGAGGAACAGCCAGCAGTAGTAGGGGTTTTTGGAGTGGGGCTGGGGAAATGTCATCAGGAGTAAAGGTTCTCTCTGATGGGTGAATCGCCAGACCAAGGCTTCCAATTTTTCCTGGGTGTCATCTCCCAGATCCATTCCTCCCGATTCATCCCAACTATTACTCCCTGGCCCTGGCTCTGGTCTCCCCTCAACTAGACTATGGTACATTAGCTTCCTCACTGGTTTCCCAATTTCCTGTGTCTCCCCTCTCCAATCTATGCTATAACCTGGGACACTAATTGCCTTCCCTATCACTTGCACACCAGGTTCTCTTTCTCAGACTTAGCATCAATTCAAGGAGGTTTTGGAGTAGTCAAGGAAACAGGAAATACAAGGAAACACGTATCACGGTGGCAACAAGAAGTTATGGGTCCTCAACGTAATTCTCCTTCGACTTTTGAACATCAGGTCTGAGACAGAAAATACGCGCACCCCTGACGTGGATGGCTTTGAATTAGAATGAAAGTCTAAACAGCAGGGCCCAGGAATAGAACACAGTAATGTCTCCTGCTCTGCAGTGTCATATTTTCTCTTGCCTTGGAGGACACCTCCTCTTGGCTGTCCCGCCAACATATCAAAAGCAACATGCACAAAACCGAACTCCTCATCTTCCCACCCAAACCCTGCCCTCCCCATGACTTTCCCGTCTCTTTAGACACCACCACTACTCTCCCTATCCCACAAGCCCATAATCTCAGCATGATCCTCAACTCATCTCCCTCATTCAGTCCACACGTTCATTTTGTTATGAAGTTCTGTCGGTTCTACCTTCACAACTTATGTGGAATCCACCGTTTTCTCTCCGTCCAAACTGCTACCAAGTTCATCTAAGCACTTGTTATATCCCTCCATGACTACTGCCCAAGCCACCTCGCTGACCTCCCTACCTCCTATCTCTTCCCACTCCAGTCCAGATGTGACCAGATGATTTTGACGAAAAAAGTTCAGTCCCTGACTCCTCACTACTCCGAAACCTCCAGTGATGGCTCTTTCACCTCTGCGTAAAGCAAATTGCATTTACCATCAGCTGTAAAGCACTCATTCAGCTCTCTTCTTCCTATCTCACGTCCCTGACCACAACCCAACCCGCACAGTCCATTCCTCCAACGCCAACCTACCCACTGTACCTCAGTCTCGTCTATCTCACCTCCGACCTCTCCCTGGTGTCCTGCCTCTGTCCTGCAACTCTCTCCCCCTCCATATCCATCAGTCCACCACTCTCCCTCCCTTCATAACCCTTGTAAAATCACACCTCTTCCAAGAGGTTTTCCTAGATCAGCCCTTTATATTCCCTATCTGCCCTCCTTTGCATTGACTGTGTACTTGGTTGTATACCATTTAAACATTTGGATATTTACCCCCACTCTACAGTACTTATATAAATATTCTTTGACTTTACTACATCCCCTGTTTCTCATCTATTTTAAAGTCTTCCTACTCCTAAAGACTGTATACTCCTTAGGGGAAGGAATGGTGTTAATAAATTTGCTACATTGTACTTGTCCAAGAATTTAGTGAAGTATGCTCCACACAGTAAATCTTCCATCAGTAGATTGGTTGACTGAGACCCGGATATGAATCTCATATCTGCCAATGGCATGCTGTGTGACCTTGTGAATAATAACAATCTTATTTCTTATGTCTTTGAATAATCTTATGTTTTTGTTCCTGTTTCCCGCAACTAAATAATGAGGATAAATTCCTTGCTCTCCCTTCCTCTTAGACTCTGAGTCCCAAACGAATGGGGAATATGTCCCATCTAATTATCTTGTGTCTACCCTAACGTTTAGCATAGTGCTCGGTTTGTAGTAAGTGCTTATGATTATCATTATTATGGCTATTATTTGTTATGTTAGTAAAGCCACTTAAATATGTCTGAAAGGAATGAAGCATATGATCAGGTTTTCTGGCAGACTGGCATTAATAAATTCCTGGTTTTAGATTAGCAGATGTTCAAAATTTCATTATGAAGTCTTACCCACATTGGTTTGCAGTATCCTGCCCCCTATTTCTTCAATAGACTGTAAGCCCGTCAATGGGCAGGGATTGTCTCCATCTGTTGCTGAAGCTTACATTCTAAGCGCTTAGTACAGTGCTCTGCACATAGTAAGCACTCAATAAATACTATTGAATGAATGAATGAATGAATGAAAAGGGTGAGCAAGTGAGCAATGGTCGTGACAAACTTTCCTGGGCCAGGACAAAGTATCCTGGTAAGAAAAAAGCCCTCAACCCCACGATCCCTCAAGGCCTAAGTGTCCACAGCCTCATTTTCAACATATTATTCATTCATTCATTCAATCGTATTTATTGAGCGATGACTGTGGGCAGAGCACTGTACTAAGCGCTTGGAATGTACAATTGGGCAACAGATAGAGGCAATCCCTGCCCAACAACATCCTCAAGGTCTAAAAGGGGGAGAAAGACAGCAAAATAAAACAAGTAGTCAGGCATCAATACCACCAAAATAGAAAAATAAAATCATATTACATTTTGCTCAAGCAACATAAGGATATGATGTCATACACAAGCTTGTTCAAACCCTTATTTAGAAGCAGCATGGCTTAGTGGATGAAGCATAGGCTCAGGAGTCAGAAGGTCATGGGTTCTAGTTCTGGCTCCACCACCTATCTGCTGGGTGACCTGGGGCAAGTCACTTCACTTCTCTGGGCCTCAGTTACCTCATCTGTATAATGGGGATTGGGACTGTGAGCCCGACGTGGGACCAGAAATGTGTCCAACCCGATTTGCTTGTCTCCACCCCAGTGCTTAGTACAGTGCTTGGCTCATAATAAGTGCTCAACAAATACCAAAATTATTGAGAAGCAACATGGTGTGGTGGATAGAGCACAGCCCTGGGATTTAGAAGGTCACAGGTCCTAACCTTGGCTCTGCTGCTTGTCAGCTGTGTGTCTTCACTTAACTTCTCTGGGCCTCAGTTATCTCATCTGTAAAATTAGGATGAAGGCTGTGACCCCACGTGGGACAACCTGATCACCTTGTATCCCCCCCCAGTGTTTAGAACAGTGCTTTGCACATAGTAAGCGCTCAACAAATACCACCATTATTACTATTATTATTATCTCTGTGACGCAGTTCCCTCATCTCTAAAATGGGGATTGAGATTGTGAGCACCATGGGGGAGCTTTTATCCACCCCACTGCTTAGTACAGTGTCTGGCACAAAGTAAGCACTTAACAAATACCATAATAATTATTATTGTTATCTCCCACTTTGCTCCAGGGCTATTGCCTTTCCCTCTGAGTTTGTTATAATAATAATGTTAATAATAATGTTGGCATTTGTTAAGCGCTTACTATGTGCAGGGCACTGTACTAAGCGCTGGGGTACATACAGGGTTATCAGGTTGTCCCACGTGAGGCTCACAGTTAATCCCCATTTTACAGATGAGGTAACTGAGGCACAGAGAAGTTAAATGACTGGCCCACAGTCACACAGCTGACAAGTGGCAGAACCGGGATTTGAACCCATGACCTCTGACTCCCAAGCCCAGGCTCTTTCCACTGAATGCTGATGTCACTTCTGACTCGGGTGGAGGGAGGAGGGACCACTTTAAGCTTTCAATTGTCATCATCTTCCGTGTGTCCATCACCCTCTCTCCCCTTGGACAATATGCCCTGCGACAGCTGGCTCTCCTGCTCATCACCAGGAGCCGGCCCTGACTCTACTCACTGCCAGCAGCCTCTTCCGCTCCAAGAACTGTGGACATCTGGAGAGGGGATGAGCAGGACTAAGGATTTTAGAAGAGGGGAAGACAAGAGCTGGATCAGCCAGACTCGCTGCTGACAATGCAGGACTGAGACTCAGGGGACCTGCGTTCTAATCTCAGCTCAGCCGCTGACTCGCTGTGTGCCCTTAGGTAAGTCACTTAACCTCTCGGAGTCTCAGTTTCTGTGTCTTGCGTGGAGCAGGGACTGTGTCCAATCTGATTATACTGCTTCTACCCTACTGCTTAGCACATTTAGACAGACTTGAAGAAATCTCATTATCGTCTTTCTTTCTTATAGAACCTTTTGAAAATGTGGGTGCCAGAGAACTTTCCCTCCATCCAACCAAGGAAAGATCACCACCATTCTTCTATCACCAGAGGCCACTCGTGACTATGTAGATTCAAGTGAAACAAATTGAAATTTCCAAGATACGAAGGAAACCTATGATCCACCCCTACCCAGAAACAAAAATCACGTGTCCTGCACAGCCCAGGTTTTGTTCCCTTCTCTCCTTACTGCTCCCCACAGCAACTGAAAAACCAATAAAGAATACATTAAAATGCAGCAGCAGCAACTTGACACCCACTGTGTAACTGGACAGCTTAAAAATCAGTGCTATATTGGGGCCTGGAAGTCCTGAGATAGATAAGAGAAGGCATTTTAGAGGTGTTCACCTTGCTCAGAAAATGGAAAATTTAAAAATCCCCTCTTCAGATTTCCCTAGAATGGAAACTCGAAAACCGTCTGCTAAAATTCAGCATCTGATCTCAAATCTCATTAAGTTTTTCCTCTCCTCCCAACTTCTCTCGTTCATGCTCTGGAACCCTCCTCCAGCGCCACTCTTATTTTTTAGAGGATTTTCACATTTCATTGTTGCAGGAGCAAGAGAGAAAGGGAAATGAGTTTCTTGGCAGGCTGTCCAGCCTGTCATCATTCTGAAAGTGATGGCTGAAGACATAACTACCGCGGGTCTGTCTGCTTATTACCCGGGAAAGCTTAGGAAACAAAAAATGGATTCTTTCCCTGAGCCTGTGCATATGTGCATACATACCTCTGAGCTCACTCCATCAAGCATTTCAATTTGGGATTTGCTGAGATCAAAAATGGAGCGTGCGGTGAGAGAAATGAAGCTTTATGCTCTTCTGGGTAAGTCAGAGCCAGGTCCATGATGAGTCTTGGTGGGGAGAAGATGTGTTGATGCCGCTTGACTAAGCTGAGCTTGGCTGATGAAAACACACTCCAGGAGTGGGAAGCAATCTCTCTTACCTGGCATGAGTTGCGGGAGGAGGGGTGAGAGAGGTGAGAGAGGAGGGAAGGGGGGTGATCTTGTCCAGAGTGCCTGAGGGGAGGTAATTTACTTTGTAGGGAAAGTCTCTTAACTGTGGAGGAGAAGAGGAAGTTACTCCCCAGAGCTCACCACATGAACGGGCCACGGATAAGGCCCTCTTTATTTCTGAGCTCCTTTCAGGCATGTCGGCTGCTGATTTTCTTACCAGTGGATCAGTAGAGGAGGTAAAGGGATTATCGAGGATTCTCATCAAAAGAAGAGCCGATGAGACAAGTGTCGGAAGTCCTCATACTTGTCACAGCTGAAAAAATCAGGAATTGGGAGAACTAGGAAATACGGAAAGATTTCTAGAGTTCAGGGATCATTTGTGCTCCATCATTCCTTTTTTTTTATAGTATTTGTGACAACCTTAAAAGGAGCCAGGCACTGAATATAAGCTATTCAGGTTGGACACAGTCCAGGTCCTGCATAGAGCTCACAATATCAATCCTCATTTTAAAGATAACTGAGGCACAGAGAAGTTGTGATTTCCCTAAAATCACTCAGCAGTTAAGAGGCTGAGCTGGGATTAGAACCCAGGTTTTTCTGACTCCCAGGCCTGTACTGTCTCCACTAAGCCATGCTGCTTCTCTGACCCTGGAAGTTGATCAGTAGGTTAGGTGTTAAGTGCTGACTATGTGCTGGTGCTGGGGTAGATGTGAGATTGTACCATTTTTGACCCACATGGGGCTGAGGGTGTAAAATAGGAACAGCGGGAACTTCACCCTCATTTTATAGAGGAGGAAACCGAGGCCCAGAGTGGTTAAGTGATTTGTCCAAGGTCAAAGGGAGGGACGTGGGCTTCAGGTGACATAGAAAGAAGCAAACATTCCCTCAGTTTCCTCATCTGTAAAATGGGATCGAATACCTTCTCTCCATCCCTCTCAGACTGTGAATCTATGTGGAAAAGGGACTATGTCTGATTGGGTCATCTTGTCTCTACACTGGTGCTCAGTCCAGAGTTTGGCATATACTAAGAGCTTAATAAGTACCACAATAATTATTATCATGAAAATAGAATGCATTACTCAACATTATAGTAAGGGATCCTTTCCGCTTGGTTTAAGTTAGTCAACTCGGGGCACAAGATCTTCAATGTCACTAATTTTTAGAAGTTTTAGAGTCTTGAGTGAGTTCTACAGCATAAAACCCCAAAATGCTTTTAGTTAAACTTGGCAATAAAAGTCGAAGTTGATCAGTGAAAAATGCTTTTTAGACCTGTTTTCTTTGGAATCAAGAGGGTGTGATTGATTCTTGAATTTGAGCCATATGTGGGCGAACATGTGTGTTCAAAACCCAGAAACATCCTGAAAACCGGCTATCTACTCCATGGGCTCTCTGATCCCTAAGTTTCCCGGTGTGGGGAGACAGAGCACAGTTCTAGGGCTCAGCTCAGCTAAGCTGCCGGTGACCCACACTCAGACTTTTTTCAGTTGGTCAATAGGCGAGCAATTAGTGAGTAAAGAGAAGGAGCGTTACTTAGTGGAAAGAACACGGGCCTTTTAGTTACAGGGCTTTGTCCCTGGCCAGTTATGTGACCTTAGGCAAGTAACTAAACTTCTCTGGCCTCAGTTTCTTTCTTTGTTAAAATGGGATTGAGATACCCATTCTCACTCTTTGTCTCACCGTGGGACAGGGACTGTATCAGTTCTGTTTATATTTATATATTTCAGGGTTTAGAATAGTGCTTGGCAGAGAATAAGCATTTCAGAAATACCACAATTATTAAAAAAAATCCCTCACTGGAAGTGACTTAGGATGTCACCACACACCGTAAAAACACAAATACACACACATGCAAATGCACGAAGATCGAAAGCGAATATACAAAATATGTGTAATTGACAGGACCATCTTCAGACACTGGACAATTTTGAGAGAAAAAATTAGTGACTGCTCCTTAGGGAAAGGACCCAGACACATGAGTGACATTTTTGTGTTAGTTTAGGTGAATGATACAATGTAATGACACTGAGGAAAAGGCCACTGCTTCCTTCTACTGTCTTTTTATTTTAGGGTCTGTAACCATCACTAGATTTTGAGTTCCATGAGGGCACTGATCATGCCTTAGTAATTCTATGGTATGCTCATAAACTCGTATTACGGTGCTCTGCACATAGTAGGTGCTCAATAAATGAATGAATAATTGATTGACAGATTTACTGACTGATTTCAACCACATGTGCTGAGGTCACTGAAAGGGCAGGCGGGTACGTGATCAAGATTTCAACCACATGGGGTGATGTGTCTGCTGTTTGCAGCTACTAGCTCTGTTGCCGATTTGGCCTCAATCCCATGGTCCTCTCAAAACCTCTGCTCTCTAGAGCCATTCCTTTATGGCTTGCAGCTTTTCTGCTTTCCTATCACAACCCAGCCCACACACTTGGCTCCCCTAATGCCAACCTACTCGCTGTACTTCGATCTCGTCTTTCTCACCGCTGACTTCTTGCCCAGATTGGGCCTCTGGCTTAGAACACCCTCCCAGTTCATATCTGACAGATGATCACTCTCCCCTCCTTCAAAGCCTTACTGAAGGCACATCTCCTCCGAGAAACTTTCCCCAGCGAGGTCCTCATTTCCTCTTCTCCCACTTCCTTCAGTGTCACTCTTGTACTTGTATTGGTACCCTTGATTCACCCCTCCCTCAGCTCCATTTGCACTTACGTACATATGCAGAATTTATTTGTTGATATGAATATCTGTCTCCCCCCATACTGTAAGATCACTGTGGGCAGGGATCACGTCTATCAACTTAGTTGTATTTTCTCAAGCGCTTAATCCCGTGTTCTGCACACAGTAAGCACTTACTGAATAGCATCGATTGATGGATGTGAGATAATCAGACCGGAAACAGTTCTTTTCCCAAGTTGAAGTCCTGTTAGTAACAAATGTAGAATCATCATTCCTTAGCAACTAATATAAGTAATATTTCACGGTACAGATTTGGCGTTCAGAGAATCGAAGCCAGGAATTCTATATCCTGCTAGCCAAAGTACGGTAAGGAACAAGTGTGTCAAGCTAAGAGAGAAAATAGCTTTGAGAGGGCTTTGCTGTGTCTCTACATTACTGACTAGCTTAGGCATAGATTGGCTGTCTGAAGCTCAATTTGAAGGGAAGACAAATGCAGTAGACTTTCTAACAGAAGGCTGGGGAAGATGCTTAAAATATTTCTATTCCTGAGGCGGTTTCATGGTTGTTTAGAAGGTGCCTTTGACAAAGACTAACGTCAAAGAGGAGAAACCTATTGAGAAACTTGGGTAACTCAGGGGCAATAAATCACCGGGACCATATGTTGAGTCTTTAAGAGTTCAGAAGGAAATAAAGCAGGAGCTAACAGAGAGTCCACAAACCATGTTCAATGCCGCTGTGATGGCAACTCCTGAGTTTGAAGACTGGAAGGCTGCTAATCAGATATCTGGTCACAAAAAAACCTCAGCATGATCCACTCCCAGAATCCTCTCTGGAATTGATATTTCCTCCCCTGTAAAGAGCAGCGATGGTTGACGGACCGTGTCACAGCTGGAAAACCCACCAGGGATCATGTCGTCCTGCATAGGATTTCCTCACAAACCATTAACAAGTGGCATCAAGGCTCCCACTAGCTCACCCTACTTTACCCATCAGATTTCTTTCCATTATTCCCCAACTTATACTCTCTGTTCCCTCTAAGCTCAGTTGACGGATCAATCATCTTTATTGAGTGTGTATTTTGTGCAGAGAAATGTACTAAACACTTGGGAGAGCTAAAATATAATGGATTTGTTAGACACTTTCCCTGTCCATGAAAAGCTTGCAATCTAGAGAGGAAGACAGAAATTAAAATAAATTGTGATTATGCATGTAAGTGCTGTGAGGTGAAGGTGGAGTTAATATAAAGTTTTTAAAGGATACATACTAAGTACCTTTGCAGAACAGAAGGGAGAGGGAGTAGGGAAATAAGGATTTAGTAGGGGAAAGCCTCTTGGAGAGGATATAATTTAATAAGGCTTTGAAGGTGGGGAGTCTGGTGGATTGTTGGATATTCATTCAATCAAATTTATTGAGCGCTTACTTTGTGCAAAGCACTGAACTCAGCACTTGGGCGAGTACAATAAAACAACAGACAGTTCCTGCCCATAATGAGCTCACAGACTAGAGGTTACAAAGGGGGAGGGAATTCCAGGCCAGAGGGAGAATGGGGACAAGGAGTCTAAAGCAAGATAGATGAGATCGAGATACAGTGAGTTAGTTGGTATGGGATAGGTACGAGGTAATCAGTTTGGACACAAGCTCTGTGCAGCTCACGCTTACTGTCTAAGAGGGAGGGAGAACAGATATCTTATCCTCATTTTAGAGTTGAGAAAATGAGAGGTCAAATGACTTACACACGATCAACGAGTCAACCGGGCTATATTGATTCTACCTGAGAAACCCTTCCTGAAAGCTCCTTCTCCACTTAGATGCCCCCAGATCTGTTGCTCTTTTAGTTTGGATTCTCACTTTAATACAACTGCCATCATTTAATAATAATGATGATGGCATTTGTTAAGTGTTTACTATGTGTGAAGCACTATTCTAAGCACTGGGGGGGTTACAAAGTGATCAGGTTGTTCCATGTGGGGCTCACGGTCTTAATCCCCATTTCACAGATGAGGTAACTGAGGTACAGACACTTGCCCAAAGTCACACAGCTGACAAGCGGCAGAGCTGGGATTAGAACTCTGACTCCCAAGCCAGTGCTCTTTCCAATGAGCCACACTGCTTCTTATTAAACTAGCAACTACTGAACCAGAAAACCGCAATATTAAAAAACTCTCTCCACTTCCCTTCTTAACCTCCCTCATCTATAAACTGAGACTCAAGTCCCTGCTCTCCCTCCCTCTATGGGAGGGAAGGGACTGTATCCAGTATGATTGTCTTGATAAGTTTTGGTGCTGAGACTTCAGGACTGAAATCCTGCGTGGAGGAGTTGATTCTAGTGCTAGTGACTTATGCAGCTCCTCTCTTTCATCCATGTCAGTTGGGGCCCCTCTGGGGCACAGAGCACAGCGAGCGATAGGCAGGCAGGGGGCAGCTCAAGGCAAAGGTCATATCCATGCTTAGTCTCATAGGCCAACTGAGAACTAGAAACCAGGGCTCCTTATACCCAAAGCTGGACAAACAACAGTCCCGGGGCTCAAAGAAGACAGAGATAGAGTCAGCCTCAATATTGCAAAGGGGAGAACTAGTAAGAAAAAATGATAATTTGGCCTCAATTGCAGAAAATATATTTTTCCTGAATTTGCAGGATTCTGAAAATAATTCAGATTTTTCTTTCTCAATTACAAAGTCTTTCCCCAAGCCTTCCCACTCACTGGTTCTAGCTAGTACCCACTCAGGCTTTAATTCAGAACAGTCTGCTAATCTTAGCCTGTTGGACACACAAGAGCTATCAATAATTTTCAAGTGGAAAAGGACAACATTTGTTGAAAATAGACTCACAGAACTTCTGAAAGGGCATGATCCCTCTATAGAAAAAAATATTCATGACTAACATAACATCTTGGTGTCCTGTTGTCATTGATCGGTATTGATCGGGGTCCTTTTTGAGTATGTCACCCTGACGAATGTTCCCTCCCAAAATAATATTCCCAATGTCAGAGCGCTCCAGGTGATTCAATAGTTACGGCGTGAGGAAGGTGGTAAGAGGCAGTGCAGGATGGGAAACAGAAAGTGCGTTGTCTGTGAAAATGAGGTGAACAGATGGGCTGCAAAAAGTGGCAACTGAGGCAATCTAAAGAAATGTCCTCGGCCTGGCAGAAGCACTTAATACAGTGCTCTCCACACGATAAGCGCTCTATGGATTACCATTCCACTGTCATCTCTTCAACATAGGGGAAAATCAAATTTGGGCACATTTTTACCTCCAAATAATTGACCAGTGTAAAGCTTGAGTACTTTTAGTATTATAGCTAACATCAGATTCCCAGACCAACCTGATTATATAGATAGAGGAAGACTTACACATCAAATGGCAGGATCACTTGGGAATGAATATTTGGAAGAAGAATCTTCAGTGGTTGTCAAGAATCTCTGGTGGTTGCCCATTGACCTCTGCATCAGTCAGATGATCAATCAGTCATATTTATTGAGTCCTTACTATGTCCAGAGCACTGTACTAAGCAGTTGGAAGAGTATAATAAATCAAACAGAAACTCCTTACTATAGGCTCTAAAGCATCCAGTCACCCTGCCCGCTCCTACCTTACCTTGCTGCTCTTCTAATACAACCCAGCCCACACTCTGGGTCCTCTAATGCCAAGCTACTAAGTGTTACCCAGTATCTCACCACCTGACCCTGCACCCAAATCCCACCTCTGACTCGGTGGTCCCTCCACATTCTTAACCGACAGATGATCGGTCTCCCCACTTTCGAAGACTTATTAGAAGCACATCTCCAAAGGGCCGTCCCTGACTACATCATCCTGGCACTTGGATTTGTATCCTTCAGCCAACACATCTTCTGTCCCACAGCACTTATGTACGTATCTGTTATTTATTGATTGATATTAACGCCTGTCTCCTGCCTAGACTTGTGGGGCAGGGAGTGTGTCTACCAAAACTGTTATATTGTTCTCTATGAAGTGCTTATACAGTGCTCTTCATACTGTGAACACTCAGTAAATACCACTTCCTGATTGGCTGATTGATTGAGAAGGCTATAGCCGCCATGAACTAGAAAAGCTTCTTGTCATCAAGCCTGAATTTTCAGGAGAGGGAGAAGGACGAGTAGCATGCTACCTCATCCATTTTTAATCTGGGATTGTTCTCCCAAGCCCTTAGGACAGTGCCTTGCTCTTATTAAGAAGTCCTATCACTATTACCTACCCTGTCGACCCTTAGAAAATCCTTACACCACCTCACCTGGCTATCATCCCGGCAGTACCTGGGTTAATGTATTTCTCTATCCAAGACCTTCATTAGAATGGCGACGTTGCCCTTGGAAAGACCGTGCAGCTCCCTTGGACACCAGTGGGATCCTAATGTGCCCAGATCCAAAGGCAGAACTGGGGCTTTGGGGAGGTGACAAAGGAGAGCTCGCTTGAGGGCATAGCTTGAAAAATAATTTGTCTCATTACGTCCAAAGGCCGAAATTAATTGGGTTCTTAACCTTATACACGACTTTCACAATGGCACGGAGACTCGCGGAGGACAATATTCAATTTAAAAGGAAACCACTGTGTTAGTGCTTTCCGTTTTTCCTTTGTCATTCTAAGAGAAGACTTATGCACAGAGATGCCACATCCCCAAATTAAATCCGAAGGAAGTGAGGAAAAACTGATCTAAGCACCAGACTTCCATCACTTTCCCTCAGTCACCATTGCACAAACTGTGTATGACTTCAGCACCTCTTTGCTGATTTAGGTTTTAATTCATTGACCGTTCGATGGTCTCTAGTCGTCTGGATATCTTTTTTAGGTGCCCAGACTCATTTGCTTCTTGGGCACACCTCTCCCAGAATGCCCCTTTTCCATCTGCAATCATTCTGGTAGGGTATCCATAGTTTGTGAAACTATGGAAGTGGTTTACCACTACCTCCTTCCGTGCCGTAAACCTGAGTCTCCACCCTCAACTCTTTCCCGCGCTACTGCTGCCCAGCACAAGTGAGTTTCGACTTATAGCAGATGGCGTTCCACTCACTAGCCACTGCCTAAGCTCAGAATGGAATGGGTATGCCTCTGCTTGACCCTCCCTCCTGTAGTCAAGATTGGTAGACTACTGGAAACTCTTCAGATGCGACCCTGAGAGGGGACTACTACCAAAAATAATAACAATAATAATATCTGTTTATTATGCTCCAAGCACTGTATTAAGTACTGGGTTAGATAGAAGATGATCAAATTGGATACAGTCCCTGTCCCATAAGGGGTTCACAATCCATGTTGGAAGGAAACAGATATTGCACACATCTAGCACATGAGGAAACTGAGCATGGAGGCATTAAATGACTTGCCCAAGGTCACATAGCAGGCAAGTGGCAGAGCTGGCATTAGAACCCAGGTTTGCTGACTCCCTGGTTTATATTTCTCCTTTTCAGCCACATAAACACTCATTAATGAATTTCACCACTGGTGGTGTCTTCGTTGACTATAGAAACAAGACCTATGGAGACAAGACATACAGAATAAAAAAAACAAATGAAAAGCAAATGGAGAATCATTTCAGGGTGATTGCCTTGAGTCCACGTAACCCAGGCTACCACAATAATTAAAAAAAAGAAACAAAAATACATTACTGAAGAATGTGTGAAATATAGAAAGGGTGAAACAAATGGGAGAAAAATATCAACTTTAGTCTTAGCAGTCTATCAGATTGTAGCATTGATTTAAATATTCAAAAGCTGTGTTTCTTAATTACTGGATTGTCCCTCAAGAAAACAATTCCGGAAGGTTCAGCAAAACAATACTACTATTTTAATATTTTTCTTCTTATTAAAATTAAAATTCAGCCACTGGGATAGTTGGTAATTTGTTCTCATTTTGAGTGTATTGGATTTTTCTTTTGTAAATAAATGTGCTGGGCTTGGAGTGAATTAATTATTTTAATTTCTTTATTCCCTTAAACGATATGCTGCATCTGAAAATTAGAATATGCACTATAAACAATCAAATAATACTGCAGAATATGTATCTGGGATGGTACTGATGTGGTGATGCTGCTGCTGCTGTCAACTGATGTTAGAATAAACGATTTAAGGGGTTTGTCTAAGCATCAACATTCAAATAAAAGTCAGAATTTTGAAATTCTGATCAATTCATCAGTGGCACTTACTATATGCTTACTCTGTGCAGAGCACTATAGTATATCCTTGAGAAACTCTCTAGAGAAAGTAGATATGCAACCTTATCCTGAAGGAGCTTATCATTCAATGGGTGAGAGAAGCATTGAAATAAAATAGATATAGGGGAAGCAACCTCCAGTAGGATAGGCACATAGATACTGTGGGTCTGGGAGATGGGTTGAGCTACTAAGTACTATGGGGACCGACACAAGTGCGTGAGTGATTCAGGAGGGAGGGAAAATTAGATAGGGAGGTGAAAAGTTAATCAGGGAAGGCTTCATGGAGGAGGGGTGATTTTAGCAGGGCTTTGACAAATGGGAGAGAGTTGGTCTGTTGTTTATGAAGGGCTGATAGTTCTAGAGGCAGGAAGGTGCTTGTGAGCAAAGGGGCAGAATGTTCTCCTCACACCTGCCAGCAGGAGTTTGTAGAAACACTAGCTTTCATTTTTAACCCTCTGTTCTTCATGAAAAAATAAAACCACCTAATGAATTTGAAAATGTCATAGGAGTGAGTAAAGTATGTCAAACTGCCACTAAGTCCAATGTCTTTTCTCACGCTTTATCTACATCGATGTCTCTCATCAGGGGTGTCACAACATCTGTTCTTTTGGACAGTTAGAGCTTGAAGAATGACAAAAGAAGGACAAAAAAGTGGTCTGTGATTCTGAACTGAAAAGTCAAGGAATTATTGAATGACTCAACTCTCCTGTTCAAGAGATAGTATCCCTTGTCTGGCACTCCATTTTGTAATGACATAATGGAAAATGGCAACAGCCAGCAAGTTCTGACCTAAATTAGCTTGCCTCAGGAGTCTCTACAGATAGCGGCAGCAGCGGGGCCTAGCGGAAATCGAACGGTACTGAGTCGAGAGAGTCAGGCTCTAATCCCAGCTCTGCTACTGGCCAAATGTTTGACTCTGGGCAAATCATTTTACTCTGCCTCCTCTCTCCACATCCCCTCCAAGTTTGCCGGTTTACCTCATCTGTAATGTGGGTATAAAATGTCTACTCTTCCCTACTTCTAGGCTGAGATCCTTATGAGGATTTGTCTTTTATTTACCCTGGTGCTTCAGGGTGCTTGTCACTCAATAAATACTATAAATATTAAAACCACTGGTTTACATTAATTCCATTAAAGTGTCTTGTATCCCTTAGATAAGAAGATGGCAGCCAAGTCTAATGGACAATTTCACCATTAGGAAACTTCCTGACACTAAACTTGAGGCTAATTTCTTTACGTTATCCCTCTTCCTCTTTATTATGCACAACTAATCCCCATTATAGATTTTTTTTTCTCTTGGACGAAGAAACCATCACAGGAAGCTGTGGAGTCTTGATTCAGGTAGTACACTTTCTCACTGACTCACGGATAGATTTGTTGAGGACCTTTCGACCTCTGTCAGTCTTTCTTACCTACACTTGACCCATTGAGTCCTGGCTAATTTTCTCCATCCCTTGAGAATTAATGAAGTGTCAGGCTCCTGATGAGTGCTGAAAAGAAAAAGAAAATCATCTATTTGAAGAATTTTTCTTCCTTGAGTTATCTGCAAGATACAGTGTGTCCATGTTTCAGCCCTTATAAATCAGCACTTGGGTACATTATAAATACTTAGTGTCATTAGCATTTCAATAAAAATATACTTCCACCCTCTAATTATCTATTTTCTTCCCAGAATTATTTTGTCTAATGAGATGACCAGAGCAGCAGATTAAGGGCCCACTGCACATATATCCCTGTCTTCCTTTCTGGGATGAAGTTGTCTTTAGCAATGCAGCTTAAAAGCTCATTGTATTTTGTTTTTCGGCTTTTAATTTGCAATCCCATATCTAATTTAGTGTCTAATTTGTAACCTCATATTACTCCTTAGACTCTTGACACTATTGATTGCTTTCCAAGTGTTTTCCTTCTATTAAATATTCTTAAGCAGTATTATTTTTCCCCAATGACCTATTTTTCCCAACTGAGTCTTGTTTTGTCAGTTCATGATTTCAATTTATCTAGGTCCTGTTGTGGTAGTGATAGCCTCTTCCATGGATTGTTTATAAAGCAGCAGAAAAAGACTCCAGATGTCTAGTGTAACCGGGGAAGGTTCTGGAAGGTCAGTGTCTCAATGCAGTCTCCTTGGGATATTGTGGTTTACTGGGTAGAGTACAGACCTGGGAATCAGAAGGAGCTGGGTTCTAATCCCTACTCCACGATCTGTCTTCTGTGTGACCTTGAGCAAGTCAGTTTACTTCTCTGTCCCTCAATTACCTCATCTGTAAAGTGGGGACTGAGAATGGGAGCCCTAAGAGGGACAAGGACTGTATCCACCTTGATTGGCTTTTATCTTCCCCAGTGCTTAGTACAGTGCCTGATACATAGTAAGCACTTAACAAATACCACAAGTATTATAATATTTTTGTCCCTCCCACACCCACTTTGTCTCTGTCCCGCCCCAGTTGTTGGATGCCCGGGAACAAGATGATCAGCTTGACCAACATGTCATTCTTGTTTCTCAACACCTGAATCTAATAAATGATATTCAGAGACCGAGGGAAATTATTGTCCTTCCAGGTTTTCTGATTTGCTTCCGAAATAAGGCCCTTCAAAAAGTTGTCCATTAACAGCGCTAAGATCTCTGTATCTGAAAACTCCTAACTGTTTCCTGAATGACCAAGCTGGAAAAGCATCCAAAGGAAAATCCCCGGGGATTATAATCAGTCTGCTGGTAGTCAGAGGAATGAAGCTTTGGCTTTAAAAGTCAAATTTAGTGTCAAAAAGGAACTGGACTGTAACGTTAACAGAGAAAGCTATTTACAGAAAAGTTAGTCTTCAGATTCCAACATGATGAGGAATATAGCTTGAGAGGATTTGTGGTCCTTGCTCTTCCCAAAGGTGTTTCCAGGACTAAGACTCCATCCTTCCCTTTTCCCTCCCACACCTCTTATATTTTTCATTTTCTCTGCAGTTTACAACCTTGCCCAGTTCATTTTCATCAGCTCTTTTATTCGGGATCTGGAAGAAACAGCAACTTCAAGAGGGGTGACTCTTCAATGAATAACCCTTCTGGAAAATGATGTGGTCTTGACACAGGTGAACCTAGGTTCTAATCCTGGCCCTGGCACTTGTCTACTGTGTGACCTTGGGTATGTCCCTTCACTTCTTCGTGCCTCAGTTCCCTCATCTGTTAAATAAGGATTAAGACTGTGCACCCCATGTGGGATATGGACTGTGTCCAGCCTATCTTATATCTACCCCAGAGGTTAGTACAGTGCTTGACACAGTAAGTACTTAAATATATTTTAAAAAGTGAATATTCTAGTAAGTGCTTAATGAATATATTAAAAAATACAAAAAAACACCCAATCCAGTGACTTGTTCCAGAGTAAGCATTAGCATATATATATAATGCACAACTCTCCTGAAGTTCTTAGTCACTGACTAGTGAAATCTCATACTGGTTGAAGACTGCTTCCCTCTTCACAGTCTCTTCCTGTTACAAAACCAAAATCAGTCCTCAATTATCAACATCACTGTCCCTTTTTTTAGCATTTTTTTTCTTTTTAATGTTTGTTCATTTATTTGTTTTAGGGTACTTGCTAAGCACTTTCTATGTAACCAACACTGTTCTAAGTGCAGGGGTAAATACAAGTTAACTAGGTCAGACACCGTCCCTGTTCCTCATGGGGCTCGCAGTCTCAATTCCCATTTTACAGATGAGTTAACTGGGGCACAGAGAAGCAAAGGGACTTACGCAGGGTCATACAGCAGATCAGTGCCAGAGATGGGATTAGAACCCAGGTCTCACTGACTCCTGGACCTGTGCTTTACCCACTAGACCACATTGCTTCTCAAGTGGGCTCTTTGGTGTGCCATTCCAATTATTAAAGGAGATTGCACAATTGTAACTCTTTCCAAATGATTGCTTTATTTATTCAGGAGTCCAAGGGACCAATTCCCTTGGGTAAATGTATATTAGATGTTATCTAAACATGCATTTAGAAGTGGATCAATCAGTATTCAAATATTGATAAAGTGTTAGTATTTATCTTTTTAAATACACATGGTAGGTTGCAGCTATTTACCCAGTAAATACCAACAACTGCTTCACAGCTTTCTCATTCTAAAGAGTAAATACACTCTTTTGCCTTTTGCAGATCTGTATCTTCTTCCTGCCTCTCCCACCTCTAATCCTTTGTTCATGTCTTTCTATCTGGCTGGAACTCTCTCCCTGCTTAAAATTTGGCTTTTTCCATCTACCAAGCCTTTCTGAAATCCCACTGCCTCCAGGAGGCTTCCCTGATTAATTTTCTTCGTTCTCACTCATATCCCCCAAATTACTCCTCTGCACAAGTAGGCAGACTCACACTGTGGACTAGCGGAAAGAGCTTGGGTCTGAGAGTCAGGAGACGAGGGTTCTAATCCTGATCCTTCTCTTTTCTTTCTCCTGTTAGAACCAGTTGTACCTCTCTTGCTTTTCCTAATTTTAAATTAAGCCTCTATGGTTAGATTGCGAGCTCCTTGAGGGCAGAGATTGTGTCTTATGTCTCCATTTTACTCTTCCAAGTACTCAGTACAGTGCTCGCCACAAAGTAGGGATTCAATAAATACAATGAGTTGGTTTTAGGACCCCTTCTCCCTCTCCCCTCCACCTGCACATCTGCTCCCAGTCCTTCGCACCTCATCAAAACACTTGCCCAATCCCCTTCTTCCCTCCTAAATGCCATCTTCAACTGTTCACTCTCCAGTGGCTTCTTGCTCAATGCTTTCAAACATACCCATATCTCTTCTATCCCCCAAACCCCTCCCTTGACGTCACAGCTCCCTCCAGTTATCACCTACCATTCCTCTCCAAAATCCTTGAGCAAGCTGTCTACACCTGCTGCCTCAGGTTCTTCTCCTCCAGTTCTCTCCTTGACCCCCTCCAACTTGGTTTCTGCCCCCTTCACTCCTAAGAAACCACACTCTCGATGGTCACCAGTGATCTCCTTCTTGCCAAATCCAATGGCTTCTATTCCATCCTAATCCTTCTCAACCTCTCAGCTGCCTTTGACACTATCAACCACCCCCTTCTTCTAGAAACATAATCTAACCTTGGCTTCACTCACACAGTGCTCTCCTGGTTCTGCTCCTATCTCTCTGGCTGCTTATTCTCAGTCTCTTTTGTGGGCTCCTCCTCTGCCTCCCATCCCCTAACTCTGGGTGTCCCTCACATTTGAGCTCTAAATCTGCTTCTATTTCTCCATACACGCCCAATCCCTTGGAAAACTCATTTTCTCAAGCAGTGTGGCTTACTGGAAAGAGCCTGGGCTTGGAAGTCAAAGGTAGCGGATTCTAATTCCACTTCTGCCACTTGTCAACTGTGTGACTTTGGGCAAATCACTTAACTTCTCTGGGCCTCAGATCCCTCATCTGTAAAATGTGAATGAAGTCTGTGAGCCCTACGTGGGACACCCTGATTACCTTGTATCTTTCCCAGTGCTTAAAAGAGTGCTTTGCACATAGTAAGCGCTTAACAAATGCCATCATTATTATTATTAATACCACCTCTATGCTGATGGCACCCAAAAATATACTTTGCACCCAATCTATATCTACATCTACATCTACACCTACCCACATCTAAATAGGAAGAAGCATGGTGTCGTGACGCAGGTCTGGGAATCAGTAGGTCATGGATTCTAATCCCAGCTCTGCCACTTGTCTGCTGTGTGACTGTGGGCAAATGACTCCACTTCTCTGGTCCTCAGTTACCTCATCTGTGAAGTGGGGATTGAAACTATGAGCCCTACATGGGACAGGGACTGAATACAACTCAATTTGCTTGTAACCACCTCAGCTCTTAGTACAGTGCCTGGCACAAAGTAAGCACTAAACAAATACCATTATTATTATTATTATTACATCTCTAGCCCTGATGTCTCTCCCTCTCTGCCAACTTTGCATCTCCTCCTGCCTTTGAAACACCTCTACTTGGATGTCCTCAAGTCCCCTCAAACTTAATATGACTAAAATTGAACTTCTGATCTTCCCACGCAAACCCTGTCCCCCTGCTCATTTTCCCATCACTGTAGATGGCACCACCATCTTTCCTGTCTCAGATTCCCGTAATGTTGGCATTCTCCTTCACTCCTCTCTCTCATTCAACCCACATATTCAAGCCATCACTAAATCCTGTCAGTTCTACCTTCACAATACTACTAAAATCCACCCCTTCCTCTCCATCCAAACTGCTTCCACACTAAAGCAAGCACTTATCCTATCTCACTGCAATTATTGTATCATCCTCCTTGCTGACAGCCCAGCCTCCTGTCTCTCCCCACTCCAGTCCATACTCAACTCTGCTGGCTGAATTATTTTCTTTCAAAAATGTTCAAACCATATTTTCCCACTCCTCAAGGAACTCAATTAGTTGCCCATCCACTTCCGCATCAAAAACAAACTCCTCACCATTGGTTTTCAAGCACTTAATCACCTTGCCCCTTTTTATCTCACCTCACTACTCTCCTACTACAACCCAGCCCGCATACTAGAGAAGCAGCGTGGCTCAGTGGAAAGAGCCCGGGCTTGGGAGTCAGAGGTCATGGGTTAGAATCCCGACTCTGCCTCTTGTCAGTTATGTGACTGTGGGCAAGTCACTTCACTTCTCTGTGCCTCAGTTCCCTCATCTGTAAAATGGGGATGAAGACTGTGAGCCTCACGTGGGACAACCTCATTCCCCTGTATCTACCTCAGCACTTAGAACAGTGCTCTGCAAATAGTAAGCGCTTAACAAATACCAACACTATTATACTAGGTTCTTCTCATGCTAACCTTCTCACTGTACCTCAATCTCGTGTTTCTTGCTGTTGACCTCTCGCCCACAACCTATCTCTGTCCTAGAACGCCTTCCCTCCTCATATCAGACAGATAATTGCCCTCCCTCCCTTTTGAAGCCTTATTGAAGGCCCATCTCCTCCAAGAAGCCTTTCCTGACTAAACCCTCCTCTCCTCTTCTCCCACCCCCTTCTGCATCACCCTGACTTGCTCCTTTCATTCATCTTTCCTCCCATCACTGCAGCACATATGTATACATACACATATATATATGTCTTTTATTAATTTATCCATTTATGCATATTAATACCTGTCTCCTAGCCTCCCCCTCTAGACTGTGAGCTCACTGTGGGCAGGGACTGGGTCTGCTTGTTGTTGCATTCTACTCCTCCAAGAACTTAGTACAGTGCTTTGAACTCAGTAAATTTTCAATAAATATGATTGATTGAAAGATTGAATGGGTCCTGACTGGTAACATTTAAAGCCAAGTGATTTAAATCCAGATATGTTAAAAGACAGCGCTTGTTACTACCCTGAGTGGGTTTTTTTGTTGTTCTTTTTTAGCTACTCACAAAGTAAACAATCCGTGCTTCCTTCCAGGATGAAACCTTCCACCTGGGGATTGTTTCAGTTTATCCTCCCAAAGTGCCTTCTGCTTTAGTACAGACTTTGCTGAAACTTTGCTCGCTGTCCACGGCTCACATCAAATAAGTGATTTCACAAAACATTAGCATTGATCACCGGACATAAAAGCCTCTCAGCTGAGGGTGTGGAAAGGCATCATGATGTTGGATTGATGGGTAACCGATCACACATTAGTTGCTCTTAACAGGCATAGTTTATCTGAATGTAGGGCTAGGGAGCATTCTAAAGTGATTTCCAATCCAGCAGACCCCTCGATGGCTGAAAATTCCAATATCTTTTGTTCTCATCCTTTGGCAAAGGCAGCATCACATAATGAAATTCATTCTATCTGTGCATTTTCATAGTCACAACCTGCAGTAACAACTCCGTACTTATGTACTTCATTACTCGCACGCTTAGTCTTATACATAGCCTTCTCCCTTCTATCTGCTGATCATTTCAGCGTGTCTCCCCTGATAGAATATAAAATTCTTGAGGGAAGGGATTATGTCTAATAAGGAATACTAATGATTATTGTGGTGTTTCGGTAATGATTTACTATGTGTTAAGCACTGGGGTAAGATGGAGTAGATACTTGACAATCATCTCGGGCACAGTTCCAACCCCACAGGTGACTTACAGTCTATATGGGGAGGAAGAACAGGTATTTATTCTCTATTTTACAGATGAAGAAACTGAGACTCGGAGAAGTTCAATAACTTGCCAAGGTCAACAGCAGGTAAATGCATATCGGATTGCTAGTAATTGATTGAAGTGCTTTTGTGACTTAAAAATATTGCGGCTTCTTCCTTCTTGCTGTGGGAAACTTTTTGCCAAATTCTCTTTTTCTGAGTTAGTCTGGCTTAGTAGGAAAAGTGTGGCATTGGGAGTCAGGAGACCCACATTCTAATCCTAGCTATGCAACCTGTCTGCTGTATGACCTTGAGAAAGTCACAACTTCTTTGGGTTTGAGTTTCCTCTGCTGTAAAATGGGGAAAACATTCCTGCTCTTTTTACTTCTTAGGTGTGAGCCTCATGTAGGACAGGGACTGTGTTTGATCTGATTACTCTGTATCTGCTAAAATGATTGGTAAATAGTAAGTGTGTCCCAGGAGATAGAGCGAAAGTCTGGAAGTCAGAAGAACCTGGGTTCTAATACCAGCTCTGCCACTTGTCTGCTGTGTGACCTTGGGCAAGTCACTTAACTTCTCTGTGCCCAGTTATCTCATTGATAAAATGTGGATTAAAACTGTCAGCTCCACCATGGGACATGAACTGTCTCCAACCTGATGGGTTTGTGAATACCCCAAGGCTTACTACAGTGCCTGGTATATAGTAAGCACTTGACAAATATCTTTAAAAACTTAAAAAAATGCCACCACTATTTCCCATTGAAAATATCCACATTTCATTCACAATTGGAGTGGTCCTGACATTTTTATCTTTTTCTGAAGGTTGTGGAAGAGAACATTAAAGCACATAGAGCACTTAAAAATCCCCTCAAAATATTTTGCTTAAATTCAACTCATCCTTGAAGCATACACAAACCTGGTGCTAAAATCAATAAAACACCCCTGTCAGTTGGTCAATTGTACATGCTGTTTGTAGAGTGGACTGGCGTAATTAAGTATCCAAAATCACTGGAGCCTCCGAGCCCTGGTGTATGAATAAAACATAACTCTTAGCGAAGTAATTCTTTTGAGAAACTGGGAAAGTATAAATGATAAATTGTGTGGCTGAGCCAATTATTTCACTCACATCCTTTTGCTCAATTGTGAAGTCCACTGTGCATTGCTGATAAATTTAATATTTGCATCCTTAATTAGAGTCACTTCTAGGGAGATTGAATGGATTCATTTATCAAAAAAGAACAATAAAAATGTAAACCTACTTGTGAAGTCCGTGCCATTTTTCTGACCTTGAAAAGCAAAGACAAGGGCAGGGACGTACTCTAGAACATTTTCCCGCTCCAGTATAAACACTGTGGATGACACACGGCTGGTCTGAGGTCCTGCCTGCTTTGAGCTTTCATTGGGACTGAGATATTTTGGCACATGGCTGATGCTTCCCAGTCCTCTCCTATGAGGTAAATGTGACAAGAATCATAGCTAATTTAAAAAACAAACTTCTAACTTGAAACCACCTTCACATCAAGGGTCCCAGAAGAGTCAAAGAAAAGGAAATAGCAACATGAGAGGTTTGGTGTTATTTGGCTAAATGGTTCTCCTGTGGGGATTAAGTCCCAGTCAGGCAAAGTTGGTTTAATGAAACTACTGTACTGTTCTGTCCCAGATGACTGATGCAAGTCACACACACAGAATATGGAAGCAAGAATTGAAATTCTCTCCTTCCTCAAAGAGCCACTGAGGAGAAAGTAGAAGTAGATCCGGGTTTTAACACCACAACTGTCTGAGAGACATTCTAGGACCTCTGGCTTCATTTTTAATATTGGTTGAGTCCTCATGTTATGCAAAGCACAGTATTTTGTACTGGAAAAAAGCCCCAGGATATTCATGGAGATAATCATCTCTGGCTCACCGGGCTCAAAATCTCAATCAATTGAAAAAAATCAAACAATCCATCAGATTTATTGAGCACTGACTGTATGCAGAGCACTGGAGTATGCACTTGGGATGGTACAATATAATAAAATTGGTAGCCCTGATCCCTGCTCTCCAGGAGATTATTCATTCATTCAGTCGTTCATTCAGTCATTTATTGAGTGCTTATTGTGAGCAGAACACAGTACTGAGCGTTTGGGAAAGTGCAATACAGCAATAAAGAGAGCATTCTAATGTCAGTAAACAGTCAGTGTGGCTTACCAGAAAGAGCCTACGACTGGGAGTCAGAGGACCTGGGTGCTAATCCTAGCTCCACCAGTATTCTGCTGTGTGACCTGGGGCAAGTCCTTCACTTCTCTGAACCTCAGTTACCTCATCTGTGAAATGATGGGGCTCCAGTCTTAATCATCATGGACTGTGTCCAACCTCCCAACCTGATTATTTCATGTCTATCCCAGTATTTAGTACAGTGCCTGGCACGTAGTAAGAGCTAAAAAAAATTTTTTAAAAAAGCTCAGGGGAATTAATGGCAAGCAGATAAGGAAAGATAAAATGGTGCAAATTCAGAAAAAAAAAATAACTTTAATCTGCTGCCGGGATTAGTCTTTAGGCTCCTCACTCTAATCTTATCCCTAATTCTAACCCCAGCCCTAAGAGTTCCAGCCATTCCTGTCACAGGCAAAAAGACAAACCCTTAGATTCCATTAGACTGTAAACGGTCTGTGGGTGGAATAGTGAAGCGGCATGGCTCAGTGGAAAGAGCACTGGTTTTGGAGTCAGAGGTCATGGGTTCAAATCCCCGCTCTGCCACTTGTCAGCTGTGTGACTGTGGGCAAATCACTTAACTTCTCTGCGCCTCAGCTACCTCATCTGTAAAATAGGGATTAAGACTGTGAGCCTCACGTTGGACAACCTGATTTCCCTGTGTCTACCCCAGCGCTTAGAACAGTGCTCTGCACATAGTAAGCGCTTAACAAATACCAACATTATTATTATTATTACCTAATGTTTGGGAGGGTACCCTGTAAGCTAGTAGTGGGATCCCTGCCCTCAAGAAGTTCACAGTTGGGCAGGGGGGCTATTCATAAATCTACTAGTGCTGCAGGTGAATATGGCAAGGTTATTTCCTAACTCTTGGTGTCAGAGAAATTTACACCCACATCTCAACATTTTCACTTCACTCCCGTTTCAGCAATTCTTAAAAAAAAAAAAATCCATCCTCTTCCAGCCGAAGATTGAATAGCCTCAAGCTATAGTGAGGTCTCATATCCTAGAGACTTCATTAATTTTACAAACTACACTACAGGACATTAGCTGGTGTATTATGAAGTATTATCATAAATAATTAAAATGAACTCATCAAAATAAATGAACAAAGTACATTTTGTGATACCACATTCTCCTTTCGTTTTTATAGCTTTCCTGTTAATTTTCAGAATTTAGTAATCTTCCATTCAGTCATCGTAATCATTAGGGCAAATGACTGTGGTCCTTGGGAATGTTTAATTGTTCACTGTAATAATTATGGCGTTTATTAAGTGCGTAACCATGTGCTAAGCTCTAGGCACAAGTCTTTCTGACATTGTGTCCCCCTGCTCGGGCCTGGGGACATTGTGCTCCCCAACCGCTCCCCCACTCCGCCCGAGGTGGCCATTTTGGGAAGCCCCCACTCTGCCTGAGGCGGCCATTTTGGGAAGGCCTCACTCCCTCTTCCCTCTTGAGGTGATTCATCTCTCCCGCCCCCGCCCCGGGCGACGACGTCCTTGTTCTCACCATGTTACCTTACCTTAGCCGCCGCCTATGGCCGCCACCCACCCCGGACAACCTCAGGGCCCCCCCGCCGCCACAGGGTTATTTGGTCATGAGCTCTGGGACTCTCTCGGCTGCTGGCCGCTTGACTTTGAGTCTGATCGGGTAGGGTCGGCTCGTCCCCCGACCCTGGTCATCGCCTGCTTATTAACACTATTGTAGTGTACCTTACTGTAGCATGTTGCTATATTAGCGATCTCGCTTGTTATTGTTTATTGTCGTCAGACTTTGAATTTGATCAGGTCGCCCCTTAATCGAGTCTACCCCCGACCCTGATCATCACCCCTTTTATTAACACGACTATATTGTATCATACTGTATCATGTTGCTATATTAGCACTACTGTATTGTATCATACTGTATCATGTTGCTATATTACCGATTTCGTTTATTACTGTTTATTGTTGTCAGTGCTGCCACCCACCTCTCTGGCCTCGCCATGTCCCTCCTCCCCCCCTCCCCCCTCCCGCCTCTTCCTATCCTCCCCTTCCCCTTCCCCTCTCTCGCTCAGCTCTTTCCCGCTCTCTCCTCTGTCTCCTCCCCCCCTCCCCTCTCCCACCCTAGAACCCCACTTTACCAGCGCTACCCCTCTTCCCCCTCTCCCTACTCTTCCCCCCACCAAACCCCCTCTTCACCCCCTCCCCCCTTCTCTCTTCCCCACCCATGCCCCATCCCAGTCCTCTTTTCCCACCGCCACCCCTCATCCCCCTCTCCCCGTCCAGGGCCCCGCCACCTCCTTCCCATCCAAACCCTCCCCTCCCCCCGCCCTTCCCCCCCTCCCCCCCTGGCACCCACAGCTACTTTCAAGTGTGGCCTCTGGAACCCCCGCTCTATTACAGGTAAGCTACCTTTCATCCATGACCTTTTCCTCTCTCGCTCTCTCCTCCTCCTCGCCCTTTCGGAAACGTGGCTCTCTCCCGAAGACACGGTCTCTGCCGCCGCTCTCTCCAGCGGAGGCCTCTCCTTCTCCCACTCCCCCAGACTCACCGGTAAGGGAGGAGGCGTCGGCTTCCTCCTCTCGCCCCGATGCCGCTTCCGCACTATCCCTCCTCCCCCCTCCCTCTCCTTCCCCTCCTTCGAAGCCCATATCATTCGCCTCTACCACCCACTCCAGTTACTTGTCGCCGTCATCTACCGCCCTCCCGGTCCCACCTCCGACTTCTTCAACCACCTTGACCCCTTTCTCACCTTCCTTCTCTCCTTCTCTCTGCCCACTCTGATCCTCGGAGACTTCAACATCCATATGGGTGTACCCGACGACTCCTCTGCCGCCCGCCCGCTATCCCTCCTCGACTCTGCCGACCTCCTCCTCCACCATACCGCGCCCACTCACCAACTCGGTCACACCCTCGATCTCGTCATCTCCTACCGCTGCACTATCTCCTCCCTCACCGACTCTGAAATCCCTCTCTCTGACCATAACCTTCTCACCTGCCTCATCTCTCACACTTCCTCCCCCTGCAAATCTTCGCTACTGCCCCACAGAGACCTCCGCTCTCTCGATCCCATCCATCTTTCCAATAGCATCTCTCCTCACCTTGCCGCCCTGTCCTCTCTTCCCACTCTCGATGATCAGGTCTCCGCTCTCAACTCCACCCTCTCTACTCATCTCGACTCTCTCGCCCCCCTTTCCCTCCGCCGCCCTCGCTCCACTAACCCACAGCCCAGGATCACCTCCTCCATCCGCCTCCTACGCTCCTATGCTCGAGCTGCCGAGCGTTGCTGGCGAAAGTCCAAGCACCAAGCCGACCTCACACACTTCAAATTTATCCTTTCCTGCCTTAACTCTGCCCTCTCCTCCGCCAGGCAAAGCTTCTTCTCCTCCCTCATCGACACCCATGCCCGTCACCCCCGCCGATTGTTCCGGACCTTTAACTCTCTCCTTAGACCCCCTGTTCCTCCCCCTCCCCCATCTCTCACCCCCAATGATCTGGCCACCTATTTCCTCACGAAAATCAACACGATCAGGTCTGAGCTCCCCAAAGTCACCCCTCCGCCTCTCCCCTCCCCCCCCACCAACCCCCTCCCCTACTTTCCCATCCTTCCCTGCAGTATCCTCAGAGGAGATCTCCTCCCTCCTCGCAAGTGCCACCCCCTCCAACTGCGCCTCGGACCCCATTCCCTCTCACCTTCTTAAAACCATCGCCCCTGCCCTCCTACCTTCCTTAACTTGTATTTTTAACCACTCAATCTCCAAGGGCTCCTTCCCCTCTGCCTTCAAACATGCCCACATCTCCCCCGTCCTAAAAAAACCCGCTCTTGACCCCACTTGCCCCTGCAGTTATCGTCCTATCTTCCTACTACCCTTCCTTTCCAAAATCCTAGAACGAGTCGTCTACAATCGATGCCTAGAATTCCTTAACTCCCATTCTCTCCTAGACCCCCTCCAATCTGGCTTCCGTCCCCTCCACTCTACCGAGACTGCTCTCTCTAAGGTCACCCATGACCTCCTTCTTGCCAAATCCAATGGCTCCTACTTCATTCTGATCCTCCTTGACCTCTCTGCTGCCTTTGACACTGTCGACCATCCCCTCCTCCTCCATACCTTATCTCACCTTGGCTTCACGGACTCTGTCCTCTCCTGGTTCTCCTCTCACCTCTCTGGCCGGTCATTCTCGGTCTCCTTCGCTGGACCCTCCTCCCCCTCCCATCCTTTAACTGTTGGAGTTCCTCAAGGGTCAGTTCTTGGCCCTCTTCTGTTCTCCATTTACACTCACTCCCTCGGTGAACTCATTCGCTCTCACGGCTTTGACTACCATCTCTACGCAGATGACACGCAGATCTACATCTCCGCCCCGTCCTCTCCCCTTCCCTTCGGGCGCGCATCTCCTCCTGCCTCCGGGACGTCTCCACCTGGATGTTGGCCCGCCACCTAAAACTCAACATGAGCAAGACTGAGCTCCTCATCTTCCCTCCCAAACCCGGTCCTCTCCCAGACTTCTCTATCACCGTGGATGGCACGACCATCCTTCCCGTCTCTCAGGCCCGCAATCTCGGTGTCATCCTTGACTCGTCCCTCTCGTTCACCCCACACATCCTATCCGTTACCAAGACCTGCCGGTTTCACCTCTACAATATCGCCAAGATCCGCCCTTTCCTCTCCACCCAAACGGCTACCTTACTGTTACGGGCTCCCGTTATATCCCGGCTAGACTACTGTGTCAGCCTTCTCTCTGACCTCCCTTCCTCCTCTCTCGCCCCGCTCCGGTCTATTCTTCACTCCGCTGCCCGGCTCATCTTCCTGCAGAAACGATCTGGGCATGTCACTCCCCTTCTTAAACGACTCCAGTGGTTGCCTGTCGACCTCCGCTCCAAACAAAAACTCCTCACTCTAGGCTTCAAGGCTCTCCATCACCTCGCCCCTTCCTACCTTTCCTCCCTTCTCTCTCTCTACCGCCCACCCCGCACGCTCCGCTCCTCTGCCGCCCACCTCCTCACCGTCCCTCGGTCTCGCCTATCCCGCCGTCGACCCCTGGGTCACGTCCTCCCGCAGTCCCGGAACGCCCTCCCTCCTCACCTCCGCCAAACTGATTCTCTTTCCCTCTTCAAAACCCTACTTAAAAATCACCTCCTCCAAGAGGCGTTCCCAGACTGAGCTCCTCTTCCCCCTCCACTCCCTCTGCCATCCCCCCTTTACCTCTTCGCAGCTAAAGCCTCATTTTCCCCTTTTCCCTCTGCTCCTCCACCTCTCCCTTCCCATCCCCACAGCACTGTACTCGTCCGCTCAACTGTATATATTTTCTTTATCCTATTTATTTTGTTAATGAATTGTACATCGCCTTGATTCTATTTAGTTGCCATTGTTTTTACGAGATGTTCTTCCCCTTGACGCTGTTTATTGCCATTGTTCTCGTCTGTCCGTCTCCCCCGATTAGACTGTAAGCCCGTCAAACGGCAGGGACTGTCTCTATCTGTTGCCGACTTGTTCATCCCAAGCGCTTAGTACAGTGCTCTGCACATAGTAAGCGCTCAATAAATACTATTGAATGAATGAATGAATCTAGTCTTTCCCCATATGGGATTCACAGTCTATTTCATCCCCATTATGCAGATGAGAAAACTGAGGCATCGAGAGATGGCATGACTTGCCCACCCAACAGGCCAGTGGCAGAGCTGGGAGTAGCAACTGGTCTCCTAACTCTCAGTCTCACCTTTTCCCAGTAGACCAGGCTGCCTCCTTTGATTCTGACTCTCCAGTCTCCTTTTCCTGCTCTATAGTTCATTGGCTGTCTAAACAGGTCAGATAATAATAATGGAGGTATTTATTAAGTGCTTACCATGTGAACTCTGTGGTGGAGACAAGCAAATGAAGTTGGACAGAGTCCCTGCCCCACGTGAGGCTCACAGCCTCAATCGCCTTTTCACAGATGAGATAACTGAGGCACAGAGAAGGGAAGTGACTTGCCCAAGGTCACACAACAGACAAGTAGCAGAGCCAGGATTAGAACCCATGACTTTGTGACTCCCAGACCCATGCTCTATCCACTACTCCATCACTTCTCCAGTACTTGAGGCTCCCTGGGTCAGATCGGATCTGCATTGCACAGCAGTGTGTTCGAATCATAGATGTTTGGGGCAATCCACATGTAAAGAATAATGATGATACGGGGGAAGTGCTGACTATGCACCAAGCACTGTGCTATACACGAGGGTAGATAATCACACCAGAAACACAACCAGTCCCACTTTGGTTTTACCCTCTAAAAGGCAGGGGAATCAGGTAAAATGATCCCCATTTAACAGATGAAGAAACTGAGACCCTATGGACTAAGTAGCCTGTTTGAGGATTCACAGGAGGCCTGTGGCAAAGCTGGAACTAGAACCTGAATCTTCTGATTCCCATTCCTATTTTTTCATTCCCAAAAGAACTGATTGGAGCTTAAATCACATGGACTCCATCCAATCGGACTGACCATTTTTTCTACCACAGTGATTAGCACAGTGCTTGGCACATAGGAGGTGATTCATGAATCCTGAGATTCATTCAGTTTTCTCATCTCCGAAATGGAGAAAACAATAGTTCTTGGTTTCCATTTTCCCAGAGGCAAGAATCTGACGTGATATTGCCAACGTTGTCTCTTCCATGCTGCATTCTTGCAGAACAACTTGGAAATGAAAATCGATCAATCAATCCTATTTATTGAGAGCTTACTATGTGCAGAGCGTTGTACTAAGCGTTTGGGAGAGTACAATTTAACAGTGTAACAGACCCATTCCCCGCCCACAATGGGCTTACAGTCTAGAGCCAGCTATTACTTGGCTTTTCCACCCAAATTCACAACCCTAATTTATTCATTAAAATTTAATGGACTAAAATGTATATGAGTTAAAATAGGGACTTTGAACATTCTTTAGCCACAGTTCTCCCTTGTCTAAAAGTTTCCCCTGAAGGAGCAGAACAGCTTGACATAGTGAAACAGGCCTGGGACTGTGAATCAGAAGCCCTGGATTCTCTTCTCACTCGCTCTTGCCACTGCTGTATCTTGTTGCTGAGAGCTCACATCCTCTTGGTTGCATCGACTGCCATAAGGAACACTTCCCCATCCCAGAGAACTTGGCCTCCTGGATGAAAGCCTCCTGTGCTGAAATTATCCCCTGCCAAAGTGGCCAATAGGGTGCTGACCTTTCAGAAATACTTTCTATCCTTCTCTATTAGCTATGGTAATGTGCAATGAGGAGCCCATAGACAAATGAAATCCATAGATAATCCCTTCTGATACTTTCAACCTGTGGGTCCCGTCCAACCTTTGTCTAGGACAGCCAAGAAGCAATAAAAATGAATTGATTTGAATATCATCTCTCTCTTTATTCCACCCTTCCTCTGGGAAGAATGACGATGGGTCCTGAAACTGTCGAACACTGCACCGAGAGAGGGGAAAGAAGGACTTGAAGGGTACTGGAAAATTTCCAGTCTCAAAATCTGGAAGCAGTGGCTCTCTATTTTGTGATTTTTCACTCAGTACATGGCCATAATTTATTTGAATTCCTGTCTCCCCATCTAGACTGTAAGCCCTTATGGACAGGGATCCCGTCTACCAACACTATTGTACTGGATGTCCCAAAGTGCTTAATACAATGTTATGCAAACAGTAAGTCCTCAAAAAATTCCACTGACTGATAAGAAACTGTGAAAAGTCCACCAATCAGTGTTATTTATTGAGCATTTATTGTGCATAGGTCACCGTATTTAGGCTTGGGAGAGTACAGTGCAGTAGGGTGGATAGATATGATCCCTGCCCACAGAGATCTTACAGTCTGGGCAGGGAGATAGATATCCAAATGAATTACAGAGGCGAAATAGCAGAGGATAAGGCTTAAAAGATCGTGAGGATAAGGGTGGGGCGAATATCAGAGGATTAAGAGGTACAGTTCCAAGTGCACAGGCAACCCAGAAAGGAGGGCAAATGGAGGTGGGGAAATTAGGAGTTACTGACTACACCCCAACATCCCCCATTCACTCTCACTTCTACCTTGTCTATGAACTTGGGTCATTCCCTTTAAGCACTTTCATGTTCATCCCAACCTCAGCACTTAGGTAAATAGCCATCGGCAATCCTCAGTCTCCCCATCTACTCCGTAAGCAATTTGTGAGCAAAGATTGTGTCTACATTCCTATTGTACTGTGCTTCCCCAAGCGCTTAGAACAGTGTTCTGCATGCAGTAAGTGAAGTGCTCAATCAATTTGTCAATAGATGAATTGACTGATCTGGGTTTACTTCTTGAGAACAAGAACTACTGTCTCTTCCTTCCTGTGCAACTCCCCAATTGATCTAGAATAATTCTTAGAACACGATAGTCACTCCTAATGCTTTAGCTAACTGAAGAGCTACTTATAGGCTAAATACTACTTGTTTTTTTGTGGTATTTGTTAAACGCTAACTGTGTGTCTAACACTGTTTTAAACCCTAGGGCAGAAACAAGTTAATTAGGTTGGACACAGTCCCAGTCCCACTTGGGACTCACAGTTTAAGTAGGAGGGAGAACAGTAGAACTGAGGCACAGAGAAGTTAAGTGTCTTGCCCAAGGTTACGCAGGAAGCAATTGGTGACACGACATTGTACTTCATACTGTCTGTACGGGAAACTAATAACTACTGTTGTGCAGTATCACAGTGATTTCTACCCAACTGGATACTGGAAGATGAGGACCAGTACATGGAGGGTTTTCAGGCAGCTATTCAAGTCACCTATTCCTTCTATGTCAAATGTTGGAGAGAAGAAAAAACTATACCAGACACCTAACTGGAAAAGTAAATGAATTGCACTTTTTTAATCTTCTAAAGGCCAGGAATGAATCACCAGTGATAAGTATACAGAATTAAAATGGGTTGATTCTCTCCCTGTCAAGTCAAATTCAGATGAAAATGGTTTAAGTATACATTTTTATGAGTACCTTAAAATTTCAGATTCCAAAATAACATTCCCCTTAAGGATGTGGATCATTTGTTCTGTGCGGCAGGGAGAAGAGCAGAAAAAGAGTATGATATTTGTTGTTATGGAAACTCTCCTGCCTCCACCCCTTCGGTTTCCACTGTAATTAAGTGTCATGGACTCAGGCATGAAGTGCAACTGTGGGAAAGGAAATAAGGGAGGGAGACCCAACAACACATTAGGTGATTTGTCCCAAGCAGTGCGGCCTAGTGGAAAAAGCCCAGGCCTGGCTGTCAGAGGATGTCACCTGGAGCAGGGAAAATTCCATATAATAGAAAGAAGATATGTGTTTATAAGTTTGCTGATGAATTTTGGGTAAACTTATGTTTGAATGAATAAGCACTGTATTTGTGAATTTGACATAAAGACACATATCTCCACTACAAATTTCTTTAATTTTCTTTCTGAGATTTTAGGAGTTTATTGCAATAGCTTATTGGATGTCATGAATTAAATAATTCTTTATGATGGAAGGTAAGCTTGGACAAATCACTTTAATTATCCATGCCTCAGTTACTTCATTTGTCAAGCAGTGATTAAGACTGTGAGACCTATGTGGGACAAGGAATGTGGCCAACCGGATTATTTTGTTTCTACCCCAGTGCTTAAGACAGTGCTTGGCACATAGTAAGTGCTAACAGATACCATAAAAAACAAAGACACAAAAAATCTGGACAGGACAAACCCTCGAACCAGGGTAGTGGTTGTATGAGAGGAGAGGATAGGGCAGATGTGAAACTTAAGATGGTCTTAGGGGAAAAAAAAGGAAGGTTGCAGCAGGAGGTGGGATGAGAGAGCAAGAATGGCAATAAAGAGCTTCTTTTCATCAATTTTAGATGAGAACCTTGAAATGGGAAGGGAGAAGAGAATAAGAATCAAACAAAGTAAAAAGAGAGGAATCTCAAAAGAAACAAGATAGCAGAGAAGAACCAAAGAGAAAATGGAGTAAAAATCAACAACACAGTTTGAAAAACAAGAAAAGAATGAAGAAGATCTGCAGGGTAAACGGATTTCTGCAAGAAGAGGTAAAGGCTGAGTTCTCCACCACTGCAAAAATCAACCACTTCATCATCTACTTTGCCAACTCCAAATTAAAATTTCTTGGAGAAAAAGTAATGTCTTTGGATAATTGTCTTATTGACCAAAACTCAAGCAGGGCTACTGAAAAGTGTCATAGTGAAGCTGAGTTTAGTCTTCAGGGAATATGTATGAAGTTTGCATTATTCATAATCCTTGAGTGGCATTATTTGACTGATTATAATTACACAACAAATTAGATATTTGTTTAATGTAAATTTGCCTAAGGCAAATTTCACAAATTTCTTGCAAATCTGGTTACTGTAAAACTTTAATTGCTAAGATAATATAAAATAGCATTTTAAATGGAGGAACTTTATTTCCCCCTGCCTCCCCCAACCAATTGGCTAGATACTTAGCACCATGTTTTCTTCTTTTATTAACGTCAGTATTTAGAACTGGGAGAATATAGACTGTGAAAGAATATTCTTATAGATTTAGGAAACACAAATCAACCTCAAGTGTATTTTATCACCATTTCAAAAGTCAAATGCAAGGCTGTCTCCTTGCATGCATCCAAATCCATTGAAAATTTATAGATCCTTTTTCCCTTCTAGTGCCGACTTTGCCAGCATGGTCCACATACCAGTAATTCTCTAGGTACTCATTTTTTGCTGATTTGCTGATAGGCTCTTTTTTTCATGTTAGGTGTTTCTCAGGGACACTTAGAAATATACCCCCAACGAACCCCCGCCCCCCCTTCTTTCTACCTCAACATCTTTGGTAAGTATTAAATCTTAGAATTAAAGTCTAAGATGAAGGTAAGAAGTAGTAGTTTGGCATATTTTTACTCTCCCCAGTGCTTAGTCCAATGGGCACTCAATAAAAACCATTACCCACACTGAATTAAGTAATGAATTGTATATTACTGTGATTTTCCTGAAACATACTGAAAGGCAGTCCTTAAGACAGCACATTGAATAAACTGATTTTTACTTGGTTTCTCACGAAACATCTCTGGCTATTTAAATTGGGAACACTGGCCCTAAATTTGCCATAGAAATCCTTTTAGGAGTCTAAATGAGACCAGCATTTCCAAAATGTGCTTTATCATTCAACATAAATGTCATATTTTCTACAGGAAAACTGTCCAGAGCATCTACAACCAATAAAATCATCTGAGTTCTAATCCTGGATCTGCCAGTTGCCTGCTGGGTGATGTTGGGCAAATCACTTAACTTTTCAGTGCCTGTTTTCACATCTATAAAATGGAGACTCAATATCCCTTCTCCCACCTACTTAGATAGTGAGCCCTGACCCAATAATTTGGTTTGTCCCCTGGCACTTAGTACAGTGCTTGGCACTTAGTAAATGGTTAACAAATCATATTATTATTATTGCTAGTCATAATAATAATAATCTCTTCTCCCAATAAATATTACTTATTGGTTGAGTAATTGAAAATACTAAAAGCCTGCTTATTAAAATTAGGTAGAGCCACTGAAAAAAATGAGACAGGCTAGCGTTGAGAGACAGCTATTGAAAAAGCTGAATATAGAAAAAAGGAAAATTAAATCCCTCCCATCATGAAGAATTATTTAATTCATGACATCAAATAGGTTATTGCAATTAACTCCTAAAAATTCAAAAACAAAATTAAAAAAAATTCATGGTAGAGTTATGTATCTTTATGAGAAATATACAAATACAGTGCCCATTTATTAAAACATTTACCTAAAATTCATCAGCAAACTGATGAACATATGTCTTCTTTCTATTATATGGAATTTTCTCTGCTCCAGGTGATGTCTATAATTGTTTTCTCAGACTACCTAAGCTTTTCACATTCTCATTCATGTCCCTCATCTCTTATCAATAAAGTAGTCCTGTCTTGTCTTTTCATTTTAGGTTCTACAGAGAAGTGAATTTTTGTCTTCTCAGAAGACAAAGGGGCCACAATAACAGAGGGAAAAAAAAGTGAATAATCCAAAGCATATATGGGTCTCCTATCAAATGTAGATAAAGTAATTTTCCCCAAAGACATCTTAAGTCTCGGTTAGACAGTTTTCAAACTCTCAACTTTCTGGGGGTGTTGACTTTGTCTATGTTTTTAAGGGACCTGAAAGTATTTTTTGATTTAAGATCTTGTTAACTTTAATCATTTTATCCAGGGATTTTCAGTCTGAAAGCAGAAAGTAGTTTTTAAAACTTTAAACTAGAAAATTCACCTGAAGGGATAGTTTATAATAGATGAATACACATTTCTCATATTTTTTCAGACATTTCGTTGGGAAAGTATCTCTTCCTGGAAAGCAGTGTAGTGTAGGAGAATGGTCACAAGACAGAAAGTGAGGACACTTTGCTTCCATCTTTGACTCTGCTCCTGATATGTTGGGTGACCTCAAACAAGTCATTTTAACTTTAATTTAGAAGGGAGTGGAAGAAAATGAAAACAGGACTTAGGGAAGGCCTTTTAAAGGGGATGAGAAGCAGCCTGGCTCAGTGGATAGAGTATGGGCTTGGGAGTCAGAAGGTCAGGGGTTCTTAACCCAGTCCTGTCACTTGTCTTGCTGTGTGGCCTTGGGCAAGTCACTTCACTTTTCTGGGCCTCGGTTACCTCATCTGTAAAATGGAGATTGAGACTGTGAGCCCCATGTGGGACAGGGACTGTGTCCAAACCAATTGGCTTATATCTACCCAGTGTTTAGTACAGTGCCTGACACTTAGTGAGTGCTTAACAAATGCCATCCCTATTAATAAGCGTTTGAACGTGGGGAGAGTGATTGTCTGTCCCAGGTGACGATGGAGGGTGTTCTAGGCCAGAAGCAGGACGCGGGTGAAAGGTTGGTGGTGAGATAGACAAGACTGAGGTACAGTGAGTAGGTTGGCATTGGAGGAGTAAAGTATGTGGGCCAGTTTGGAGTTGGAGACCAGCGACATAATAATAATAATAATGTTGGTATTTGTTAAGCGCTTACTATGTGCCGAGCACTGTTCTAAGTGCTGGGGTAGATACAGGGTAATCAGGTTGTCCCACATGAGGCTCACAGTTAATCCTCATTTTACAGATGAGGTAACTGAGGCACAGAGAAGTTAAGTGACTTGCCCACAATCACACAGCTGACAAGTGGCAGAGCCGGGATTCGAGCTCATGACCTCTGACTCCCAAGCCCGTGCTCTTTCCACTGAGCCACGCTGCTTCTCATGAAGTAGGAGGGGACAAGGTGGTCATGAGTTAAAAAAAATAACAAAACCTGAAGAATTAGAATACCGACAGCCCCAACTCTCAAGTGTGTTTTTCATTAAGCTGGATGCTTTTCTTCCAACCCAGGTGTCAATTCTTGCTCATCGGGATCTAGGAAATTGGCAATCAATACGATCGATAGCTAATGGAAGCAACTCACATTTCAATTTCACGCTATCAGACTTTTGCATTTCCCAAACAGTATTTACTTACAGAATTGCTAATGAGATAAAACACTGGGACATTTAGTCAATTTCCTCTCCTTCCATGATTTCCAGTAAACTGAAGTTGAATAAAGTTGAATGAAGGTGAAGTTCAATAAAAATGAAAAGCAGCCTGGCCTAGTGGAAAGACCATAGGCCTGGGAATCAGAGGACCTAGGTTCTAATCTTGGCTCTACCACTTGTCTGCTGTGTGATCCTGGGCAAGTCACTCAACTTCTCTATGCCTCAGTTACCTCATCTGTAAAATGGGGATGGAGCCCAAATGGGACACGAATTGCATACAACCTAATTATCTTGTATTGATCCCAGAATTTAGTACAGTGCCTGGCATGTAGTAAGTGCTTAAAAAATGTCACAAAAAATACTACAATACTGAGTTATGATGACAGTGGTAACTTCCCCCAGCCTCAGCCCCACAGCACCTATGTATGTATCCATAATTGATTTATTTATATTAATGTATATCTCCCCCTCTAGACTGTGTAAGCTCACTGTGAGGAGGGAATGTGTTTGTTCGATTGTTGTGTTGTACTTTCCTAAGCAATTAGGACACTGCCCTGAGCACACTAAGCACTCAATAGATTTTATTGATTGACTGATTGATTGATACTGGTTGTAAAGGCTTCAAATACTGGATGTTATGATGATGATGATGAGGGTAGAAGTTATTAAGCTCTTGGTTTGGGTCAAACACTATGCTAAGCAGTGGGGAAGATACACTATAATCAGTAGTCAAAAATTGAGTAGTTCATGTTATATATAGTACATACATGTGAATGGATGTGAATTTAAATAAATGAAGCTGTCGTTCATATATACTGATGATGTCATTTATGCCCTTCTTAAATGGGAACTAGGCTGTAAATGTCTTATATGTGACTGGGTTCATTCATTCATTCAATCGTATTTATTGAGCACTTACCCTGTGCAGAGCACTGTACTAAGTGTTTGGGAGAGTACAATGCAGCAATAAATGGACACGTTCCCTGCCCACAACAAGCTTACAGTCTAGAGGGTTCCTCTGCACACTATGAGCACGATACCAGTATCCTTGGCCCCGATGACCCTTTGCCACTTGCAGTAGCTGTCTCTGGAAGGTGGGTCATGTTCTTCAAAACTTTCTGCATCCTCCATCCAATGAGCCATCAGTGACTTTAGCATGAATATTGACATGCATACAAAGTTATAAAGTTAGAGAAGCAGCATGGCGTAATGGCTAGAGCATGGCCCTGGGAGTCAGAAGGTCATGGGTTCTAATCCCTTCTCCGCCCCTTGTCTGCTGTGTGACTTTGGGCAAGTCATTTAATTTCTCTGTGCCTCAGTTACCTCATATGCAAATTGGGGATTGAGATTGTGAGTCCAATGTGGGACAGGAACTCTGTCCAACCCAATTTACTTGTATTATCCCAGTGCTTAGTACAGTGCCTGACACATAGTAAACGCTTAATACCATAATTATTATTATTATTATTACCTCTAGGTGGGGATATTGCCTACCAACTCCACTGTATCCTCCGCAGTACTTAATACAATTCCATGAACACTGTAAGTGTTGAAGAAATACCATGGATCAACTGATGGATTAATAATTGTGGTATTTGTTAAGCTCTTACGATGTGCCAGGCACCCTCCTAAACGCTGGAGTGAACACAAGTAAATCTAGTCGGTTACAGTCTCTGTCTCACATGGGGCTCACAGTCTCAATCCTTATTTTACAGATGAGGGAACTGAGGCCCAGAGAAGTGAAGTGACTTGCCCAAGGTCACACAGCAGACAAATAGCTGAGTCAGGATTAGAACCCCTGACCTTCTGACTCCCAGGCCCAGGCTGTAGACCCGACGTCATTCTGATTGATTGATCCAATATCCAAGTCTATAATCTCGTGGACAGGGATTGTGGCTACAAACTCAGTTATATTGTACTCTCCTAAGTGCTTAGTACAACGTTTTGCACACAGTAAGTGCTTAATAAATATGATCGATTGCTTGGTGGGTTATCTTTCCTTTCTGGATATTAATCTATTGACACTCCATCACAAAGTATCCTGCTTGTGGGCAGCAAATGTGTTACTTCTCTGTTTTGGACTCCCCAGTCACTAAGGTCACTGAACTCAGGGGATGCTCAATAGATATTTCTTCTACTCGTCCTTTTATCGTTTGATCAATCATTTCTATTCACTGGGTTTCTACAGCATGTAGAGAATTGCACCAATTGCTTATGAGAGTACTATATGAGTTAGTAGACATGATTCCTGCCTTCTAGGCGTTTTAATCTTGCAGAAGAGACAGACTTTAAAGTCACTGACAAGTAGGAATGATAACAGGGCATCTGTACTTGAGTTAGTTAGTGGTTAAATCTAAGGGTACCTTAAAAATGTACAGATGTGCAATATGAGGTTGTAAGTAGTTAAATACTTATGTGGCACAGGAGTGCAAAAGTTATTAGAAGAATAGATTGTGAGGAGAGAGAAATTAATTGAGGAAGAGCTCCTGAAAGATGTGCAATTTCAGAGGGCTTTGAAGATGAAGAAAGGTGTAGTCCACTGGATTTGAAGTGGGAGGGAGTTAATAATAATAATAATAATGTTGGTATTTGTTAAGCGCTTACTATGTGCCGAGCACTGTTCTAAGCGCTGGGGTAGACATAGGAGAATCAGGTTGTCCCACGTGGGGCTCACAGTCTTAATCCCCATTTTACAGATGAGGGAACTGAGGCACAGAGAAGTTAAGTGACTTGCCCACAGTCACACAGCCGACAAGTGGCAGAGCTGGGATTCGAACTCATGAGCCCTGACTCCAAAGCCCGTGCTCTTTCCACTGAGCCACGCTGCTTCTCCTAGTTTAAGAGAGGGAGATTTCTCCATTTCTATCATTTTTCTAATCCTTATCTACTGATCAACTCTATCGTCTTTCTGAAACTACTATCTCATTTGAAAGGTCAAATATCACTCCACTAACTCCAGCATTTATCAATTTTCCCTCTATTTCCTTGTCTCTGTCCCTCCCTTTTTCTAAATAGCATATGCTATCATCTACCACCCTCTCAGTTTGTATGGGATTGGGAGGAGCTGGCCAGTGGGAAAGCCAAGACTTGAACCCAGTTCTCCTGACTCACAGTTGTCTAGTCTATCAACTAGGTATCATATATATGGTGGGGCTGGGGGGGACTAGAGTGGTAAAAAAGTTGCATTTTACATATTTATAAATAAAATACAACTTTTTAACACATGTATGTGTGTGCACATGCACATATATATGTGTAAAATTCAACTTTCTTTACCAATCCAGTCCTCCAGATATGTATAAACCCATCTTAATTCCTGGTCCCCTTCTTTAAAATATCTTTTCCTCCCATGCCATCGTAAGCTACTATGATTTAAGAGCACAGAGAAGTGATAATCGGGGTGAAATAATTATTGCATTTGCAGTGACATCTCCTTTCAAAAGGCTAATGGATCAAACTGTTAGTGTTAATTTTTAAAAAATCAAGTTTGCATTCCCCCCCACTTCCAGACAGCAGGCCGCATCATTAAGCATCATTCTTTAATGGAAACCAAAGGGTTCATTCATTCATTCAATAGTATTTATTGAGTGCTTCCTAGGTGCAGAGCACTGTACTAAGTGCTTGGAATGTACAAATTGGTAACAGATAGAGACAGTCCCTGCCCTGTGACGGGCTTACAGTCTAATTGGGGGAGACGGACAGACAAGAACAATAGCAATAAATAGAATCAAGATAGCAATAAATGGAGAAAGCCTTTGAAATAATAGTCTGGTAATAACTACAGCAGCTGTTTTAACCCAGCTCTGCATTGGCATGGGAGAATCAGCCTTCAGAGGGAGGTAAGAGCAGAGTCCGGTGGACAGGTAAGGAGGAGTCCATGACTCGGGCCAGCAGTGTGCTAAGGTCGGGGTAGATACGAACAAATCAGCCCCGATGAGCCCCACTCCATGAGAGGAAGGGAGAACTGATATTTAATTTGGGAAGAAACTGAGGCATGAGGAAGCCAGGTGGCTTATCCAAATTTACAAAGCAGGCCAGTAAGGGAGATGGGATTTGGATTCACACCCCTTTTTCAACAGTAAATCTAGGTATTTCTGGAAATTTCCCTTCATTCCCTGGCCTAACAAAAAATACGTTTGATGGAAAGGGGCTTTTTTTGTGTGTGGATTGGGTTTTGTTGTGAAAGATTTACCTTATTCACCAATCTGTTCAGGGTTATCTTTTCCAAAAATATCTGTTGGCACAGCTTTCTTACACGTACACATTCCAGAGAAAATCAAAGGGAATACCAAGATCCTATAGGGGGATTGATGCAATGGACCAGTGAGTAATAATGGATCGGGGAAAATTTGTCTCATGAAATCATTGCAGCCCCTCACAAAATCCACTCTCTCTCTCTCTCTCTCTCTCTCTCTCTCTCTCTTTCTCTCTCTCACTGTGTGATCTCAATCGCTAATCTCTTTGACTGCACCCAATTGCACCTCAGCCTCATTCAATCACATTCTAATGATGATGTTTATTCAGTAATTACTCTCTGCCAAGCCCTGCGCTCATCACTGGTGTTGATACAAGACAATCAGATCACATACTGTCCCTGTCCCATATTGGGCCCCCAATCTAAGAGGGTGGGAAAACAGGGATTTTGTCCCCACTTTACAGAGGACAATCAGCATGGTCTAGTGGCTAGAGCACAGGCCTGGGAGTCAGAAGGACCTGGCTTCTAATTCTGGCTCTGCCATTTGTCTGCTGTGTGACCTCGGGCAAGTCACTTATCTTCTCTGTGCCTCAGTTACCTCATCTATAAAATAGGAGTTAAGATTGTGAGCCCCATGTGGGACATGGGCTGTGTCCATCCAGATTAATTTGTATCTACCCCAGTGCTCAATACAGAGCCTAACATATAATAAATACTTAATAAATGAAGAAACAGAGATACAGAGAAATTAAATGACTTGCCCAAAATCACACAGCAGACAAGTGGTGGATTTCCAGTCCTGTGCTTTTTCTACTAGATTCCCTCAGAAAATGTCAGTTTATTCCCCAATCCTTCAGGTTTCCCAACAACCCAAACATAGTTGATCTTCTAGATTCTAGGATAGCCTCACTTCAACGCAGCTAAGCAGGTGAGGAAATGACTGACTGCAGGATAGCCAAACAACTGCTGCAGGAAGAGCTTAAAATGGGAAATCAAAAGTAATGAGGAGAAAGGGAATATTTTGAGGACATGGTAAAACAAAGCTTCAGTAAAACAATGCTCCATCCCAAATGGGTCTTCTCAGTCGTGCATGCAGGTAAATTTCACTGTCAAAGCTGTCTTCTCAATTAGTCGTATTTATTGAGTTCTCACTGTGTGCAGGTCATTGTACTAAGCGCTTGAGAGAGTACATTCTCTTTATATAAAAGACAAATGTACATATAATCCAGAAGAGTAATTTTAGAGGAATATTAATATAGCTGGGGAATTTTGTAAACGTAAGAGATTTTGCAACAAATATTGCAAGCATTTAATTCAGTTTTTTTTTATCAAGGTTTTTGCTTTTAAGTGGGATCCATTCTTAATTGTGATGAATTGTCCTAGCCCAGGATTATGAATTGCCTCTGATATCTTCCTGACCTGTCACTTGCCACCAACCAATCATAAAAGGGTTCTTTTTTTTTTTTTTTGCTCTCAAGCAGGGAACTTTGCCAGTGTCTTACTTTCTGTATTTATGGTGTACAGCTCTGTTTAGCTAAGTTAGAGATACACGCAGATGTTTATCAGTAACCTGCTTCCTGAAGAAAAATGGAAGTTTCTCTAGCAGCACCATATTATTTTTCTTGAAAACTGGGGTGAACCACCCCAAAATGACCTTCCCTCCTCTCAGTGATGGTGAAGTAGGGGTATTGGAAGGTAGTATCCGGTTAAAGTCGCTCAGCATTATGGGACTTTTGTAATAATAATAATAATAATGTTGGTATTTGTTAAGTGTTTACTATGTGCCAAGCATTGTTCTAAGTGCTGGGGTAGATACAGATTAATCAGGCTGTCCCATGTGAGGCTCACAGTCTTAATCCCCTTTTTACAGATGAGGTAACAGAGGCACAGAGAAGTTAAGTGACGTGCCCTCAGTCACACAGCTGACAAGTGGCAGAGCCGAGATTCAAACCCATGATTTCTGACTCCCAAGCCCGGGCTCTTTCCCCTGAGCCACGCTGAGGCCCTTCTAGCCCGGGTTTATCAGTGAAAGCATTCGTGTCATGCATTTTAATATCCATCTCCCCACTTAGTAAAAATGGGAAACACAATCCTGTGACTTCCAAAAGAAGCTTCTCACTCTCCCTTTTGCCCCTGACTGTACAGTGTAGATACCTTTTACGTCAGCTGTACTTTGCCTAGGTTTAGTACAGTGGTTTGCATTTGCAAATAAAATTAAGGAGGACAACGGTGATTGATGGAGTTAAATGCCCATCATTACCATGAATAGAAGAAGTTGAAGGTAGAGGAGAGGGGATCCAGATGCTCAAACAATCAATGTTCAAGCACTTACTGAAGGAAGCGCACTGTACTAAGCCCTTGGGAGAGTCCCTCTACTCTCTTTGTGGGCAGGAAATGTGTCTGTTCATTGTTACATCATACTCTCCCAAGTGCTCAGTACAGTGCTCTGCACACAGGAAGCACTTAATAAATATGACTGAATAAATGAGTGAGATGACAATACAAGCGAGTTGGAGCCCCTATTCCCCACCCATAAAGACCTTAACTTCCTTTCCTGCCGGTTGCAGGAAAATATCTATTCCTTTGTCCGGAGAGGAAAAAAGTCTATTATGATTAGAAATCTAACTGGAATGGTGGAACATTTTGAAGAGCATTATTTTAACTGCTTTTCTTTTTGAGTCCTGTTATTTTATTAATTCTTTAATCCATTCCTTTTTGTCAGCTTTTCGGCTTTGAAAAGACTTGCTCCTTTAACCATGAAATATGCGAAGTTACATATAATTATAAATGTTAAATCCCTGTTGCCATAGAAAACTAGGGCAGAAAATTCCCAGAAGGAATTACCAAACAATTGAAAAATTAAAGGAACATAATTTAGCATTAGCCACCAGGGTGACAGTTCCAGCAACACTTAACTGAATGGAAATGTTCCATCCATCTTTGTCTCCGAGGCCTGAAATAATGAATTACAGTTCATATTTCCAATGCTTGGTGATAGCCAAACCTCGTTTGGCATGGTCTTCCTGCCTTTTCTCTGCCTCTTTTCCTAAACTTTATTTGTTTTTCCCTTAACAGTGTACCAAGTCCTCTCTAATAATTGTAGCATTTATTAAGCCTTTACTATGTGCTAAGCAGCAGAGTAGATCCAACATAATCAGACCCGAGGCCCCGGCCCACACAGGAATCTTATCCGAAGACAGAGGGAGAACAGGTAGTTTATTCCCCATTTTACAGATGAGGAAACTAAGGCCCAGAGAGAGAAACAGCATAGCATAGTGGATAGAGCACGGGCCTGGGAGTCAGAAGGTCATGGGTTTTAATCCCGGCACCGCCACTTACCACCCTGGCCAAGTCACTTCACTTCTCTGTGCTTCAGTTTGGGGAGAGATGCGCTTCTCTCATTGTACATTAGGACACTGGATTTCCAGAATCTTGAGGTGGAAAAAAAAGCTTAGTTCTCCCTCTAGAATGTGTATCTAACTAATGCTGAATTCTCCCAAGTGTTTGAGACTGTGTTTAACTCTTGGTAAGTGCCCACTTATTATCACTGATTGACTGACTAGGGGAAGAATTGGCCTTCTAGTCAATCAGACAGAAGTATTTGTGTGTGTGTGTGTGTGCTTGTGTACTTGTGTGGGTGTGTACTATATTAAGTACTTGGGACAGTATAGTAGAGGTAGTATAACGTGATCCCGAGGAGCTTACACTCTATTGTTGTATTGTACTTTCCCAAGCACTTAGTACAGTGCTCTGCACATAGTAAGTGCTCAATAAATACAATTTGATGAATGAATGAATGAGTGCATGCTTACAGTAACTAAACAGCTGGGAGAATTCATCAGAGATAATAGAGCTCTGCATTGAGTGTTTACTCTGTGCAGAACACTGTACTTACCGCTTGAGAGTACGGTAGATCTAGCAGACACAGTCTCTGGCCTCAGTCCCACAGTGCCATCTACCTTGCCACCAAACACTCACCCATGCCCTCCCTCTGACATGCAACTTTCTTCCCCTCCACTGAGCAGGTATTATGTTGGTATTTGTTAAGTGCTTACTACGTGCAGAGCACTGTTCTAAGCGCTGGGGGAGATACAGGGTAATGAGGTGGTCCCACATGAGGCTCACAGTCTTAATCCCCATTTTCCAGATGAGGGAACTGAGGCACAGAGAAGTGACTTGCCCACAGTCACACAGCTGACAAGTGGCAGAGCCGGGAATAGAACCCACGGCCTCTGACTCCCAAACCTGTGTTTTTGCCACTAAGCCACGGTATGGACTTAGGTGCGTTTACGGCGCAGAAGGGAGGGAGAGCAGGCATAGGGATAGGAGAGAAAATAAGGGAACAATAATAATTACGACTCTGACAGTTGTTTAGTGCTTACCAGGTGCCAAGCAATGTACTGTGTGCTGGGGTAGATACAGATTCACTAGGTCAGTTACAGGAACTCTTACCCGCACAGGGTTCATAATCAAATGGAAGGGAGAACAGATATCGAATCATCATTTTTCAGGTGAAGAAACTGAGGCCCAAATATGTTGTGACAGCAGGCAAATGGCAGAGTTAGATCTAGAACTCAGGTCTCCTGAGTTCCAGGCCTGGGCTCTTTCCAGTAGGCCATGCTAGTTCCCAAAGGCGGCATTTTAGGGGCCTTACTGAGGCTTTCTATTTGGAAGTTTAGGGAAATGAGCATCGTCGCCCACCCTGTGTGTTGTGTTCGAACATGTACCAGTCTTCCATTTATTTTGTGATATATTTGGGCAATGTATGATGGTATCTTGACTTTTTTGAAGGTGGGAATGGTCACTGAAGCAGCACTTCAAACTTTCTGAACAGGTAAGTTGTTCCGTCCTTGTTCACTGGAATGCTCAAGACCAGAATAAGGATATAAACTGCAGAATAAACTTGAGTTTTCTCAGAAAGATATAACCTGTATCCCAGCACATTGGTCTGTGAATGTCTGGACTTGATAATTATTAAGAAAATTACATATGATAGATAGCAGAATTCCACACACAAAGCGCAAGAGAATAACTGTCTGGTTTTAGTGAGAAGTATGAGACAATTCCCTCATCAAACCCCCGAAAGGATCTCTCTGGAGGAATAATTTAAAGGTACAGTCGAGGCTATAGCTTATATTAAGTTTGTTTTTCTGACAGGAGGGGACCCCCACCTCTAAGGATTTGTTAGAAGATTGTCAGAATGTGAGACAATTCACGGAGATTCTCTCAGTAGAGTCTTGGATATTTATAGAGAGCAAAAGCTATGGATAATGAAATCTGTCATCACACTTGGCATCAGATTTCCCAAAGACAGCCACTCTTTTTTTTCCCCCTGCAATTAGCCATTTGCTCTCCTTTTACACATGCAAATGTGTGTTTTCATGTGCAAATGTGAATAGATGTAAAAAGAGGAACATCTGATTGAAGTCCATACAGTCTCTTTCCTTAGATCCTCCTTCTTGATTTGTCTTATTGTCAGCTTCATCGACGGCTGATACTTAGAATTCAGGTACAAAAGAAGGCTTTACACTTAAAGGGAAAAGTTGTTGGATCCTTTTCTGAAAATCCCAGGCATACCTCTCTTTTATCTTCTCACTCACCAAAATGAAATAGCCCCAAAGTCATTAAGAGGCATTAGCTCCTAACACTTAACATCAGCTTTAAAGCACTCAATCACCTTGCCTTTTCCTACCTCACCTCACCTTTCTGCTACTATGTCCAGCAGCCACACTTCTCTCTTCTGGTGCCAACCTACTCACTGTACCTCGACCTCATCCGTCTCGCCACCAACTTCTGGCCCATGTCCTGCCTCTCACCTAGACCATCCTCCTTCTTTTTATCCATCAGAAAATTACTCTTCCCACCTTCAAAGCCTTATTGAAGGCATACCTCCTCCTAGAGGCCTTCCAGGACTAAGCCCTCATTTCCTCTTTTCCCACTCCCGTTTGCATCTCTCTGATTTGCTCCCTTTAATAATATTGGTATATTGGTATTGTTGGTATTAATAATGTTGGTATTTGTTAAGCACTTACTATGTGCAGAGCACTGTTCTAAGCACTGGGGTAGACACAAGGGAAACAGGTTGTCCCACCTGGGGCTCACAGTCTTAATCCCCATTTTACAGATGAGGCAAATGAGGCACAGAGAAGTTAAATGACTTGCCCACAGTCACACAGCTGACAAGTGGAGAGCTGCAATTCGAACCCATGACCTCTGACTACAAGGCCCGTGCTCTTTATTCACCACCATCCCTGACCCCCATCCTCCCTCAGCCCCAAGCTCTAATTACTTCAGCAGTTCTCCTAAAATGTTGGGGTTGTGTTCTCTCAAAGCTCTGCAATGAGGAAAACATACACTGTAATACTCATCGTCTCAAGGGCTGCACAAACGCAAGCTTGCGATACTAATAATTATAATAATGATCACAGCATTTGTTAAGCGTTTACTAAGCACTGGGGTGGGTACAAACAAATCGGGTTAGACACAGTCCCTGTCTCACATGAGGCTCCCGGTCTCATTCCCCATTTTACACATGAGGTAACTGAGGCATTGAGAAATGAAGTGACTTGCCAAAGGTCACACAGAGGACAAGTGGCAGAGCTGGGATTAGAACTCATGCAATGGCAGAAGTGGTATTTATTAGACACCACTGTGTGCAACGCACTGGACTGACCCCCAGAGAAAGTATCACAGAAGCAAGGGACACTTTCCCAATCTCAAAGGGACCTCAGGCTTTAATGGAGGAGACAGACAAATTAATAAATAGATTAAGCAGAATAAATAATGTGACTATAAAATCAGTCTTACATTAACAAATAGATACTTAGGGAAGCTATCAACAAGTACGTAAGTCCTAGAAATGGTGTTTCAATTAATTAATCAATCAATCAGTTGTATTTATTGAGTGCTTGCCGTGTGTGAAGTACCGTACTAAGCACTTGTTAGAGTACAGTATAACGGAGTTGGGAGACATGATCCCTGCCCACAGTGAGCTCATAATAATAATGTTGGTATTTGTTAAGGGCTTACTATGTGCAGAGCACTGTTCTAAGCGCTGGGGGAGATACAGGGTAATCAGGTTGTCCCACGTGGGGCTCACAGTCTTCATCCCCATTTTACAGATGAGGTAACTGAGGCACCGAGAAGTGAAGTGACTTGCCCAGAGTCACACAGCTGACAAGCGCCGGAGCCGGGATGAGAACCCATGACCTCTGACTCCCAAGCCCGGGCTCTTTCAACTGAGCCATGCTGCTTCTCTACAGTCTAGAGAGGAGTCATAAATCTTTGGGAAGATAAGACTCAGGCTCTTAGGTGTTAGGCTGTTAATTGCCATACTGTCACCTCCTTGGGGTGGTCGGGATTATGTCCACCAACTGAGTTGTATTCTACCGGAAGAGAGCAATTCAGGTAGTAGACATGATTCTGCCCTGTAGAAGTTTATAGGATAGCAGTTAAACTCTTGCTTCCTGTGGGCAGGGATCCTGTCTACTAACTCTGTTATCCTGTACTACTTTCCTAAGTGTTTAATACAGTGCTCTGCACAGACAAGCATTCAATGATTCCCATTAATTGAATGCTTGGAGGAGGCTTGTTGGACAAGGTGAGATTAGAGGAGGTCTTTAAACATGGGGAGAACTGGCATCTGATATTATCAGAAGTTGAGTGTCCCAACAATATTTGAGGGGATTTTCTTGGTCACCCTTTGACCTAGCGGGGAGAGGGCAAGGCTAAAACAGTGTTTGCATTGGGATGGAGAATTAAGAGGAATGTGTTCAATGCTTCAGAGCAACTGCCTTCTGTGAACTGAAGAACTCAGGTCTTCCTAATACAAGGAAAAACAGAAGCTGTGAATGGAGCAAGCTGTGATAGCGCAGAGAGAAAGTAAAGAAAATAGATTTATCCACACCTAATCAGGACAATCAACCAATTTAAATGAAGTGGCTCACTATCACAAATGTGATGTCCATTCCACGTCAGTTTGTTTCAAATTAAGGATGTTGAGCCATTTGGGCCCAAACTTAGAGTGTTTCAGAATTTAGTCCAACTGCTCCTTGGAACACAAATGTGTTCAGGGAAAGACAAGAATCCTCCAGTTCGTCTTGCCCCAGTTTCCAATCGGTCGATCAATCAATCACATTTATTGAGCGCCTACTGTGTGCCAAGCACGGTGCTAAACACTTGGGAAAGTACAACACAACTATATAACGGACACATTCCCTGCCCACAGTGAACTTACAGTCTAGAGTGGGAGACCGACAGTAATATAAAATAAATAAATCGCAGATATGTTCGTAAGTGCTGTGGAGCTAGGGGGCAGTGGTGAATAAAGGGAGCAAGTCAGGGTGGCGCAGAAAAAAATAGGAAGAGAAATGAGAACTTAGTTATGGAAGGCCTTTTGGAGGTGTTGTGCCTTCAATAAGGGTTTGAAAGATGGGAGAGTGATTGTCGGACATGAAGAGGGAAGGCGTTCCAGGCCAGAAGCAGGACGTGGCCAAGAGGTCGGTGGCGAGACAGAAAAGATCGAGGTACAGTGAGTAGGTAGGCATTAGAGAAGTGAAGTGTGTGGGCTGGGTTGTAGTAGGAAAGTAGCGAGATGAGGTAGGAGGGGGAAAAGTTGCCCTGATGTTAACAGCTTGTCTTGTCTTACGATGTCCAATCGTTTCTGACCCATAGCAACTCCACGGACACATCTCTCCCAGAATGCTCCACCTCCATCTGCAACGGTTCTGGTAGTGTATCCAGATAATTTTCTTGGTAAAAATACAGAAGTAGTTTACCATTGCCTCCTTCCGTGCAATAAACTTAATTCTCCGTCCTCGATTCTTTCCAATACTGCTGCTGCCCAGCATAGGAGAGTTTTAACAGCTCAGAGGCTAGTATTTCAGCCACTGTTTTAACTCCCCATTAGAAATCACCGGGGCTCCAATAAGCTCTAAGATACAGAAGCGGAAAGGGACACAAATACCTCAAGGATGGCATTATTGGCAGAATTGTGGTCTATTGTTCCCCCAAGGTTAATCGATCAATGCATCAATCAATCAGGGGTAGGCATGAAGCACCCACTGAGTGAGAAGAAATGTACTAAGTGTTTGGGAGAGTTCCGCAGAAACAAGGAACAGGCCTCCTGTCCAAGGTGTTAACTATTTTATAGTGGAGATAGGCAGATGAAAACGATTTACAAATAGTGGAAGCACAAGGAAGATCAGGTATATAACAGGAGGTCGTCCAAATGTGGTAGGAAGAGATAGCTGAATAAATGATTGAAAATACAAATCAAAATGTAGCAAGCTTATCTCTAAAAATGAAACAATTTTTCCACTTGCTAAAAAGCTGGCTAGTTTTTCCTAGTTGCTCTGCTGCTGAAGAACTTTATCTGGGGACTGGCAAAAAGAAGAAAATAAAGGCTACAGGGTATGGGAAGCAAATGAAAAAGCCACTGACTACCAAGAAGTACTTCTAAAGAATGGGAGGAGGGAATCCGACTGGGAGTGACCGTCGACAGAAATGCTTTCAGCTTCTGAGGAAAGAGCTACGTTGTTGTTCAGGTGCATTATTTCCATTTTCCTTTAAACCATTTTCTTCCCAATGTTTTTTTTTTTAAAATTTAAAAATAGGCTCAGAGAAGGGTGGACTTTTGAATATTTTGCCCCCTATTGCAATCCTGCAAATCATTCGGATGGAATCTCTTGGGTCCTTATTTCTCCCATTTGTGCTTGGATCTGTACTCTTTAAGCATTTGCTATTCACCTGACCACCAGCCTACAGCAGTTATGTACATATCCTTACACTCTGCCATTTCCTTTAGCTGTCATTTATTTAAGTATCTGTCTCTCTCTCTCTAACCTATAAGCTCCTTGTGGACAGAGTGATCTAGCAGGAAGAACCCGGGTCCTGGGAGTCAGAAGAAATGGGTTCTAATCCTGGCTCTGCTACTTGTCTGCTGTGGGTCCTTGGGTAAGTCGCTTATCTTCTCTGTGTCTGTTCCCTCATCTCCAAAATGACGATTCCATACTTTTACTCCCTCCTACTTAAACTGTGATCCCCACATATGACCTGATTACCTTGTATCTGTCCCAGCACTTAGTACTGTGCTTAGCACATAGTAAGTGCTTAACAAATACCGCAATTACCATCATCATTATTATTATTACTATTATTATGATTACTACAGAGAGCACGTCTACCATCTGTATTCTCCCAAGTGCTTAGTACAGTAGAATAAAATTGATTGATTGATTGAGTCTCCCAGTGAAAAGGATGGCTGTTCCTTAGTCCCGGGACTCCAGGATGGAAAATCCTAATGGAGGAAATGATTCCATCACTGGTGGCTTGAGTGGCAAAACTCAACTTTTTCCTCCCCATTTCCTTGTGTGCCCACTGGATTCAGAGTGCCACGGTTGACTCAGTGGGCAGGGGCACAGCTCACTTCAAGATGCACGTCAATGTATGGGTGCCCTGCCACATGTCTGCTGTGTGACTTTGGTTAAGTCACTTAACCTCTCTGGCCTCAGTTACCTCATCTGTAAAACTTCATCTGTAAAATGGGGATTAAGAGAGTCAGCCCCATGTGGGACAGGGACTCTGTCCAACCTGATTAATTTGTATCTACTCCAGCTCTAAGAACAGTGCTTGGCATATAGTAAGTGTTTTACAGGTACCATCGTTATTATTATTATGTAGGACCCGCTGATGGTCCAAGTGAGTTCAGCATAGTGTCAATACACTGTCATAGTGGCTTACACAGAGATAGTTCCTTCCATAGCTATTGTAAAATTTGCTACTCACATTTCATCATTGAAGTGAAGGATATTCCTTAATATCCAGCAGACAATGAAAACAACCCCCAGGCAAAAAAAGAGACTGGATTCTGTCAAACTGCCGAATACAGTGACTGTAAGCTCATTGTGGCCAGGGAACATTTCTGTGAACTATGTTACAGTGATATATCGTACTCACTCAATTGCTTAGTACAGTGCTCTGCACACACTAAGTGCTCAATAAATATGAGAATGACTGAATGGAATTCCACACAGAAAGGCCAGCAGGGGTCACCTACCTGGCTTGGCCTCTTCTAATGGGTGCAGTTGCTATTTTCTGGTTGTCTTACTGCTTGAAGTGACTAAAAAGATGTGTTGCTCCTCCGTTTGCCTAACAGTCTGAATTAGGAATTCAGGTAGTGAATGACATATGGCACTTCTTTCATGGAAATATGGCAAATACGCCTTTTTCTGTTAGTGCCCACAACTGGTTTTCAACCAATTTTATAAGCTGTGCAGGATGAATAGTTTCGAAAAAGGATGCATTGGGTTTATAAATCACCTACATCCAATGATTGTCTCCTGCAACAAAGTAAATCTAGTCTGGGAGAAAATAAATATTTATGAAGATGAAACCTTTCCAAAATCCTGACGGCAGGAGGCAGATGCCAAGTAACATCTTGAACGTGTCTCTCTCTCTCTCTCCACTCCTGCTTTCCCTTCGTTTTTGCTCTCCTTTCTCTGTGATTACAGCCTGTTGAAAGCATTCTCTACAGCCCTCCTCAAAACACTTGGCCTCTCTTTCCCCCAAGACTTGCGCCCTAAATGAAGTCTACCACAGTCACGTTCGAGGAAACAATTACTAAAGCCTCATCGTCTCGTCTCCCAGGAACCTGAGTATTAAGCCGCTCTTGTGGCATTAGCGTTGCAGTGTTTATTATTCTTAGAGCATTCAGGTAATATCGTGCAATCTGCCAACCTGTGTCAGTTCGTCATTCTCAGCATTAAGAAGAAAAAGAAATGTGAATGAAGCAGAACCGGTGAATCCAATTTGACACTGGTCCAGGTCCCGGATTTTAGAGTTCAGTGATCACTTTTAAGTCACACAAGATCTTGGCTTCTATCAAATTGCTGCTTGGAGGGTGATGTGCTTTTGTGGGAAAAAATACTTTTCCAACGGGAAATGGGGAAGATGGATCAGAGCAAAGGGTCAAAGTCACAGATGGAAGGAACTCCTTCGGCAGAAGATGGTGTATAGGATAATTATAATAACAATGATAATAATAATAGTGGAATTTGTTAATCCATCACTAAATGGTATTTATTGAACATTTACGGCATGCAGAGCACTGTACTAACTGCTTGAGATAGTATAATGCAATAGAGTTGGTATCTACAAGGGTATCTATTCCCTACACACAGTGGAGCTCGCTTACTATGTGCCAAGCACTGTACTAAGTGCTGGGGGAGATACGACGTAATCAGATCCCACATGGGGCTCACATTCCAAGGAAGAAGGAGCCCAGGTATTGAATCCCCGTTCTACAAATGGGGGAACTGAGGCACAGAGAAGTTCAGTGGCTTGCCCAAGGTCACACAGCTGGTAAGTGGCAGAACTAGGATTAGAACCTACATCGACTGACTTCCAGGCCCATGCTTTTTCCAATTGGCTACGCAGTTTTCCTCGATAGGATTTGAACATGGGTGACTTTCTCTGAAAGTTACTCTTCTAGTCAGTAAGGAATGCTCTCATCCTCCCTCTTTATTTGCTGTTCCCACTTAAGAGTGGGGCTTTCTTTCTTTGTGGTCCAGAGTTCTTCATTAGATTGTAAACTCTTTGAAGGCAGGGAATCTGTGTCTTGTTTTGATAGTAAGCTCTAGTACATGCTCCATGCTCAGCAGGGTCCCAAATACCATGGATTGATTGAATGATTGATTCTCCTTGGCAGCAAAAACATGACTCCAGGAATATTTGTGTATACTCAAAACAGCAGAATCATAGGGAAGTAGCATGGCCCAGTAGAAAGAGTGTAGACCCAAGAGACAGAGGACCTGGGTTCCAATTCTGCCTCTGTCGCCTCTGTTGTATGACCTTAGGCAAGTCATTAATTTCTCTGTGTTTCAGTTGCCTCATCTGTAAAATGGGGGTTGGCTTAGTGGAAAGAGTCCAGGCTTGGGAGTCAGAGATTGTGGGTTCTAATCCCGGCTCTGCCACTTGTCAGCTTTGTGACTTTGGGCAAGTCACTTAACTTCTCTATGCCTCAATTACCTCAGCTGTAAAATGGGGATTAAGATTGTGAGCCCCATGTGGGACAACCTGGTTACCTTGTATCTACCCCAGCGCATAGAACAGTGCTTGGCACAGAGTAAGCACTTAACAAATACCATCATCATCATCACCTCCCTCCAATTTAAAGTGTGAGCCTCATGTGGGATGAGGACTGTGTCCTCGGATTATCTTGCACTGACTCCATTGTTTTAGTACATTACCTGGCATGTTGTAAGCACTTAAAAAGAACCACTAAAAAACCCAACAAAACCAGGTCTCAGTTCCCCCATCTGTAAAATGGGGATTGACTACCTGTTCTTGCTCTTACTTAGACTGTGAGCCCCATGTGAAATAATAATACTAATGTTGGTATTTGTTAAGCGCTTACTATGTGCAGAGCACTGTTCTAAGCGCTGGGGTAGACACAGGGGAATCAGGTTGTCCCACATGGCGGTCACAGTCTTCATCCCCATTTTACAGATGAGGTAACTGAGGCACAGAGAAGTTAAGTGACTTGCCCACAGTCACACAGCTGACAAGTGTCAGAGCCGGGATTCGAACCCATGACCTCTGACCCCAAAGCCCGTACTCTTTCCATTGAGCCACGCTGCTTCTGGAACAGGAATAGGAACAGGGCTTGTGTCCAACCTGCTTATCTTCTACCTCTCTTAGTGGTAGGCATAGTAATTGCTTAGCAAATGCCACAATTATTATTATACTTTTCAATTCTAATGTGTTTTCCCCAATCACTTAGATGCATGATCTGCACATAATTGGCCCTCAGCAAATAGTACTGATTGATAGTTTTATTCAATGGTGCATCAATCAATCTCTAGGTCAGCAAAGAGCAGGGGGTTGGAGAAGCAAAGAAGAGGTTAGAGTTTAAGAATCGTCTGGGGAGCCTATTGCATCTGGAGACCAAAGTACATGGGTTGCTTATGTTGCCCTTGTCTGCCCCTCTGCCAAAGGTCAAGGGTGGTAGCCCCGTAAAGGAAAGAAAATTTCCTTGGTTTAATTTCCTTTAACGGGCAGTGCGAATGAAAGCAACTGCTACAAACAGCATTCTCGCATTTCCGAGTGAAGTGCTTAAATGCGTGCAAGAGTGCTTATAAGAACAATCATCTGACATGAGAGATGAGTTAAAATGTTCCCATTTGTAACTAGAGTATTTCATTATCGGTAAACCAAACTTAAATTCATTCTCCAAATAAATGGGACCCATCACTTGACTTCATCGTTCGGGTTACCAGAATGTGACTCAGAATATCATAGTGGGAAGCCGACGGATCCACGGGAAGGAGCATGGGATTGGGAGGCAGAGAACCTTGTCTGTCCTGCTGGGTGATCTCCTTGGCAAAATGGGATGAAGATACCTGTTCCCCAAATGTTTAGTACAGTGCTCTGCACACCGAAACCGTTCAATAAATATCTGTGCTAGGCACAAAGTAATCACTTTACAAATTACCATAAAAAACAACAACCCACAGGTATGTGATTTCAAAAGGATCATCCAGGGACTTCACTCAGAAAAATGAAGTACTATTTAGAGCAGTTGCATTTATTCTCACAGCCCATTTAAAGAAAATCGGACCAATGTTATCTCTCCTTTTGGGGCTACCACCCTGCACCATTAACAAAGGGGGTGACAAGGGCTACATAAGCAAAACCCACATCCTTCACTTATCTGTGATTTCATTATATTTTGGACAAACATAAACTTTGACATCTTTGATTATACACATTTATATCTAAAGTTGCTTAATAGAAATTGGAGTATTACTTTTTAAAGAGAATGACATGATTGCTTTCAGATAAGGATGGGATTTGCTTTTTACAGTCTGAGCATCAGGGCACCTTCGACCATCCCTCTGTCTGGGCCTTGGGCATTACCTAACCATCCTGCCTCAGTTTCTCTGCCAGCACTGGGAAAGGAGAGATTGGTTCCCTAAATACTGGTGGTCTACTGACCCACTCTAGAATGTAAGATGGTTGTGGGAAGGGAATGTGTCTGTTTATTGTTGTATTGTAATAATAGTGATAATTATGGTATTTGTTAAGTGCTTACTATGTGTTAGGTGATGTTCTAAGCACTGGGTTAGGTTAGAGAAGCGGCGTGGCTCAGTGGAAAGAGCTCAGGCTTGGGAGTCAGAGGTCATGGGTTCGAATCCTGGCTCTGCCACTTGACAGCTGTGTGATTGTGGGCAAGTCACTTCACTTCTCTGTGCCTCAGTTACCTCATCTGTAAAATGGGGATGAAGACTGGGAGCCTCACGTGGGAGAACCTGATGAGCCTGTATCTGCCCCAGTGCTTGATCTCCATTTTACAGTTGAGGGAACCGAGGCACAGAGAAGTGAAGTGACCTGCCCAAGATAACACAGCAGATGAGTGGAGAAACCGGGACCAGAACCCATGGCCCTCCGTCTCCCAGGCTCAAGCTCCATCCACTACATCATGCTGCTCTAGGGAGAGGAGGCGAGAAACAGGCCAGGCTAACCAACTATGTGTCATTGTACATTCCAAGCACTTAGTACAGTGCTCTGCACATAGTAAGTGCTCAATAAATACTATTGATTGAATGAAAATTGTACTCTCTCACGCACACAGTACAGTGCTCTGCACACAGTAAGCTCTCGCTAATATCTTCTGAATTTAAAGACAGTAAAACAGTGCCTCCCGAGTGGGAGAAGAGTTGCTTTCATACAACGAATGACACGTCTCCATCTTGCCCTGGCCCCTTCCCCTTCCATAGCTGTGGAACTGGGGATAGAGTTGAATGACAGCTGTCAGCCCTTGTACTATGAAACACATATAGAAATCTCACCCTGATGCCTCTCTTTAGCTAATGGGGTACAAGTAGGTTCGGGTCAATCAATCAATCAATGAGTTTTACTAATTGAATGTTTGTTGTGTGCAGAGCACTGTATTAAGTGCTTGGGAGAGTGCTTAGAACAGGACTTGGCACATAGTAAGCTCTTAAATACCATAATCATTATTAGTATTATTATTACAATATAACAGAGTTGGTAGGCACGTTTCCTGCCCACAAGGAATTTGTTGTCTGAAGAGTAGCTTACAGGCTAGAGAGAATGTCCTCTCTCTGAGGGAGACACAGTTGGTGGTCAGGCAAAGTATCAGGCAAAGAGTAGAAGAAATAAGAGTCTGTGACAGCCTCACTGTGCATCAATCTCACCTTTCTGGCCTCCGACCCTTCTCCCAGGTCCTGCCCTGGCCTGGAACGCTTTTCCTCCTCTAATCCAAGAGATAATTACTCTCCCCCTCTTCCAAGTCTTATCAAAGGCACATCTCCAGGATGTCTTCCCTAAGCCCCCTCTTTCCCCTTCTCCCACTCTCTTTTGCGTCTCCCTGACTTGCTCCCTTTGTTCTTCCGCTGTCCCAGTCCCACAGCATTTATGTACATATCTGTAATTGATTTATATTAAGTCTGTCTCCCCGCCTCTAGACTGTAAGCTCGTTGTGGGCGTGGAATGTCACTGTTTATTGTTGTATGGTACTTTCCCAAGCACATAGCGTGGCTCAGTGGAAAGAGCCTGGGCTTCAGAGTCAGAGGTCATGGGTTCCACTCCCGGCTCTGCCACTTGTCAGCTGTGTGACTGTGGGCAAGTCACTTCACTTCTCTGTGCCTCAGTTACCTCATCTGTAATATGGGGATTAACTGTGAGCCTCACGTGGGACAACCTGATTACCCTGTATCTCCCCCAGCTCTTAGAACAATGCTCTGCAAATAGTAAGCGCTTAACAAATACCAACATTAATTACAGGGTTCTGCACACAGTAAGTGCTGAATAAATAAGATTGAATGAATGAATGAAAGAATCCTCAGGGCCAGAGAATCACCAACTATGGAGGGCAGAAGTCATTCAATAGATGGCAGGGCTGCTGTAAAATTAACTGAATTTTTGACATTAGTCTTCATTGTGATGACTGATGGCTTAGTGTCAATTCCCAGGGATGTTTTCAGAGGAGGTAATTATCCAAACTTAACAAAGTTGTCAAGGGAAAGGCTATGGCATAACTTATGGGACTACTCTGGGAAATAACCAAGACAGGCTGCTTTCACAATAGGATGTAAAAACATGATTATAGCCTGTTGGATCATCAGAAAAACTACAGATTCTTGAAAAGTATCTACTTTTCATAAAAACAGGACTAGGATTTTGGGGTTTTGGGGGGCAAAACTCTTAGATTTGCCTGATCCCATTTAAAGGCAATTCAGGCTCTGGAATGGTTGTTACCTCCCTTCTGCCACCCAGCTCCCTGCCCTATGGTACCTTCCCTGTGACCCACCCACTCTCCCCATGATGTCCTGCTCTCCCACACCATTTCCATCAAAACCAGTGTTGACTGGGCATTGGCAGTGGTGTGGATTCCTCTTCCTAATGTCCTTGTGAGGCCCCAGGAAACTTTAGAGGTTGGGGGGAGAGAGAGAGATCTCATTAGTTATTCAATAAATATCAATGACTGATAGGACTGAGGAGAGGAAACTGGGAAAAGGAAAATAGAACAATTACAACATCTATCTTACACAAAGACAGGAGAAGCCACGCTGCTTAATGGAAAGAGCATGGACCAGGGGACTAGTCAGGGGAGCTGGGTTCTAATGCCGGCTACTTGTCTTCTGTGTGATCTTGGGCTAGTTATTCTCACTTACCTCATATGTAAAATGGGGATTAAGAGTATGAGCCCTTTGTAGGACAGGGATTGGGTCTAACCTCATTAGTTTGTATCTACCGCAGTACTTAGTACAATTCCTGGCCCATAGTAAGTGCTTAATAAATACCTTTGAAAGATATCTGCTAATCCTTGACAGAAAACGGAATTTACCCTGTAGAAATATCCAACTCCCCAATGGCACACTACACACACACACACACACACACACACACACACACACAGAGTCTTACACGTACCTATACCCATCACACATATATATAGTTCCAGCGGTGATCCTGGGAATTATAATACAGATAAATCTCTTCATCGATAAACCTAGTCAAAGCAATAAAAATTTAAGGATCATTTGACCACTTTGCCTGACCAGTCCATGGGAAATATCTCAGTGAATTTTACAGTTTTCCCAGATCTTCATGCTGAAATCTACTTGAGGGGCAGGAATTGGGTCTATTAATGTTTTTGTACTCTTCCAAGTTTCTCAGTACAGTGCTCTGCAAATAATTGTCAAGAAATAATATTGATTCATTGAGATGTTCTGTGGTGTCCAGGACTAATTGGGAAATTGGAAACATCAACCAAGAGATACCGCCAGTGACAGTAAAGCATTAAATTCTGGACCCATATGATGTTTTTGAATCAAAAGCCCCCTCTCTGATATTGACCCCTTTAAGCATTTCTTCTATCACATATGTTTTCACTAAACAATTTGAATAGACCATGATGGAAGGATTGGGAAACTTTCTACCTGTAACATGAGTCTGTTCCAGTACAATGCATGATCGGTTTATGTTGGGGCAGTTGGAATCAGTGTGTAAAATATTCCACCACAACAGTACTAGAAGGATTGGTTTTAAATAATGCCAGGTATATTCATAGTCATAGTATTTATTGAACATCCACTGAGTGGAATGCACTGAACCAAGCATTTGGCGTCAGTGAACCACCTAATCCCAAACTCATGAATTACCCTAGAATCAATGGTTACTGAAAACACGATTTTCCAATCCTACAATGCTCTTCAAAGACACTACCTGAATGTTCAAGGAGAACTCATTTAGCTATCCTTGCCTGGCTTCTCTTAACCATTTTTTTTTCCTTCCAGGTGCATTACTAGTAGCTGCAGACAGATTTGCTAAGGCAAATCAGGTGCTTTCTTTGGCAGAGCAGGAAGGAGAAGGAGGGAGAAGCTAGACAACAGGGAGTCATGCCTTCCTCCCATGCAGAGTGAGTACATTAGGTCTTTTACTCTCTGATATGTGTTCTGCCAGAGGTTTGAAATTACACACTGCTAAAGCTAAAATGCACTGAACATTTTTCAGACATAATTCACGGTTTATAAACCAATAGTACTTTCTCATTCAGACTCTTCATCCCTTATACTCTCCTGTTGACTTCTGATCAAGTGATTTTGCTTCCAAACGACTTTATTCTCTTGGTTTCCATCTAGCCCTACATCAATTTTCTTTGTTTTTCCTTAACCTTCAAAATTTTCTCCAAAAAATATGGGCTGTCCACTGCCCCCTGTTTCTAAATTCCTGTTTTTCCCTGAGGCAGGTGTGAGGATGCATATATAATGCATTCTGGACTGAGGTTCCTACCTAGTTTATTCTTACTGCTCAATAACTTTATAGTGTTCTAGTTTACAGAATGCAGACAATTTTATGAGTTTAATTTAGTTTGTATTCCAAAGCAGTTACTTAAATTATGAATTTGCCCCATTTGCCTACAGATAAGCAATTTATTGTCTGAATGAACCCTTTGGGTGATTATGGTTTTTCAGCTGGGAGGCACGGGGCTTAATATCTGCTAGAAAATAAACAAACCTCTAGTCTACTTTGTAAGTCAGCAGAGGGAATGCTCCTGGCTGCCGAAGTGACGGTGGAGCATGGAGCAGCTTCTCTGCCAGATTGTAAACTCCTGAGGGTAGAGATTTTGTCTACTTAACTCTATTGTACTCCCTCAGGTACTCAGCTCAGTGCTCTGCACAGAGTAGATGGGGATCAGATCTACAAGCTCTTCAAGGTACTCTTCAAAGTTTTAGTGTAGGGTTCTGTGCAGAGTAACGGCTCAGTAAGTATTATTGATGATTGAAAAGCTGCATAGGGAGATGGAGACCTACCTTCAGTCAATCAATCAGTACATGGTATTTGTTTAGCACTTACTATTGGCAGAGCACTGTACTAAGCTCTTGGGGGAGTACAACAGAACAGAGTTGGTAGGCATGTTTCCCGCCCACAAGGAGATTAGTTTCTCTGGGGGAGAGGTCATTTTCGTTGTTTAATTTGTATTTCTAACTCTGTTCCTTACACATGTTTGGGCCTAATTAGTCTCCTATCTAAACCTGCCTGGCAGCACAACCACACAGATTCGAAAAACTGGAATTACCTTAGGATCTAATGGAGCAATTTTTGTAATATTCGTTGAGTTCTTCAGGCCTAGAAAAGGATTATCGAAACCCAAAGTACTGTTAATCTGAATATTTAAACACTGACTAGCGTTCCTCAACTTTCACACAAGCACAGAACTATTCATGTTTTGCCCCGCAAAGATAAGCAGGATAAATATTTTAGCAGATAGAACAGCATGTAGTAATTTGAGGCCCGAGGCCTGAGTGTAGAGATTAACTTAAATATTCCACATCTCCCTCTAGTAATGGGGGACTTAGTTTATTGCTGATGTCAGATTGGGTGACTCTTTAGCCTCTGGCCCCAGATGAATTTTAAACAATCTCTTGTCATACAAAAGTAGATTTTTTTTCTTTCAAACCTACCTGATTCTGATAATATGACTATACATCTGGATGTTAAAAAAACTACTAAAATAAAAGTCTCATGTGCCTTATTTTAACATAAAGTACTGTTAGGTAAAGAGGAAAAATAGGCTCTTGGAGAGAACCAGGAGGTTTTAACACTATTCAGGTTCTGTCCACATTTGGAAAGCCCCTCAGTCACTGAAAAAATTATTCAGTGATGTGTAATTATCAAAACAGCTAGTACAAAGGTACCTCTGTAGAGCAGCTCATATAAATATGAAATTAAATAGTGACAGGCAATTTATCCCAATCAAATCAATGATGATAGGAATGTAGGTGATACACTGGCAAGCTGCCTATTCTACTGGAGGTAGCTTTGGGAAATTGCTTATGGAGCGCCTAGAGCCTATTCACTACTTGTCTTCCTATATGCGTGTGTGTTAAGCAAAATACTAAAAGTTTTAATAGCTTCAACTTTTCACATCGCTGCGTGGCAGCTTTGATAATCTAAACTAAACCTGGAACTACCTCCAGTTACGAATGCTGAATCTGTGTTTAGTACAGTGCTCTGCACAGAGTAAGTGCTCAATAAATATCTATTGATTGGATCTTCCTTACCTTCAATTTGAAACTCTCAGGTTAAACTAGTAGAAAAATTAGGGGGGATATATTTGGCTTGTCAGGTACCTAGCTCAGTGTATTCTTCCAAGTGTTTAGTACAGTGCTCTGCCTCTAGTAGGTGTGCAAAGAACACGACCGAGAGATCAGCTATGAATTTAGGCTATCATGCAGTATGGACAAGGCTAGTCTTGGCAAATTATCCATAATCTTTCCCATTGAACTCAGGATTGATTTTTTGCTTCGATCCAGGGTTGTTAGGATCAGTTGGTAATATTTGGATGGGATACTCTTGATGGCCCTAGTTGTTTATATGGCTCTGTCAAGGTAGCATAAGACAAGCCTTCAGAATTTACCAGATGCCTCAGAATAAGGAGGATAGGGAGGGAAACATTTTCTAATAGTCAGAGCACGAGGCTGGAGTCAGGAGCCCTCGGTTGTAAGCGCTAGTCCTGCCCCTGGTCTGCTGGGGGACTTCAGGCAAGTCACTTAAGCTCCCTAGTAAAATGTTATGAAAAAGATAACACCCTCTGTACTTCACAGGGATATTAAGAGGGCAAAATTAAAGAAATGAAGTGGAAGTGCTTATTAAAATGCAAAGTGCTAGTCAACTAAAAAAAAAAACCCAAAAAACCGTTGACCAAGAGATAAGGGAGAAATGGTCGAGATGAGTCCAGTGGCTCAAATTGGTCATTTGTAGCAAAGTTCCATCAAAGGGGCAGAGCGAGGGAGAGAGGGAGAGAGAAGCAGGGTGGCCTAATGGATAGGCCACTGGTCTGGGAATCAAAAAGACCTGGGTTAAAACCCAGGCGCCGCCACCTCAATCAATCTATCCATCAGTGGCATTTATTGAGCACTCACTATGTGCAGAGTTCTGTACTAAACCCTTGGGAAAGTACAATAAAGCAGACTTAGACATATTTCCTGCCCGAGTTTACAGTCTACAGGGGGAGACAGTCACTGATATGAATAAATATAGAATTGTAAAATTAATTTAAAGATACATACGTAAGTGTTGTGGGATTGGGGGTGGGGAGATCTTCAAGCATCCCAAGGTCAGAGATTGAGCTACACAGATGATGCAGAGGGGAGAGGGAGCTGGAGAAAAGAGAACTTAATCGGGAAATGTCCATTGGAGGGGATGTGACCTTAATAATGTTTTGAAGGTTTATGCTGTGTGACTTTGGGAAGTCACTTTTTTGTTCCTCACTTACCTCATCTGTAAAATGGGAATAAAGACAGTAAGCCCCATGTGGGACAGGAACTGTGTCCAAGCTAATCTGCTTGTATCCACCCCACCGCTTAGTATAGTGCCTGGAACATAGTAAGTGCTTAACAAATGCCACAATTATTTTAGAAATATATATGTACACCATAGCTCTCTAAGACTTTTAGGCAATCTGGAAAGAGATTCTCTTTTTATTTGTTCTCCATTCTGATTCAGGTACTTGTTAATCTTTCATTGTGAGGGGGAGCATGTCTTGTGCTTCTCTTTTACCTTCCTAAGCTCTCAGTACACTGCCTTACACTCAGTAGGCACTCAATAAATACTATTAAAACTCTAGAAATTTATTTGGGATTGTCCATGGCAATTGACCTTCCCTAAAACAAACACTGACATCAAATCTTAAGGTTTTTCTTCATTATCACCATCATCACAAAAATTTCAGGCTTCAGAACCAGAGGACCTGTGTTCTAATAATGGCTCCGCCACTTGTCTGTTCTGTGACCCTGGACAAGTCACTTAACTTCTCTGTGCCTCAGTTTCCTCTACTCCAAAATGGGGATTCAATACCTGTACTCCCTCCTACTTAGACTGTGAGTCCCATATGTGAGAGGTACTATATCCATCCTGATTAACTTGTATTTACCCCAGTGCTTAGAGCCGGGCTTGGCACATGACATGTGCTTAACAAATACCATTAAAAAAAATGAAATATGAAACTTTGGGCGATTTCCAAATTTCTCCATGGAAATACTTGTCCAGAGGGAGTAAACAATGGCATTTCTATATCCATCCTGATTAACTTGTATTTACCCCAGTGTTTAGAGCTGGGCTTGGCACATGGTATGTGCTTAACAAATACCATTAAAAAAATAAAATATGAAACTTTGGGCTATTTCCAAATTTCTCTGTGGAAATACTTGTCCACAGGGAGTAAACAATGGCATTTCTTCACTTGACAGTGTTCCTGTCAGTGAGGCCTTTTGGAGCTGGAAGTCAGGAAACCTGAGTTACAATCCTAGCTCCACCACTGACTCATTTCTGTAACCTTGGGCAAAGTCACTGAACCATTTAACCTCCTTTAGTAGTAAATTACAGATAATAATACAGCACTCGCTACCTACCTAAGGAATTTAGCGAAGATTAATGAGATAATACTGTTAAAGTGCTGAACTCATCAGAAGAAAGCACTAATGACAAAAATGCAGGATTGTCTCATTGCTAACACCTAATGATAGTAAAAGCCTCAGTACTATTGTTCAGGGCCTCCCACAGTACTACGCAGGTTCTTTATTCTAGCATTGTTTTAGTGAACCATAATAATGAGATAGGGAGGGATGTCTACTTTCCATATCAACCTGATGGGTCAAAGCTGCTATTCGAAAAAGACACAGACCCTTTATTTCATTGCCCACTCCATTATCCATGTGACACATCATAGCTCCAAATGGCAGAACACACGAGTGGTCACACTTTCATTCGTTCATTCATTCAATTGTATTTATTGAATGCTTATTGTGTGCAGGGCACTGTACTAAATGCTTCGGGGAGTACAATGTAATAATAAAGAGATACATGTTCTGCCCACAATGAACTTATATTCTGGAGGGGGATACAGACATTAATATAATTGAATAAATTATAGATACTTCTCTAAAAGAGACTCACCTCCTTCCTCTTGGGTAGTCTTTAGTTAATTTAAATAAAACATCAAGGCCCTGTGCTTCAACCACTCCTTTGAACCTCCCTCATTTTATGGAGCTGCAGTACTTTCAATATTCCAAGGACACCACCAGAATCAACCAATCATTCAGTCAATGACATTTATTGAGCACTGACTGAGTGCGAGCACCGTACTAAGTACTTGGTAGATTAGAGTACAACAGAGTTGATAGGCATATTCCTTTCCCACAAGGAGCTTTTCGTCTAGATGGTGAAACAGAAATTAAAATAAATGAAGAAATTATAGATATGTACATGGCATAGTAGGTAGAACATGGGCCTGAGAGTCAGAAGGTCATGGGTTCTGATCTCCGGTCTGCCACTTGTCTGTTGTGTGACCTTGGACAAGTCACTTCATTTCTCTGGACTTCAGTTACCTCATCTGTAAAATGGGGATTAAGACTGCGAGCCCCACGGGGGACAACCTGATGACTTTGTATCCAACCCAATGCTTAGAACGGTGCTTGGCACTTAGTAAGTGTTTAACAAATGTCATCATCATTATCATTATTATTATTATTATCACAGTGCTTGGCACATAGGTAAGAGTTTAACAAATAAAAATAATAATAATAATAATGGTGGTAATTGTTAAGCACTTTGTGCAAAGCACTGTTCTAAGCACTGGGGGGCAATATAAAATAATCAGGTTGTCCCACGTGGGGCTCACAGTCTTCATCCCCATTTTACAGATGGGGTAAATGAGGCCCAGGGAAGTTAAGTGACTTGCCCAAAGTCACACAGCTGACAAGAGGCAGAGCCGGGATTAGGACCCATGACCTCTGACTCCCACGCCCGGGCTCTTTCCACTGAGCCACACTGCTTCTGGGTAATACCACAGGTATTATTACTATAAGTGCTCTGGGGCTGGGAGCAGGGTGAACACCACAAACCTGAACTCAACAAGCCCAAAGGACACAGATCCACGTACATAAATAATAATAATTGTGGTATTTATTAAGTGCTAACTATGTGTTCTAAGTACTGGGGTAGATATAAGATAATCGTGTCGGACACAGTCCCTGTCCCATAGAGGGTCCACAGTCTTATTCATGATGCAGAATGATGAGAGAATAGGGGAAAAGAGGGATTGGGGAAAGCCTCATGGAGGAAATAAGCAGAATAACACTCCACACCCTCCTCTGGCTACCGATCAATTTAGCCCTAGTAACAGTATTAATTATGATTGGAGAGGGAGAATAAGAGTTAAGAGGAATCAAAGAGTTAAATTGAGTCTGGGAAACTGAAACTGTGGCAAAGAGGAAGTGATGGACTTCTGATGGCCATGCAAGATTAAAGAGTTTAGCTAGGGTGAGATATCCTAAAAGTATGTATGTGGAAATACTAAGGTAGCACATATCTATTGAGAGAAAGTTAGGAGAACAAGCCCCGACCATTCAAGTAGGACATAGATTGGCCAGAGTTTTACCTACAGGGCATGATCTCAACTGGGCACAGGACTTGGCCCAACATACAAACCATAATGGGGCTAGTTGGAAAGATGGGAGAGGACGATCCAGGAAGACAGTGAAAGAGGCAACGAGGACCAGTCAGAGCCAAGAAGGATGCCTAGGGAGATAAAAGAGAAGGTCGGGATGCTGAGATGGATATAACAGGGTGCCAAAAAAGGACTTGAGTTCAGAGAAACAGTGGCGGCCTCCTGGGGCAGATCTGACATGCCAGGGAACGGAGTGGCAGAGTGTGACCGTGAGTCCCATCTGGAACCAGGAAATGTGTCCAGACAGCTACCCACCTGCTTAGACCAGTACTTGACACATGGTAAGAGCTTAATAAACATAATGGAAAGACTTATTATTAGCATTATTTGTATTTGTGTATTTGCTAAGCACTGAGATAAGCACCAGGTGGAAAGAGTACAATCACATAATAATAATGTTGGTATTTGTTAAGTGCTTCCTATGTGCAGAGCACTGTTCTAAGCGCTGGGGAAGATACAGGGTAATCGGGTTGTCTCATGTGAGACTCACAGTTTTCATTCCCATTTTCCAGATGAGGTCACTGAGGCCCAGAGAAGTGACTTAATAATAATAATAATAATGTTGGTATTTGTTAAGCGCTTACTATGTGCCGAGCACTGTTCTAAGCACTGGGGTAGACACAGGGGAATCAGGTTGCCCCACGTGGGGCTCACAGTCTTAATCCCCATTTTACAGACGAGGGAACTGAAGCACAGAGAAGTTAAGTGACTTGCCCACAGTCACACAGCTGACAAGTAGCAGAGCTGGGATTCGAACTCATGAGCCCTGACTCCAAAGCCCGTGCTCTTTCTACTGAGCCACGCTGCTTCTCCTAAGACTGGTTGCCCACAGTCACACAGCCGGCAAGTGGCAGAGCTGGGAGACGAACCCATGATGTCTGACTCCCAAGCCCGGGCTCTTTCTACTGATCCACGCTGCAGACACAGTCCCAGCTTACAGGTGGGGTGATCGGCGGGGACCACAGAGAAGTTTACAAATGAGGAAACTGCAGCATAGAGAAGTTAAGGGATCTACCTAAGGTCAAAGAGTAGAAAAGTGGGGGAGCTGGGATTCGAACCAAGTCTCCTGTTGTAGACCGAATATTGACTGAACGTTGACCCAGTACTTGGGAGAGCACAAGAGAGTAAGAAAATAGGATCTCTGCCTTCCGAGAGCTGACAAATCTAATGATAATAACTGTGGTATGGATAGGGAACATGTCCGCTAAGTCTGTGGTATTGTGCTCTCCCAAGCATTTAGTACAGTGCTCTGAACATACTAAGCACTCAATAATACCACCGATTGGTTGATTGGTATTTGTTAAGCATTCATTACGTGTCAAGTATCGGGGTAGATACAATCAGGTCCCACACTCTGAATAGGAGGGAAAACAGGTATTGAATCTCCATGTTACAGATGAGGAAACAGGCACAGATAAGTGAAGTGACTTAACCAAGGTCACACAGCAGACAAATGTCAGAGCTGGGATTAGAACCCAGGTCCTCTGGCTTCCTCTGACTCCCAAGCCTGTACTCTTTCCACTAGGTCACCCTGCTTTTCAGCAGAGGAGACGGATAAAATCATTTACGTAGATAGGAGGAAGAAGATAATGGAAAGATGGTTACATACACGACTATGTCAATCCAAAAATACTGAAGTGTAACGATTGGGTATGAGTACAAAAATGCAAAGATGGCACTAAAGTGTTGAAATGGTAGTGGGGAGGAGATGACTCGGAGAGAGGAAAATAAGGGAAAAGGGAGGAATGTAGATGCGAACCACACCAAAAACCTGTTGGACCAAATGCACAACCAATAATCAGCCCATCTGTTAGGAAGAAATGAGGCAGGGTGTGGATGGTGCTGTGATGGCTCAGTGGAATTTAATAAGGAAGAAATCAGATACCACCTTTAAAGTCCTCAAATCATTCCCATTCTATTTGAGAGTGCCCCTAGGGAGGAAAAAAATATTCTTGCTTCATAATTCTGTCAGAGCACTGAACTTCAGATTCAGTCAAAAGTACCAGATGTGTTGAAAATGTTAGAAGAAACTAGTGTAAAATCTCCAAGATTTGTTTAAATTTTATCTAAATTCTAAGTGATTTTGCAACCTTCCTATTCTTGAGATATGTGAATGTGTACAATTGTGTGTTTGAGTGTGTGAGTGTGTGTGTGTGTGTGTGTGTGTGTGTGTGAATACAGTTCAGAAGTTTACAGTTCCCAAATAAATCCCTGTTTTGCCCTGCTCCCACCTCCCTTTTGTGTCATCTATGCACTTGAATCTGGGACCTTTGGGCATTTGATATCTGCCCTTTCCTCAAACCCACAGAACTTATGTCATATCTTTAAATTATATATTATTTATATTAATATCTCTCTCCTTCTCTAGATTGTAAGCTCACTGTGGGCAGGGAACATGTCTGCTAACTCTATTGTACTCTCCCAAGCACTTAATACAGTGTGCCGCATATAGTAAGCCCTCAACAAATACCACTGTTTGATTGATTGATAGGCAAAATATGTTTGTCAATAGGAAAGGTGAAGGTAGGTACCTATAAATGCTGGAAATCAATGAATGACGATCTGAATATGTCGGGAGTTATGGGATTACAAGTAGAAAAGTATTTAATCATTACGGGAACATCATTTTATGTCCATCTAGTTGTGCTACAAACATGCTATCGTTCCAAAAGTGGAATAGAACTTGATGGAAGAATTAGGAAGTGTTCTTTCCGCCACACGAGTCTGCTCTGGTAGAACACGGTCAGGAAGATTTGGTACAGGATGAAACAGCTAGGTTTGGACAAGAGGTCAGGCTTATTTTTATGTGTTTCCATGTCTTTTGCCACATTCAATATAAATACAGCTCATAATTCAAGACAAAAAAGCATTTTAAGATATCCACATTCATGAGGAAATGTTTTTTGTTTCGTTTTGTTTTACTTGGAGTAATCCATACATGGCTTCAGTTCCACATTTTACTCTTCTAATGAAGCCGTACAATATAGTGGATAGGGCACGGGTCGGGGAGTCAAAAGGTCTTGGGTTCTAATCCCAGTCTGCCGCTTGTCTGCTGCGTGACCTTGGGCAAATCACTTCATTTCTCTGTGCCTCAGTTACTTCATCTGTAAAGTGGGGATTGAAACTGTGAGCCCATGTGGGACAGGGACTGTGTCCAACCCCATTTGTTTCTGTCCACCCCAGCACTTACTACGGTGCCTGGCACGTAATAAGCACTAAATAAATACCATGATTATTATCATAATTATTATTAATTTAGACTTAGACAATATGCCTATCCGGGGATACCCCTGCCTCTTCCGGCCATCCCTGTCAAAAAAAAAAATTTCTAAGTCTGACCAGGATTGCTGGGCTAAGGGCTAAGGAGAATGGAAGGCACAGAAACAGCAGTTACAGGAGTCACAGTTGTGTGATAAAAGCAAAGTGGCAATACACGCCTAAACTGCCTTCAGGTCTTCCACCAAGCCCGACATTCCCCTCCCGGGTACCATCACCACCCCCCTGCAACAGTTTTACAGTCTTGCCCGGAACCTTCCTTCCGCTCTTCGAAAATCCTACACTTCCTTCCTGGCTGTACATTAAGAGCTCGGCTTCGAGGAAAAGAAGTGACTTGTGAAATGCATCTGGCTTGACTTATTTCTGAATTAAGAGGGACTGCAGACTCAAAGACACAGTCATCATTTAAGATCTGCTGCTGGGGCTCTGCGATCCACTAGGACATTAATGAACCTCCGGGAGAGGTCTTCATTTATAAAGACACGTTTTATTCAACAGGCCAACTGCAGCTGTGTCCTGAAGGCAGGGTTCCCCCCTCCTCCCCTCCACTCAATTCCCCTCAGGGAAAAGCAGGAACTAGTAAAGCCTCACTAGGGATTTCAGTGAAGAGATTTTCATCCCTGGAATAGGAATCCCAAAGCCTGGCTTTAAACAGACCCATAGTTCCTGCTGTCGGTTGAACTGAATGCTTGAGTCATAGGTTTGCGGCGATTTCTTTCCAATTTGATAAGTGCATCAGCCGTGACAATAAACACTGGCCCTTGTGTTTGGGGTCTAAAATGTCTTAATGAGAAACAGCAGTGGAGCTAATGAGTGATTTGATATATGACCTTGTCTTTCCACTAACTTCTGGTTTGTTAAGGTTTCGGGTCTGAGCTTATGCATATGGACTTTGAGTAGATCCTTGTGTTTTCCTTCCCCATCATTATAGGGAGCAGAAGATATCGGGAGGGAGAAGGGTGGCATGGCCCGACACAGGGCTCGGTCCTCTGGCTTTAGTTCCACTTCTCCTTAGCTAGCTGAGGGCATCTCACAAGCTCTCTATCGGGTCCCCTGCTCTTCTCACTCCACGCTCAATCTCTCAAGGAGGTCGTCCTCTCACTTGGCTGTGGCTAACGCACATAGGCCGAGGACTCCCAAATCTATGCTGAGGAAACAGTGTGGTCTAGTGGAAAGACCACGGGCCTGGGAGTCAAAAGAACCTGGGTTCTAATCCCAACTCCTCCACTTGCCTGCTGTGTGATGTTGGGCAAGTCACTTGACTTCTCTGTGCCTTGGCTCCCTCATCTGCCACATGAGGATTAAATGCCTGTCCTACTTAGACTGTTAGCCCCAAATGGAGTGAGTTTCTTGTTCTGATTATCTTGTATCGACTCCAGCACTTAGTAAAGTGTTTGTCACATAATTAGCCCTTGACGAATATCACAGTTATTATTATCTCCCTAAGTAGCCTCATCTTCTCTCCTGCTGTAGAATTTCCCATTTCCTCTAACCTCCAGGACACCTTCAGATGGATGTCCAGTTGGTTCTTTAAACTGAACATGACTAAAAATGAATTCCTCTTCTTAAACCTCCACTCTCTTACCTAACCCTCACTTGCTTCTCACTTCACTACGTCAGCTACAATTCCACTGGCATTCTAACACCAAACTGCCTACTATACTTCAGTTGCACAATTTTTGCTTCGACCCCTTGCCCACATACTCCATCTGGCTTGAAACTCCCTCCCCCTTCATATCAAACAAAACACCACGTTTGCCATCTTCATAGCCCTACTAAAATTACATATCCTCCAGGAAGCCTTCCCTGACTCACCTCCCCAGCCCTCTCTGTAAACTACCCGGGGGCAGGGATCATGTTTACAAACTCTACCTGTACCAAAGTTTCCCAAGCGCTTAGTACTCTGCACATAATAAGCTCCCAATAAATGCCAATTATTGATTGATTGATAGATCCTCCCTACTGTGCAAATTATGCACTTGGGTCCCTAGCTCCTAAGCATCTTGATATCTATCTCAATCCCACCCTCAGTGCTTATATACATATCTCTGAACCCAGTAGCTTTCCCCACTGAAATTCATTTTCATGACTAATCTTCCTACCTAGATCGCAAGCTCCTTGTGGTCAGGGATTTAGTGCACTAACTCTACTGTACTTTTCCAAGTGTTTAGTAGAGTGCATTGAACATAGTAAGTGCTCAATAACAATCCTTTATTGATTGATGGATAAATTGACTAAACCCATTCCTCCTCCTTCTAACTTCTCCATCCCTGTAAATTCCTCAAGCCCGGGAATTGTGCCTCTTAACTATACTGCATTATCTCAAGTGGCAATTACAATACTCTGCACACTGGAGGCAATTAGTAAAATAATTTTGATTGATTGATTACTTGATCAATCGATAAATAAGCCTACAGAATGTGTTGGTCGACAGAATTTGGAAGGCTTAATGAATTTCTGAAGGCTATTCAGCCAGCAAAGTGTGTATTCAGATCATACCACCGCACAGATTATTTCCTGGCTATAATAGAGGCTTTGGGCCATTCAGACAAATGAGTTACCACTTATATATCTGGCCAGCAGCTGTAATATGCTGAACGGCACCCTAAATTTTAGAAGGTGAAAACATCTCCTTAAGGGCATAACCTAAGTCCCTGGAAGTAGTTTACAGTTCGTCTGTTTGGGTAAATGAGAAGTCAACATATTTGCAAAGGTCTTTGCAAAATAAATTACAAATGCTGTAATTTTTATGCCTACCATAGATCTTTTTTTTATGATATCTTGATTCAGCAAGTGCCAACTAGCATAATAAAAAGATCAGGTTGTTTTTTTCCTTGGGAAGCAAGTTGCTTGACAACTGGAAACCATAAATGAGTAAGTAACCTTAATATGCTAATCTTCCCTAGCACTTAGCGCAGAGTAAATACTCAATATTATCATTATAATTACTAGTAATGATGATTGTGGTATTTAAGTACTTACTGAACACCAAGCACTGTATTACTTGCAGAGGTAAGTACAGGAGAAAAAGATCAGACTTGTCAACCTTTAGACTGTGAGCTTGTTTTGGGTAGGGAACGTGTCTACCAACTCTATTACATTGTACTTCCTTAAGTGCTCAGCATACAGGAAGTGCTCAATAAATGAGATTAATTAATAACCATACCCTCCGTACCACCAGAGGCTCATAATCTAAGTAGAATATAGAGCTGGTTTTGAATGCCCGTTTTTAGGCTGAGGAAACTGAGGCACATATAATTTAAGTGACATGACCAAGGTCTCACAGCAGACCAGTGGCAGTTCTAGGTTTGGAATTTAAGTCCTCTGATTTCCAGAACTAAGCTCTTTCCATTAGGTTCCACTACTTCTAGCTGCTAATGGTAGAAAAATCCAATTAGTCGTCATGACATTTACTTGGAGCCATGTAAGAATTTGAAAGGGGCAAAGAGTTTCCCACTCTGATCAGACTTCGCTGTTCCGCTACAACCCGACCCACACTTCAGTCCTCTAATGCCCAGCTCATCTCTGTAGCTAAATTTCATCCAACTCACTGCCAAAACCTTGCCCACGTGCTCTCCTTGGCCTGGAAATCTCTCAGTCTTCATAGCCAGTAGACCACCAATCTCCCCATCTTCTAAGCCGTCCTAAAATCACCTCTCCTCCAAGAGCCCCTCCATGACTAAGCCCTCATTTTCCCTATTCACCTTTTTTACGGGCATTGCCTACGCACTTAGGTCCACACCCTGTAGGCGCTGTGATAATTTCCTCATCTCCAGCCCCACAACACTTATGGACATATATGTACATTTCCCCATCTGTAACTTAGTTTTTTGTCCTCCTCCCTCTGTAGTCTGTAAACTACTTGTGGCAGGAATCATGTCTACCAACTCTGCTGTACTGTATTCTCCCAAGTGATTAGTACACTGCTCTATACACAATAAGTGGTCAGTAAATTCCATTGATTGATCAATCTCATAAAACAAAGTCATTTGGATTCTGAGTTTCATTTTATTAGGACATGTCTATGTTAGCCCAGGAGCTTTGCTAATTATTTTGGCAAAGTCTGCAAGGGAAATTATGAGTCAGAACTTAAAAATAGGAAATTTCTAATCATGCTTCCCAGGACAAGTGTGTAAAAACTTTGCCAAGGATAAACATCTTTAGTTGAGGTGAATATGGTTCCCCAGTTAGTGGTGAGCAAACCTGCATTTACCTCAGCCATTTAGATTAACAGGAATTGAGTTTGCTCAGGACAAGGAAACATTACTCTTCGACAAAGAGTCCTTGCTATTTCTCATCACTGGTTCCCCGGCCTGCTGCTCTGAAAGCAGTGAACTGTTCAGGAACTTTGATTCTTTAGAGTAAGCTCTTTGAGGTATGAATGATTAATTGGTCAGGAAATGTGTCACTTTGTTTTGTTTCATTTTTTCCAAGAGTGTTGTACCCAGTGGACTCTCAGCTATTACAGCTACTGGAGCAGATTTTCTATTCAATAGGAGGCTAGAGAAGCAACGTGGCCTAGTGGATAAAACCCAGGCCTGGGCGTCAGTAAGACCTGGGTTCTAATCCCAGGTCCACCACTTGTCTGCTGTGTGACTTTGGGCAAGTCCCTTCACTTCTCTGTGCTTCAGTTATTTCATCTGTAAAATGGGGATTAAGCCCCATGTGGGACAGTGACTGTGTCCAGCCCAAATTCTCAATTCTCTCTCTCCCTCTGCATTCCACATCTACCTTCACAGAGATCCTGGAGCTGATGCTTCATTTTCCTTTTCTATGGGCCGTGTCTCTGAGAGTGACATAGATTTGTCACTAGAACTTCAGGAGAAAATGTTAAAAGGAAGTGCATAGATGAATAATCCCCTCTTAATCCACATGTAATAGATTCGGCTACGACTTCCACACCTTAATGCCATTTTCTTCCAGGAGCCTGGCTTTTTATTTTATTGGAGATTTATGAAACCTCTTGAATGTAGTCATTAAAGCTGGGGCCCACCTCTTGCTTCTGCCCTGCCATTTAGGTTCCCTGCATTATTAACCAGGCGAGGCACTGAAAAGGTAATTACGTTCTCAATAAAGAGACCAGCTCAGACCGTGCTCACCTTCCATCTACAGGCTCCCCTCCCCCATCACCTCTCCATTTCCACACGGTTAGCAAATAGTCGTGACGGGTGACTCCAACCCACAGAAGGAGGCTTTACTTTGTTGTACAAATTTCTGAAAATCTTGCTGTAAAGTATTCCAACAGTTCACCCCTCGTACCTCATTCCACTGACTTCTACAACACCGTTCGCATGCTTTTCCCCTTCACTGCCAACCTGCTTACTGTACTTCTATCTCATCTATGTTACCACCAAACAGACTCCTTGTCCACGTTCTCTCTCTGGACTGGAAGCCCCTCCCACTTCATATATGATAAACCACCACCTCCCCATCTTCAAAACCTTTTTAAAATCATATCTTCCCCAAGAGGTCTTCCCTGCCTAAGTTCTTATTTCCTCTCTTTCCTCTCCCTTCGGTTCACTATTCACTTGGATCTGTACCCTTTAATCACTTGATATTCACCCCAACCTCAGTTTTGGGACTAAGGCCCTCAGGACTTAATTGTAATTTATTTTATTGCCTGCCTTTCCCCCTAAACTGCAAGCTCTTTATGGGTAGGTAACATGTCTACCAACTGCATCAGATTGTAATCAATCAATCGTATTTACTGTGTGCAGTGCACGGTACTAAGCATTTGGGAGAATACAATATAACAGAGCTGGTAGACACAGTCCTTCCTCAAATAATCTTATAGTCTGGGGGGGGATGACAGGCAATAATACACATAAATAAATTACACATATGTACATAAGTTCTGTGGGGTTGAGAGAGGAGTGAATAAAGGGTGCTAGGGTGATGAAGAAGGGAGTGGGAGACTGTAAGCCCATCAAACGGCAGGGACTGTCTCTATCTGTTGCCGACTTGTTCATTCCAAGCGCTTAGTACAGTGCTCTGCACATAGTAAGCGCTCAATAAATACTATTGAATGAAAGGAAATGAGGATTTAGGGAAGGCCTCTTGGAGATGATGGGCTTTCAGTAAGGCTTTGAAGAGTGGGAGAGTGATTGTCTCTAGGCTATGAAGAGGAAGGGTGTTCTGTGAGCCAGAGAAAGAGAGAGGCAAAACCCCTGAACACAGCCCCAAAAACTATTCGCCAAAACTGTTTCCAATTTAAACCTGGTCCAGGGGTATGGACTAGTAAGAAGGGCTAAAGCAAAGTCCTGGAAATCAGGCTTTTGAACTATCATCACCTTCCTCTATTATCAACACCTCTGCTAACAAATGGGAGGCACCATTCCACCCTGGATCCCAGCAAACCAGGCAATGAATGGAGGAGCAGTATGGCCTGGTGGAATGAGCAAGGGCCTGGAAGTCAGATGGCCTGGCTTTGAATCCCACTTCTGCCACTACCATCCAGTGCTAGCAACCAGTAAGCGCTAGCATCCAGTAGCACTGATATAGACCACTGACAGGAAATCAATCTGGAAAGTAAAGTATCTATTGTTGGAAAAGAAACCATAATTTCAAAATCCAAAATAATGGACAGTAAACAGTTTTGAGAGGACTGTTTAAATAAACCACTGGATAAAGAAGGAAATGTTATAAATGATGGAATACACAGAGTGTTCTTGCAGGAAATTGCTGCAGACTTACACAAAATTACCTTTTCATTACCTGTAACTATGGACCAAACCTAAGATAGCTTTTTATGGTACCTGCAGTTCTACATTCCTGCAACTAGCTGAGGCAGAAATCAGCTCCAGGAAAGGGGGAAGGGCAATGTCTGGTGGGAAGGGCGTTGAGCGGCTTGAAAGCCATTTTCAAGTGTTTTATATTGTGAGCCCCTGAGGGACATGGACCATGTTTAATTCCCACCTGTGCATTCTCTCCCAGCACTTAGTACAGTACTCTGTGCATGGTAAGCACTTAAAAAATTCTAATACTGCTTAATTAATGCTTTTCCCTCATGGAAAGGTTGAACTGGAATGAATGGCTTATCATTTTTACTTAAAGAAATTTTCTAATGTAGAGCCAAAACAAGAAATTGGGAATGGAGGACAAAGGGGGAATTGGGGGTAAAGGAAGCTCTGTTCAATGTGTGCAAATTGACGAAATGGTGATGTGGCATAAACAAGCTGTGGGTTCCAGTGATCCTTTGCCTCTCGGGAATCGACAGAGGATTAAGGAATCACACACACGTGAATGGTTTAACTTCTTCGTAAATGTAGCGTCTTACTAACTGTACAGTGATCAACTAGCTAGATGAATAGAAAAGAAACCAGGCCTCTGGGAAAAAGAATAAGAATCAAGCCATCTTGACTCAGTGGCCCATTATGTTATGGCAGGGATTAGTACTATTATTAGTATTCCTATTACTACTTCGTCATTATCGTTTTTCTCATAACCGTTGCAGCTACTACCATAACAACGATGGCAATGGTATTGGTTAAGTGCTTACTCTGTGCCGAACACTGGGCCCAACACCAAGGTCGGTAGGGAAAAAGCAGATCAAGCCCAATCCCTGCTCTATCAGGAAGTCACAGTCTAAGAAGTACTGATAATAATAATGTTGGTATTTGTTAAGCGCTTACTATGTGCAGAGCACTGTTCTAAGCACTGGGGTAGATACAAGGTAATCAGGTTTTCCCACGTGAGGCTCACAGTCTTCATCCCCATTTTGCAGATGAGGTAACTGAGGCATATAGAAGTTAAGTGACTTGCCCACAGTCACACAGCTGACAAGTGGCAGAGCTGGTATTCGAACCCGTGAACTCTGACTCCCAAGGCCAGACTCTTTCCACTGAACGATGCTACAGTGGGCAGGAATTTTTTTCCATTTCACAGGTGAGGAAACCAAGGCCCAGAGAGATTAACTGGTTTGCCTAAAATCACACAGCAGAGTAGTGGCAGTTTCCCATGGCATCTTTCCCCACCTTCAAATCTTTACTGAAGACCCATTTCCTCCAAGAGGCCTTCCCTGACTAAGCCCTCTTTTCCTCTTCTCCCTCTCCTTTCTGCCTCACCCTGACTTGCTCCCTTTATTGATTCCCCCCTCCCAGCCCCACAGCACTTATATACATAGCTATAATTTATTTGTTTATACTGGTGTCTGCCTCTCTCTGTAGACTGTAAACTCGTTGTGGGCAGGGAATATGTCTCTTTATTGTTCTACCATAATCTCCCGTGCGCTTAAATACTATTGACTGACTGATACGGGCTACACACGTTCCTTTCCTGGTGTATGTGTCGGTGCGTGTGGAGGGGCAGGGGCTCAAGACTCCAATTAATCCATCAATCAATTGTATTTATCAAGCTCTTACTGGGTGCAGAGCACTGTACTCAACACTTGGGAGAGTACACTGTAAGAAAGTTGGTAGAAACACTTCCTGCCCACAAGAAGCTTACACCCTGGGTTTCATCTTTGACAATACTTCTAGAAAACCTAAGTCCTCAGTCACATCAAGGTGAAATTCCACGTCTAGTGAAATTGGAGCTGTGGCTACCTTCCTATGTGCTATCCTCCTCTCTGCTCAGTAGGGAAGCTGAGGGATATGGGGGACATTCTGTTTCCCCTATACAGCCAGATGAGCATTGAACCAGCAGACAAAGGGGAAGAAGATACATCCCAAGACCAATGCCCTTGTAATAGATCACAAACGAACGTATTTCACGGACTTGACAGGGCGTTAGATGTAGAACACAAGAGAACCCCTATTGTCAGCTCAGCGGATGGCACCATCCAGAAGGCAGAGAAAGAGATTCTGGCTACCCGTGATGCTCTGAAGTTGAATAAATTGGATTTCAGGCTTCAACCACCTGCAATTCTCAGAAGATTAATCAATTGGACTCTCCACTGCTCCTATTTTGGACACGGTCAGGATCAGACCTTCGTGAGCTGATATCTTCTAAGGGAATGTCTAAATGTAGTCACTACCTGCTGCTGTGGGACAGAGTTAGACTGGGAACCCCATGGGGGATGATGTCTGTGTCCAACCTGATGGTCTTGTACCTACCCCAGTGCTTAGAACAGTGCTTGACATGTAGGAAGCGCTTAACAGATACCTTAAAAATAAAAATGAACGCTTTAAAATGCCTCCGAATGACAAAAGAAAAAGTACAATAAGTTCCCCTGTCTCCCTACAGTTGTTTCTGGAAACAGCAACAGAGGCTGAAGCAGAATTTGCATCTTTGCTGCCTTGGCCGACTCCACTGACCCAATAGTAGTAGTAGTAATATTTATTGAGGACTTATGTGTGAAGAGCACTATACTAAGTGATGGGAAACAATAGACAGGTGCGAATTAAACTGAGTTCCTGTCCCTTGAAGGACTCGCGATCAAAAATTGTAGAGGCCTCTTGCATCGGTAGTAATCAATCTATCAGTGGTTTGATAATGGTAATCAATCTATTGGTAATTATTGAGCACTTCTTTGTGCAGCGCACTGTACTAAGAGCTTGAGAAAGTATAATATAGTAGAGTTGGTAGACACAATCCCTGCCCACAGTAAGCTTAAAGCCTCGGAGCAGTAATTATGGTAATGATAATAATAATGTTGGTATTTGTTAAGCGCTTTCTATGTGCCAAGCACTGTTCTAAGCACTAGGGTAGATACGAGGCAATTAGGTTGCCTCACATGGGGCTCACAGTTTGAATCCATATTTTACACATGAGATAACGGAGGCAGAGAGAATTGAAGTAACTTGCCCAAAGTCACTCAGCTGATAAGTGATGGAGCTGGGATTAGAACCCACAACCTTGGTCTCCCAAGCCCGCCTCTTTCCACTAAGCCAAGCTGTCGTGGTAGTATAAATAGTAGTAGTATTAAGCAACAGTAGTAGTATAAACAGAAACATCAGTAGCAGTATTAATATAAATATTGGGTCTAGTAGGAGTAGTAGTAAATATATATATATATATATATATATATAGCTATATGTATATAGCATTATTTAGGCCTCTTTATACAAGCAATACTGACAGAGGGTCTGACTTTATGCATATGAAGATCTGGAGGTGGCTACTGGGTCTCTTCCAAAGTCATGGTGTTGCCTTTTTCTTAGTCTTTGGTGGGATCATTCATGGGTACCTATCATCACCCATCATCATCAAGGATATTTATTCAACGCTTAATATGCAGAGCACTGTACTGACTGCTTGGTTGACTACAATTCAAGAGAGTTGGGAGGCATGCTTCCTTCCCACAAGAGCTGACAGTCTAGAAGGGAGACATGCAATTATTACTAATAATAATACTGTTGGTATTTGTTAAGCGCTTACTATGTGCCTAGCGCTCTTCTACTCTGGGCTAGATGCGAGGTAATCAGATTGTCCCACACAGGGCTCACAGTCTTTGTCCCCATTTTACAGATGAGGTAACTGAGGCCCAGAGAATAATAATGTTGGCATTTGTTAAGCGCTTACTATGGGCAGAGCACTGTTCTAAGCGCTGAGGTAGATACAGGGTAATCAGGTTGTCCCACGTGAGGCTCACAGTCTTAATCCCCATTTTACAGATGAGGTAACTGAGGCACAGAGAAGTGAAGTGACTTGCCCAAGGTCACACAGCTGACAAGCAGCAGAGCCGGGATTAGAACTCACGACCTCTGACTCCCAAGCCCGGGCTCTTTCCACTGAGCCACACTGCTTACTACTTCTGCTAGTACCGCTACTATTACTTCTGAAACAGGCTTGAATCACATTCTCAAATCATTTAAAATAGTCAGAGGGAAGAGAAAGATCAGGTTTAATCAAAGGTAAACTTTGCAGCACTGAAGATTAATAGTGATGTGGTGAAAGAATGTCAATGGAGTGTGCTATCAAAGGGATTGGCTAGGTTTGGTTTATGTGTCACAGAATGACTTACATTTTGGTGCTCTGAGCCTATCTGAGGAATTGCCCAGGATCTTGAGTGACTCCGTGTCCCCACCAAACATCCAAAAATGGTAGTGGATCGACCAGTGGATTAAGTCGACGTGGACCGAGTCCTGGCTATGGCTTTGTGGATCCCAGTTCTTCTAACCGATTCCCTTCCTGTGTTCGGAATCCTGATCGATTTGAAATTTGGTGTACCCGGTGCCTCGAAGCTTCGCATCATTTTTACTTCAAGGTTGCTTCCAGAACCCGAGTTAGAGTTCATTACCACAGAGGAGCAGGAGGGTACTTGGAGGAAAATACATTTTGTGGTCATAAAAATGGGAATCTAATAGTCATACGCGGAGCCAAGCAAAATGCAGCTAGTTCTCTGGAGCTTGGTCCGTGGAAGTATGCCAAGTCAGCAGCTCCAGTTGGAAGCCTCTTGCTAGAAGACCGTTTAGTCTCCAAAAGCATGGGATACCTCATCCATTTCCATTGTGCAACTCTACGACATGGGAATGAGCCCACCAAAGATTAAGAAAAATGCAACACCATGACTCTGGAAGAAACCCAATAGCTACCTCCAGAACTTCATATTTATATATTCAGACACTTTGTCAGCATTGCTTGTATATAGAGGCATGAACAATGCTATATATATATGCATTATTATTATTATTATATGCATGTACATTTAATATACATTTGTAAATATCTCTATGCCTGACTGCCTCACTGGAGTGCAAGCTCCTGTAAGCAGCGACCACATCTTATGCCCCTGTTGTACTTTCCCAAATGCTTAGTACAGTGCATTAGACTCACAGCATTTATTTACATATCTGTAATTCATTTATTAATGTCTATCTCCCCCTCTAGACTGTAAGCTCCCTGTAGGCAGGGAATGAGTTTACCAACTCTGTTATATTGTACTCTCCCAAGTGCTTAGTACAGTGTTCTGTACATAGTAAGCACTCAGGAAATATGATTGATAAATATAAGGTTGATCGATTGAGACAAAGTTTGGCACAATATAAGCACTTAAATGTAATAATGATACTAATACTACTACTACTAATAATAAAGCCACCAGCACTAGAATCGTCTCCTCTGTGCAGGATCTCCAACCTGAAATATCAGCCCTGACCTCACCCCTCATCATTTCCCCTCTATTAATCTCGGTGGGAAAATCCATCATTTTATAATGCAATGTATTTAAAACTGGCCCCATCTCAAGCCAATGGAGGTTAAATAGACTTTCATCTACATGTCTGCTTTAGAAAAGAAACGATTTCCTGACTGACTCGAGTTCAGGTGGTAAGTTGATACTACAGGGTCTTTGAGATTAGAGGTGTGAGCCAAGACCCCTTGAACTAGGGAATGGTAGAGAAGGTCGATTGGAATGGAGAAATACAACAGCGGAAACTCTTACTTTTTGGCTTGTGTTTTTAACAACGACTTCACTGACTCCCTTCCTGATTCATGTCTACCCTCAAATAGCACTTATAGTACAAGAGAGTAATTTGAGTCTTTCAGAGCAGGAGAAAATGAAGAAGGTGATTGCAGGAAAGTCTGGGAGAATTAGAACCTCATACAGAACATTCAAGCAACTCTGGATTCTCACATGACAGAACTGGCTGTTCCTCAAGTCTTCTGTTAGCTGAAAGACATAAAATCATCAATCAAGAGTCCGCTAATAGAGGAAGGACAACGGCTCCATTACAGAATTGCAATTAAACAAGAAGAATGAGGTTGCGGATAGCTGAATTTAACAATGAGTTAACCTCAAACACTGAATTTTGAAAAGATTTCCCCTTCTCACCCTTTCAGAATCTTGTCTGAATTAAAGAAAGGTGTGAATCCAAAATGATGAGGGGAACAGTGAGATAATTCCTAATTCCTTTCAGTTCTCACAAAAACCCTAACATTTCCTCTGCAGAATTCTGCTTACTTTGCATATTTATGTGAAATATATATCTGGTTGGCCTGGATTTCAATAATGTAATTTCAAAAAAAAAATGCGTGCTTCGATATGAATAACCTGAAACCAGTAATCGTCCTATACAGGGGTCAATGAGATTCCTACTTTCTAGTGAATAACAGGAAGTTGATACTAGAGACACAAGGACACAGTTGTGAATGCCAACCCAGTTTTGCTTTATGCCCTGCAATAACCGTAGGAAGAATAATTATGCTTTTTGTTAAGTGTTTACTATGTGTCAAACATGGTTATTGGGGTAGATACTAGTTAAGTCGGACACAGGCCCTATAGCACATGGGGTTGCCTGTCTAAGTAGGAGGGAGAAGAGATATTTCAATTCCCATTTATAGATGAGGAAATTGAGTCACAGAGAATATTAGTGACTAGCCTAAGGTCACACAGCAGACGATTTGTGGAACCTGGATTAGAACCCAGGTCCTCTGACACCTAGGCCTGTGCTCTTCCCACTAGGTCATGCTGCTTCTTAGTATTGCGTCTCTTCCTCCCGATAATGAGTGCTAGAGGAGTCCAAAACTAACAATACCATGCAGAGATTTATCTTATTACTCAGGGCGTACTTTGAAGAAATTACTTTACCCAGTACATAGATATAGTTGTCCTTTGAATTTGAAAAAGACACTGTTAATGGTGAAGTTTACGACGAGTGTGTGGGTGGTTACATGATGGGCACACAAAAATGTTGTCTCTTGTGTAGTTGTATTAATATTTGCAGGACTTGGCACTGTTTTCTCCTTTGCCTCTTGGCCTCATATTCCATATGATGTTATGTGCTAGTCTCTTGGCATTCATGTTGTTTTACCTGTGGTTGCAAGTATTCTACCCACACTCACAGCTACCGCCAATATGGACCCCAGCCTCTCCCCTTGCGCCCACGGTCTACCGTCTTCTTGGTCTCCAGAAGCCAAGATCACATCTCCTCAGTGGCTGGCTACCGACAGAGGGCCATTCAGGCCCGAATCAGGGGCTTGTGGAGCCGTGAGGAGTAGGATTAACTTTGCAGAAACCAAAGGAACGTCCAGTCCTCTTGGGTGCAGTGTCGTCGGAGCAGCCTGAGCTGTGGATTCTTAGAATGATCGGCCATGCTCCGTGTCCTGGACACACACGCGACTGTTTCTACCTATGTCAAATCCACCTGCATCAACATGGGTATCACATCCTACCAGAGCAGGCTTGTGCTGAGGGGATGTCTCCTGATTTTCCCATGGTGTTACATCTAAATCATGGAATGAAAAATACTGTATAGTAGAAAGGGTGCATTTAGCACACTTAAATTTAATTAGCTACTATTTTGAATCTCTTTAAAGCATTTTGTGTTCTTCATACCTAGCATATGCTCAAAACAGAGACAAATATGTTCGGCAGTATATGAAATATTGACATTTCCTGTCAGGTTTTCCTTAGGAGGAAGTTGCACCAGATCATTCTGAAGGAAATAAATTATTTCTGAAAGACAGTTTCTTCTGCAGTTTCAGGGCAGGTGCCCTGGGATTCGACCAATGTATCTGTCTTTTTTCAACTGCTTCAGAGAGCAAAAGGCATCTGGAAGGATTCACAGCAGGGTTTTTTTTTTAGCCAACAGATAGCGAACAAGAGCAAGCTAGCTTTTTCTGTAAATCCAAACTGGATTAACAGTAAGGCCTAAATCAGCAGAGCAGATAGGAAGCAGGCTAGGCAGGTTCTACAACAGATGCCTGAGCTGAGGAAGAGAGAGAGCCTGATTCCCCTTAACATTTTCATGTGGGGATATAAGGTGTGAGAAGCTTAGGTTAGTGAGCAGATAAGAGAGATAGAGGAGCTGATGTTCTCTAACAGTGGAGGAACCAGGGCATATCTTCAAGAAAACTCCCTCAGAGTCGTAGTAGCAAGGAACGGAATAAGGAACTGACACATCCACAAGAGCACATAATCTAAACGGTAAAGGCCAATGTGAAAACATTTACAACTAGAGTGGGAAAATCCCAGGCTTCAAGAACTTTGAAATTAAAATAAGGTTTCCTGTTTCCAACACCAAAAGTTAATTTAACATGAAACAAAAACAAAATTGTCTAAAGAAAAAAAAGGATGCTTAGTTTGCACACGAGCCTGGAGTCTAAGATAAAGCAGTACCGGCTTAGGAAAAAAATGTATTGGGGTGATCATATGCTGCTTGAGGACTGGGATTATATCTATTTACTCCCAAGCCCTTAGTACGTTGCTCCGTACAAGGTAGGCTTTCAATAAATATCAATCATTCAATCGATTGTATTTATTGAAACACTTACTCTGTGCAGTGTGCTGTACTGAGTGCTTGGGAGAAAATAATAATAATAATGTTGGTATTTGTTAAGCGCTTACTATGTGCAGAGCATTGTTCTAAGCACTGGGGTAGACACAGGGTAATCAGGTTGTCCCAGGTGAGGCTCACAGTTAATCCCCATTTTACAGATGAGGTAACTGAGGCACAGAGAAGTTAAGTGACTTGCCCACAGTCACACAGCTAAATGGCAGAGCCGGGAGTCGAACCCATGACCTCTGACTCCGAAGCCCAGGCTCTTTCCACTGAGATATAAAAGAGTTGGTAGACACATTTCCATAAGTTTGATTGGTGGTGATGTTAAGTTCTCATGGAATTTTGTGCTTGATTAAACACTGAGGATCAGTTGGTGTTCTCAGAATAAAGTCATTCGTCCAGTTTTATACTGGACATGATATTTTTCTCTATTATCCTGGTATAGAATGGCCAAGAATGTCTAGTGTTTTCATTTTCAACAACTAGCATTACTCTGACTCAGGTCCTGCCACTGACTCCTGTGGCTTAGAAGGAGTGTCTTTGTTCTCAGGGAAGTGAGATAGGGGCACTGTGACTCTGCAACCAGGGACAGTCTGAAATCTTCCTTTCAGTTGGCACAGCAACTGCAGAGGAAGTGTTGATTCCTTGTTGTCAGGAATGACTGTAAGCAGCATGGCCTCGTGGCTAGAGCCTGGGCCTGGGAGTCAGAAGGACCTGGGTTCGAATCCCAGCTCTGCCATTTGTCTACTGGGTGACTTTGGGCAAATCATTTCTCTTCTCTGTGCCTCAGTTACCTCATCTGTAAAATGGGGATTATTACCATGAGCTCTGTGTGGGGCAGGGACTGTGTCCAACCTGATTAGCTTGTATCTTCTCCAGCTCTTAGTACAGTGCTGTACTAATACTAATTACTAATAATAACAAGTACCATTATTATTATTATTATCATTATTAAAACCCACCTGTGTTGAACTAAATTTTGTCAATAGACACAGTTTTCGGGATGCCTTATTACTGTCAGTTTCTTCCTGGAAAAAATATCTCTTGGCCCATGTTCCATGAGAATTTTTCACTTTATTACTTTGGCTCAACTACTCACCCCATTCAACACTTAGCAATCCTAGACTCGTAAGGTTCAGGCTCAGAGACAAGAGAAACCCAAATATATCACAGTTGTGACAACAATCCCCTCCATCCATCACATTACAGCCAGGAACTCTGCAGGACCTGGGGCACAAAGAAAAATGTTAATGCGAGGGCCCGGCATAAGCCACAAAAGTGAAGTCGATCTGAAAGGAAGAAGAGAACTCCCTGATCCTTTTCATGAAGTAAGATTCATCAGAAAGGGTTAAAACTTCATACACCCAGTACTCCAGGAGCCACTTTTGTATTTTCTAAACCAGCTGTCAAAGAAATGGAGTGGATCTACTTTTCTATCCCCTTCTGGTAGATTCAAGCTCATGCTCTCCTTCCTCCCTGGAGCTCCCTCCGACTTCATACCTGCCAAATCGCTATTTCTCCACCTTCAGAGCTCTACCAAAATCACATCTCCTCCAAAAAACCTTCCCTGACTATTCTTTCAGCTCCCCGTTCTATTTCCCTCCCTTCATTATCTCCTATGCACTTGAGTCCACACTCCCAAAATACATAGGTACTGACCCCCACCCCAGTTTATATATGCATATCTTGTTATCAGTGTGCATCCCCTACCTCTATTTCATTTTAGCATCTCTGATCTTCTATGTCCTTATTTGTCTTATTGATTACAAGGATTGTGTCTACTAGCTCTAGCGTACTCTCCCAAATGCTTAGTTCAGTGCTCTGCACAGAGCTAATGCTCAATACCTACTACTGATTGATCAAATAATTGATTACCATATAGCGAGAAAGACAATCATTAAAATAACATTTTTACATGCATGAGAAAAATGACCGCCACAAGTGGCATTGACCAGACAAAATGAATCCCCGCTTTTTAAATGAGCCCTTCTTTTTCCAGCATTAAAACTTTGTGGTGTTCCTCCAAGTCAGTCAACTCTAAGATTTGAAGGGCCCTTGTATTTCTTTTGAAGAGAAATGGATTGCTGAACAGTTTCTAATTAACCAGCTATTTTGTATCCATAGAGTCCTTCCTAAAGTTCAGCTCGCAAATGACACCCAGTTATCCCCTCTCCTAGGGGACCGATGTCTTCAGGAGTTTTTTTTCTTGAGATAATATAAAGCTCTCCTTTTTTCTTCTGTCACTCATTATACAAGTGGAACCCACAGAAAGGATTTTCAGGCTGACGGGATGCAAAGATCGTTCTAGAATAAGAACTTGTAATATTTTCATTTGAAGAAACAGTATGATTATACAGCTTCACCCTGTATAACTTCACCCAAATAACTTATTTGCCTTATACACTGCTGAGGAAGAGTTCCTTTGGGTTATTATGCAGCAAGAATATAAACTGCTTCAGGAAAGGCATAGTGCCACTGAGAAATAAATATTCTTAATCATATGTATTTATTTTTGTATAATGATATAATATGTATTATTACATGTACATAGTAAAATTTACTATTTTCAGTTAATCAGTAGCATTTATTAAGTGTTTACTGTGTGCAGAGCATTATACTAAGCACTTGGAACGAGTGCAGTATAATAAGTTGGTAGACATGATGCCTGTGGTTAAGGAGTTTACAGCTTAGTTGGGAGACAGTCATTAAAATGAATTACAGATGGGTGAAGTTGTAGAGTAAGATTATTCAATCATATTTATTGAGCCCTTACTGTGTGCAGAACACTCTACTACGTAACTCAGAGAGTGCACTGTAACAGAGTTGAAAGATATGGTCCCTCTCACAAGGAGCTTAAGGTCTAGCGAGGGAGACAGACATTTAAATAAATTACAGATATCTACCTAAGTCCCATGGGGCTACGGGTGAGGTGAATAAAAGGTAAAAATCTAAGTGCAAGGGTGAGGTCGAAGAGAGTGGGACTAGGGGAAATGAGGGCTAAGCAACATGAGAGGCAACATGACCTAATGTGTAGAGCATGAGCCTGGAAGTCAGAAGGACCTGGGTTCTAATCCCAGCTCCGCCACTTGTCTGCTGTGATCTTGGCCAAGTCATTTAACTTCTCCGCGCTCAGTTATCTCATCTGTAAAATAGGGATTTAAGACTATGAGCCCCATGAGGAACATGGATTGTGTCCATTCTGATTAGCTTGTGTATACCCTGCACTTAGTACAGTGCTGGCACATAGTAAGCGCTTAAAATACCATGAAAAAAGAGGGCTAAGTGCAGAAAGTCTCTTGGAGAAGTTATTTTAATAAAACTTGGAAGGTGGGGAGAGCTGATTGTCTGTCAGATCTGGAGGGGGTGGTAGTTCCAGCCCAGTGGCAGGGCATGGGCAAGGGGCTAGTGATGAGTTAGATGAGATTGATCTACGGTGAATAAGTTCGTATTAGAGGAGAAAAACGAGCGTGCAGGGTTGTAGTAGGAAATCAGTGAGGTAAAATAGGATAGCACAAGGTTACAGAGTTCTTTGAAGCCGATGGTAAGGAGTTTGTTAGATGCAGAGGTAGATGAGCTGTGACCTTTATCGTGTCCTTAAGTAGTTCTTGAAAAAATCATTTGGGCATCCTGTTTTCACCTATTCTTCCTAATTCCACCCAGAGAAACTCAGACATGACTAGCATTACTTCTATACTGGCAGACTAATTGCGTTCACATAATTCACAATTCAGAAGGAATCAAAAACTAAAAGCGAAATCAACATTGGTCTACATCTGTATCTTCTAGAAGTGCAAAGAAGTATAGCTAAGAATGTCAAAATATACCATTCTCAAATGCGAACATATTAAGAATGGCATAAAACAAAGCCCTAGACAATGATGAATCTCAGAAGCAACTGAGAAGGAGAGTAACCTAATGGAGAGAGCAGGGGCCTGGGAGTCAGAAGGATGTGGGTTTTAGTTTCCAACTCTGCCACTTGTCTGCTATGTGACCTTGGGCAAATCACTTCAACTCTCTGGGTCTCAGTTCCCTCATCTGTGAAATGAGGATTAAGACTTTGAACCCCGTGTGGGACAGGGACTGTGTCCAACGTGATTAGCTTGTGTCTAGCTCAGGGTTTTATACAGTGTCTATCATATAGTAAACACTTAACCAACTTATTCATTCATTCATTCAATAGTATTTATTGAGCTCTTACTATGTGCAGAGCACTGTACTAAACGCTTGGAATGAACAAGTTGGCAATAGATAGAAACAGTCCCTGCCGTTTGATGGGCTTACAGTCTAATCGGGGGAGACAGACATACAGGAACAATGGCAATAAATAGAGTCAAGGGGAAGAACATCTCGTAAAAACATAAAAATTTATGGAATCAGTACTGTCTAGTGGGTAGAGCACGGCCCTTGGAATCAGAGGGTTATGGATTCTAATCTCAGGTCCACCACTTGTCTGCTATTTGACCTTGGGCAAGTCACTTCACTTCTCTGTGCCTCAGGTACCTCATCTGTAAAAAAAGGGGATTAAGAATGTGAGCCCGATGTGGGACAAGGACTGTGTCCAACCTGATTTAATTGTATCTATCCCAGCACTTAGAACAGTGCTTGGCACATAGCAAGTGCCTAACAAGTACCATACTTATCATTATTATTATTCAGCCTGATTAGTTTGTATCTACGGACAGTTCAGTACAGAGTGTGGCTCTGCTGAAAAATGAGAGTCCATTTCCGAGAAAAGACCAGCATGGTGCACTGCTGTGAAGGAGACAGAAGAGAAAATAGGATCCGTCACTGCAAGCGTTAAACCTTGCAACACAACGTGGCCTGGACCTTGGGGTTCTCACTGACTTTTTCAACAAACATTTCATTACTTCTTTTGGGCAGAGATTTAAGATTCCAAGCCAGAAAACTTCTGCTTTTTCGTTTCGTATTTTCACAGTAAATATTTTAACCTGGTTTTACATGAAAACCTTAAGCTTTCAATGCTCTATTTAGTTATTAGCAAGCAGTTTTATAGTTCTTTGATATTACAATTACCATATCCATGCCACACAATAGCTTAGAAAATGAATTCATAGAGAGACTACACAGCAATTCATTGAAGCCGGCTTATTTATTTATTTGATTTATAAAGTGGTATTCTTTTTGATTAACTCACCTTAGGGTGGAAATGCAAAAATTTTCAACCTTCAATTAAAATTCACAAAACAAAGCAACTGCCTATGAAATGGCATATATAAAAACAGCATTGACATTTTATTCATGTCAAACTTATTCACTTCCACAGCTTCAGCTGCCATCTCTGTGCAGATGATTCCCAAATCTACCTTTCCAGCCCTGCACTCTCTCCTTCACTGCAAATCTCATGTTTCCTCCTGCCTTCAGGGTGCTTCTTCTTGTAATTCCTGCTTACACTTCAAATTTAACAAATCCAAAACAGAACTTCTTATCATCCCACCCAAACCCCAGCCTTCCACTGACTTTTCTGTCAGTGTAGGGAGCACTACCATCCTCCTTGTCTCACAAGCCCATAAACTTGATGTTTTCCCTGACTCATCTCTCCCATGCAACCCACACATTCAATCTGTCATGAAATCCTGCCGGTTCTACCTTCACAACATCTGTAGACTCCACCTTTCCACTCCATCCGAGCTGCTACCATGCTGAACCAAGCAATTATCATTTCCCCTCTGTCCCGTAAGCTCCTTTTGGGCAAGAAAGGTGTCTACCAAGTCTGTTGTATCTCCCAAGTGCTCAGTTCAGGGCTGTGCACACAGTAAATGTTCAATAAATACCATTGTTTTGGTTGATCAACTCCTGCCTTGTCTACTGCATCAGCCTTCTCAATGACCTCCCTGCCTCCTGTCTCTCCCTTCTCCAATCCATACTTCACTCTACTGCTCTCCATGGATCCTAATAAGGGGTTCAGTCCACAACCGGTCCTCATTGTAAAGTGGTAGTTGATAGGCTAACCAAATTGTTCAGTTAAGCCGCTCCAACTCCCCTTTCCTAGTTGAACTATGCTTTGACCAGTAGCAAAGACACCCGATTCAAGCTTGAACATCAAATGGGCATCTAAGCTTTTTGTATTCACAATGGATTGGAAGCACCTTTTGGACAGGGAACATGTCCTTTGCTTGAGATGTGCACTCCCAAGCATTTAGTACAGTGCTTAGCTCTCGGTAGATGTTCCTTAGACACAACTAGTGCTCTGACCAAATCCCAGGCAGTCACTGAATTGCGGCACTTGTGCAAAGATTCACTTGCCAACTCAACTCAAGGGGACAGATGGTCTTATAAGAGGCCCTGGCCCATAAGACTTTGGCTTTTGCAATTCCTCTATTACTGACTGCCAAAAGCCCTCTGGTTTCACTTGATTAACAATGTGTCTAATGTTCCTGAGTTTCAACCTCTAAGTATCTAAGCAGTCATAAGAAAAGCATTTCTAATTCTGGTCTATTTTCATGTTTATCATTGAGAGGGACATCACAAACTCTGAATTTTCCCTTTCTGACATTGAGGTGCTTCATACTTCTCTTTTCCATTCTTTGTGGTTATGCTAGAAATTCTTATTTATCTTACTCGGAGATCAATTATATATTTCTGCCAGAATGGAAGGGCAACGTCTATTATGGTGTCTAGTTTACTGATCCTCTTGGGAAATACACCAGCTGTGAAACAGCTGAACAAATTAGCAAATGATTGTAATTAGGAGATAAGCCTGCTTGGAGCCTTCTTTCTTCCTTCAAGCATAAAGCCGTCGATGCCTTAACACAATACCGGGAGGTCCTATTATATTTGGAATTATCCTGTAAACAGAAGCAAAGGATTACCGTCCAAACTCTCATCTTTCCAGGTCCTACCTGAGGTAGCCTCACAGTCAATTTTGGTTTCATGGAGACTATTTGATCCCAGAGGAAGGAAGAATTTCATAGAAGCAATCTTAGGCTCACCTGGAAATAGGTTACCAATGCGATGCAAGAATACCTCCGTGATAGCTGTGAAATCCTTCCAAATAATCAAGCCCAGATGCTCAGAACATGTGGGTGGCAGCTGTCCCTGGTATGTGCCCACTTAGGAAGCTGCGGCGCGATGCCGCGGTCTTGTGGGTAACATTGGCAGGCAAACCGATGTGGCGGGAAAGTAATGAGTCACCACTTCATTCAGGAAAATTCTTCTAAACAATATATTCTACCTAAACACAGCTTCACTTCCAACTATTGGGTTTTTCACTCTTGATTTGCACTCTATACTCAATGACTATGAATATTTTCATTCTTCAATGTTATTTAATGGCCTCTAATATTTTTCGTTCATGTATGCTATTAGATGAATACTAATATTTTTCATTCACCAGCACTGTCCAGCACCTAGGAATTCGTAATAACCCTTAGTCATCTATGATCTCCCCGAGCGACAGTAAATAGATCTAGGAAGACCTTGGGCAGTTCATAAATCAATCAGTGGTATTTACTGAGCACCTGCAATGTGTAGAGCACTGTATTAAGTGCTTGGAAGAATGCAATAGACTGGGTAGACACAGTTTCTGCCCTTTATAAAAGTAATATTAATAGTAATATGTTTAATGCCTACCTGTCAAGAGAAGCGGTGTGCCAAGTGGAAAGATCATGGACCCGGGAGCCAGAGGACCGAGGTTCTAATCCTGACTCTACCACCTACCTGTTGTGTGACTTTGGACAAGTCACTTAATTTCTCTGGGCCTCAGTTTCTTCACCTGCAAAATGGGAATTCAGTACTTTTTTTCCCTCCTACTTAGCCTGGAACCTGATGAGGAATGCGGACTGTGTTTGACTTATCATATGTCTACCCCAGTGCGTAGCGCATAGTAAGCATTTACCAAATGCTGCCATCACTATTAAGTACACTTTTACTAACTGGATTAGATAGAAGATAATCAGGTGGGATACCATCCCTGTCCCACATGGGGTTCACTCTCAAATGGGGAGGGAGAACAGGTATTTAATACCCATTATACAGATGAAGAAACTGAGGCTTAGAGAAGTTAAATGACTTGCCCAAGGTCACACAACAGACAGGTGGCAGGGTTAGGACTCAAATCTAGGCCTCCTAACTCCCAATCCTCTGCTCTTTCCACTAGGTTACACTGCTTCCCTTGTATATCGAAGTGGATCGGCGTTTGTGTGACCAGGAACTCTTCCCAGGATAAATGAAGCCCTGAGTCAGTGTTCACTCAGTACTGCTATAACACATAGTTCCTCTCTGCATTTGGGCTAGAATGTCACAAGGAATATAGGGATCTTTTCCCCGACAACTCTCTTCAGAATCCAAATGCGTGCATGCTAGGTCACACGTTTTCCTCAGCTCCTGAATTGCGAGTTTGGAAACCCCACGATCTAGAATCCAGAAGGTCTGACTGGCTCAATAAGTAGAGAAGGAAACTTACAAACATTCGTATTCATGTTGGGGGGCGGGGCAGAGAGGGGCACTTAAATCAAGAGATGACCCAGTGCTCACATTTTTGCCAGAAGATTTAGCCTCCTCCTACACCCGAGTTCTTGTAGAAATGTGAAAAAAGTGGCAACTGACTAGTTCAATTTTACCTCCACGCCTCATCCTCTTTTGAAAATTGCGGAAGGAGATACAATAAAATGGCTAAAAGGTGGGAGACCAGACGGAGAAGAAAGGAAAAAAATAGTCGTCAGGATAACTCCCAAATTGAATTATTGGGCTCTGTAACATTGAAACGACATAGAGCTAGGAGATGATCGATTCTTTCCGAGAGGTATTGTCTGTGAATTCTGTGCTACAAGGCTGACATCAGGCCCACACAAAACCAGATCAACTGGAGTTTCCATTAACGTAAGAAGCTCTCTCACCCATACTCCCAGGAGTCCTGGAACAGAATTTTTTTTACCAGATAACAGCCGGTCTTTTCTACCTCGCTCTCCCTTGACATTCTACTAAGTTCATCTTTAAGGTACAGTGAATCATATCCCAATGGAAAGAGAGAGCTCCTACCATGACTGTGATCACCCTCATCAAAGGGCAAGCTTATCAAAGTAATTAGAACTGATTCTTTCACATTTCATCTGTCGGGAAGGCTAAGACCCTGGCCTGCGCTATTAGATTTCTCCAGCACGGTTTTGTTTTTCACATCTACGGTGGTAGCTTTGGGTTGATGTTGGATTCTTGTGACCCCCGTACAGCCTGGATGATTGTATTAAAGGCACTTGAGCGGAATCCATAATTTTTCCCCCATGTGCCATTTTAAATTCACCTCAAGTGCTAGTGTTGTCCCTTAGGCCTATTAGACCCAGATTCTGCTGTAGCTTTGACGGGAAGAAATTGAGTCTCACTTCAACTCCGTTCTCCTCACCAGAGGCAGATTCTTAAAATTTCTGCACCACTTATAGTTCGCTATTTTACTGTACCTTAGGGATTCAGGAGAACCGAGTTCTTGTCCCAGCTTGGACACTGGTCTGTTAGCCAACCTTGAACAAATCACTCCACCTCTCTGGTCCTCAATTTCCTCATCTGTAAAATTGGGATAAGATGCCTGCACTCCCTCCCTCTAAGGTTGTGAGCCCCAAATAGAGCAAGGGATTTGATTGGATTATCTTGGGTCTTCCCCAGTATTTAGCAGTATTAGAAGTATTAATTGCTTAGTAGATACATGATTATTATCAACTAAAATAAAGGCACCTTTCCTGTAAGCAGTAAAACAGATTGGAAATAATGGTACCATATGTGAACACAATGTGGAGAAGATTGTCAGCGGAGAATTGTTCTTTTCAGCCACACTTACTCAAATAGATAGGCTCTCACTGTCAACTGCATCATACCTTCCAGACGATAATGATAACAACAATAGCAATGGAATTTGTTAAACACTTTCTATATTCTAAAGATGGTACTAAACATTAGACTAAAAGTAATCAGATCAAATGTGGTCTCTGTCCCACATCTGGCTCACGGTATAAGGGGGAAGGAGAACCGGATTTCAAGTCCTATTTTAGAGATGAGGGAAAACTGAGGCCCAGAGAAGTTTAGTTACTCCTCTAAGGTCATATAGCAGCCAAGTAACAGTGTGAGAAGCCGAGAAGCTTCAGCGTGAGAAGCGGCGTGGCTTAGTGGAAAGAGCTGGGGTTTGGGAGTCAGTGGTCGTGGGCTCTAATCCCGGCTCCGCCGCTTGTCAGCTATGTGACTTTGGGCAAGTCTCTTTACTTCTCTGTGCTTCAGTTACTTCTTCTGTAAAATGGGGATGAAGCCTGTGAGCCCCATGCTTAGAACAGTGCTCGGCACATAGTAAGCGCTTAACAAATGCCATCATTATTATAATTATTAATTACCAGAGTCTGAATTGCAGCTCAACATAATATCAACATTTCCTTTTAGACATTTTGCAATGATCAGTTTGGCAGTCAGATTTAAAAATAAGCTCTCCAGCACAGACTACTAAGAAGCAGTTAGAGCAGTGACACTTTGTCCTTTTGAGGATGGACAGACTCCCTGTATCAGGGTATTCTCTTAAAGAAACAAGGAAGAGCACAGTGAAGAAAACCTAACTTTCAGAGTGGCTCACTTTGGGCCCCGACTGTCCAGTGATCTGGAACTGAAGGGCTGTTGTTAAAAGAGTATTTTTCCTGCTTGGGAGAGAAAGAGGCAAAGGGCAAAATGATGCCAAACCCCATAAATAACAAATATGGCAATACAACAATACAATACAACCTGAAACTGCAGTTGTCATTTTGGCCTTTCCAGTCACACACCTACTTAGAGGCAAATTTCATCGTCGGCGGTGCCTTTTTCTAAAACAAGGAACAACTAATGTTTTACTCCCCCTTTTTTGGCTTGCTACTTTCTTTGACTTGGTGGTACGGTGACCTGAATACTGTGCTAGGAATAGAGTAATGGTGAGCAGAGTCCTTAGTGAAATTCCCATCTTGGCCAATCACATGGTCACTACTGTGTCAGTCAGATGTCACAAAATCGCTTCTGCCACCAAACTTTGATCGTTGAAGACAAATTACCTGTGATTAACTTTCATCTACCCCAGATCTTAGAACATTGCCGGACACATAGTAAGTGCTTAACAAATACCATAATTATTATCATTGGAACAGTGCTTCCATGTGGAAAAAACAAAACAGTGATTTGTATTGGATGTTTTGGTTTATCTTTCTAATTGTCTCTTTATCACAACAGATACTGTTATTTGCAAATTCTGCATTTTCTCTGAAGTTCCCCTGTAATTCATGGCTCTGAATGTCCTGATACTTCTGAGCTTTGCCACTGATAAATTGCACACCAAAACATTTCAAAAAAATGCTGTCGTATGGAACTAGTATCAGGGTATCATTAATGAAAATTAAATACCTTTCAGGGAATCGAGTTGCCATGGACTTGTGATTCACAGCCTTCTTTGTCTGAAGGTTGACTTTCTAGTACCTAACAGGCAGAAAACTCACCAGTGACAAAGAAGGATATGGTTGATTTTCCATCAAGTCATCTGAGTCGTTGATAGATTCTACCGTGACCCCTTTAGGTCTCTGATTCCCTAGTAATTTTATTTCCCAAATTGGTTATAAATGCCAGAGAACATCGCAGATAATACCCATGCTATCTCAACACATTTACTTCCAGGATACCCATTAATACCCCGATGACCTAAATATCAATTTTTTTTTCTACCCTGTGAAGTGTCATGATTTGGACAGCTCAGGTCTATAACCCTGCCTCATACCTTCTTGATTTTCAGTCTTCTAGTTCTAGCTTTACATCTTGTTTTGTTTTGCTGTCTGTCTCCCCCTTTTAGATCGTGAGCCTGTTGTTGAGGAGGGATTGTTTCTATCTGTTGCAGAATTGTACATACCAAGTGCTTAGTAGTGTGCTCTGTACACAGAAAGCACTCAATAAATACAATTGAATAAATGAATGAATAAATAAATCTGTGATGCTGGAGAGTTTTTCCATTGGTCTAGAGGGCAAATTTGGGAATTGTTTATCACAGGGACTACACTAATGGGTGTACTGCACAATGAGTATTCCCGAATGCACAAAGCACATTTAATGCACATTTAAGTCTGCAACACTTAAAATACGCTCCCAAAGTTCACTGCTGGCTGACGGGTTGACTCGCAGTCTCAAACAAGCTGAGAAGGAAACGCCGCTTCTGTGGATCGGAAATCAACAAGCTGCGAGACGCAGAGTCCAACAGACCTATCCTTTCTTCTTTGCCAATGAGCTTCAGCATATTCTTGCATATTCATAGGCCTTAATGTATCCTGTCTCCTCATCCCCATTTCTGAATATCAAGGATTTTTTTTTTAAGGAGATGACATTTCTGTCCTGTAACTTGAAATATGTACTGATCTGTGGTTCCTCTTGCAAGATCATCAGTGTTTTGGTGAATAATTCAAATTAAAGTCCTTTTCCCTGTATTCTCTTTTTTAAAGGGACTTCATTTACTTTCTCACAATGGTTTCCTCCTGTGCCATTCTCACTCTGCATTATTCATGTGCAACCTTGCAAATTGCCTCTGGTTAGAAGGGGGATGAGATAAATCACAGGGCTATTTTCTCTGGAGGGCTTCAGCCTTAAGCTCCACAGCTTGTTTTAAAATGAAAACGGTGTTCAATTAAGTTGATTTGTTTGTTGCAAAACATTTTAAATATCTTCTATTGCCATTTACTAGAAAAAAAACTGAAGCCATGTTAACAGGAAGTGGATATTTCTTAGCTGTGTCTTTTTTACCACCAGATTTTCTCCTTACTTCCCTAGCTCTCACTTCTCGATTATTTTTTTTTGCAATTGAGCCCAATCCACTGGAAGAAATGTTTCAATATTAAAACTTTAGTTCCCGGGACTAGTTGTGATTGGGCTCCCAGATATAGCTTCTGGGAAATGGAATGAAAGTAGTAATTTCCTCCTGCTTCTCTCTCCTCCACATGACAGTGTAGGCCGATTCCCAGGATTTCAGGCTACCAAATAGTCTTGAGACAGAAGAAGTTATGGAGATTGGGTAGGGGATTTGGGAACAGGGAAGAGTTGAGATGCCGTTACTGCCAACTTTCACTCTCCTAGGTACCCAAAGGGCAATGTTTTTGTTTTGTTTTTGTGTGGTATTTGTTAAGCGATTACTATGTGCCAGATGCTGTACAAAGTGCTGGGGTAGAGACAAACTAATCAGATTGGGTACAGTCCTTGTCTTACATACGGCTCCTCATATTAATTCCCATTTTATGAATGAGAGGTAAATGAGGCACAGAGAATTTAAGTGACTTACCTTGTCACAAAGCTGAGAAGTGGTGGACTGGTATTAGAACTCAAGTCCTTCTGACTCCCAGGCCTGTGCTCTCTCCAATAGGCCACACTGCTAAAGAAGCAGAGGAAGTACAGTAGATTGGGTTCCTCCACTTTCTAATGTGTCAACTCTCTAAGCAACAAACGTTCCTCTTTTCTGGGGTCATTTTTCCTGAGAACATAACTGTGACTTTTATTACAAGCTTGCAGTGTACTTTGCACTGGAGTAGACAAAAGCTCATGAGAGTAGTCACAGTCCTTGCTCCACAGAAGGCTCACAATCCATCTTCTCCTCATTTTACAGATGGGATAAGAAAGGTTCAGATCAGTTAACTAAGCTCTTTTTAGGCAGGGAATATGTCTACCAACTCTGTAATATTGTACTCTCCCAAGGGTTTAGTACAGAAGTCAGCAAAAAGTAGACGCTCAATAAATACGACTGATTAAAGTGACTTGTGTAAGGTCACGGATAGGCCACCTGTGGAACTGGGACTCAAGAACAGGTCCTTTTCACTAGAACCCTCCTGTTCCAGGAACACACCATGGTGTTAGCCACATACACACAACACTGCATAGACCAGTTTTGCCTGCAGCCATCAAGAGAGGGGACCCTCTCCTGGAGCAAAGTATTCTGGAAGATCAGTACCCCAAGAGGCAGGCTCAAAAACAGAGACAGGTCCATCTGGGACAAACCCATTAACACAGCAAGGGTCAAGACTGTGAGCCCGTTGTTGGGTAGGGATTATCTCTATCTGTTGCCGAATTGTACTTTCCAAGCGTAGTACAGTGTTCTGCACACAGTAAGTTCTCAATAAATGTGATTGAATAAATGAATGAATCTCAAATAGTAGCATTTAGTGAATGCCAACTTGACCTAATGCATTGTACTAGGTTCTTGGGATCTGCAGGATAATGCAATGACACATTTCTTCCCTCGAGGAGCTTGCATTTTAAGGAGGGGAGACGGACATAAAATAATATTTACACCTACAGTAACAAACTAATGATCAAATACACATTTATGCAGGAATTCTGAGGAGGTTAATAAATAAGTTCTTAAGTGTAAATGTGCTCAAGCTCTGGAAGCCTGACATAATCAATCAATAAATAGTATTTACTGAGCGCTTATTGTGTCCCCAAGCACTAAACTAAGCATTCCCTGTCCACATCGAGCTTTCAGTCTAGAGGCATTGGCAGATATTAAAATAAATGTTATGAATATGTACATAAGTGTTATAGGGTTGAGGGCTTGGGGCAAAGGGGATAGATTTGAGTGCTAAAGTATAAGGGCAGCGATGCAGAACTCACCCTACCACCATGGTTCGATTCCTTCCCAGACTGCAGCAAAAATAAATTCATTTGCTTTTAAGCAGCTTGAGGTCAGCGACCTCAAATCTGCCTTCATCGTGCTTTTTTAAGCATCTTACGTAGGCATTCTATAAATAGCACTGATTGAATGATTGATTTCCCAAGGGTTTAATTACAAGAGGGCCATCTAAGAAGATGTGAAACTATACGAGACTCTCTTTCAACACATAGGTCTTTCAGTTCAATATAAACCCTGTGTTATTTAGAACTTAACTTTCTGTGCGTTATTAGTAAACATTTTTATGTAACCCACTTGAAGAGGAGTGAAGAAAGAGGACAGTATGTTGGAAAATTAATAGATTTTTCAATGACATTAGCCTGCATTTCTTCTCTTGTAGAGTTGTCAGTTTGATGAGAAAATTGTTTTGTACTCTTTGTGGTCCAAGGGAATGTGTCAAACCTCTGTGGGGGAACGCTACTTTGTGTTGAATACATGACAGATATATCAGTGCTTACAATTTCTAATTTTAGGAGAACCGTGTGTTGTCTAATTCAGAGATTTTCCAAGTTAAATAGCTTGAGCAACATCCAGAGACATGATTAGCATCTTAACTGAAATGAACTTTCTCTCATTCACTGGCAACTCTGAACAGAAAGGAGATTAAAATAAGTAAGTGCTAGCTTTCCACCACAGAGAGAAAATTTTAATGATAAATGGTAGTGGTATTTGTAAAGCACTTACTATTTGCCAAGAACAGTACTAAGCCCCGGGGTAGATACAAGATAAACAGGTCAAACACCAGCCTCTGTCCCATATGGGATTCAGAGTCTAAAGAAGAGGGAAAATAAGTATTTTAACCCCATTTTACAGATGAGGAAACTGAAGCAGAGAGAAGTTGTTTCTTGTCCAAGGTCACATAGCAGGAAAGAGAATAAACCAAGATTAGGATCCAGGTCCCCTCGCTCCCAGGTCAGTGTTATTTCCAACAGTTAATTAATGAGGAATTTTTAATCCAAATCCTACCCTTATGTGGAGAAGTGGAACACACCTCTGGATGAGGGGACTCTCTTTTGGGGCCTTTTTTGCATGTACTGTACCCGTGGTGCATCCAGAAAGTAAATTTACTTGGAATCTAGCTGGGCCTATTGAAGGTGACAAAAATATGAAAGAAAATTTCACATGTCCCAGCTAAGCATGAAAGGCAGTTTTGTTAAAAGTGGTTCTAATTTTTCTCCCCTCTTATATTTCTGAAAATAATTACATAAAATACAAGAAGTCCATTTTACCTGATTACATTGAACATTAAATTATTAATCACAATGTGGTCATATTCTTTGATAATTTAAATTAACTAATGAGTCCAAATTTCATTGGAATCCATTAAATTTACTTTTCTGTTGTTATACAATGGCTGTGTTCTGTTCAGTCCCATTGAAGTTTTTTCAAGATTACACCAAAAATTCTTCAGAGCTCAGGGAAAAACCACAAGACTAAAAGTCAGAAGAGCGGAGTTTTTGTCTCACCACTGCCACAGACCTGCTTTGAAACTAGGACATGTCACTTTCCTACCCTGGGCCTCGGTATCCTCGTCTATCCAGTGAAGATAGGACATTTTCTCTCCGATCCTCTAAGATTGTAAGCTTCGTTTGGAACTGGGACTCTTCCTCCTCCTCCTGCTTTTGCTCTTCCTCTTCACTTTTTCTCTTCTTTGTCCTTTTCTTCCTCCTCCCCTACTCCTTCCCCACCTCCTCTAGCTCCTCCTCCTTGTCTTTTTGTCCTCCTTCATCTCCTCCACTTCCCTTCACCAAAGAAGATTGGGTAAATATTACCTGCCTAAAAATATGTCAGTGATAGGTCATAAACCAGAACTAATTTAAAACTTTCAACAGGTTTTTGATCAAAGACTGTCCTTTCAAAATATCATTCTTATTTCTCCACTTTCCCTAGGGACAGAATTGGCAGTTTTCGACTGTGTAGGGAAACCTATGTGAAGTTCAGTCGGTGGTGGGGCGGAGATGCCTCCAGCTATGCCTAGCACAAGACCAGATGTGCCCACATCTTGTCATGGTCTTGGAGTCAAGGGCACATGGCTCCCTCTAAACTGAAGGCTCACTGTGGGCAGGGAACATGCTCACCAACTGTTGTATTGTACTCTCACATGTGCTTAATACAGTGCTCTGCCCCCAGTAAGCACTTAATAAACACCACTGACTGCTAATAATGTCATTTGCTGACCGGTATCTGGCACCATTAATTCTGTCATCCATCCAGCCACTGCAGTTATGTGCCACCGAAATGCAGGAGTACCAAGAGAACAGAGAGAATGTCAGCTGCCGCTCAGGGAGCGATCCTCTGCTCTATCAAAAACACATCTATTTCAAAAGGAAAATCAGAAGTATTGGGAGAGGAAAGAGAGAGCCTTCTTTCCCTCCTGTGGCCCTTGGGAGTCTTAGTTGGAAAGACCTGGTTTAACAGGTGCAAGTAGAATGGAAAAAAATGAATCCAATATGCCATGGAGTCCTGTCAAATGTATAAAAACCTCACTATTTTAGGAATTGATATTTTATGGCTATGAAAGCAGGTATTAAACCAAAACATGTTGTAGTAGGTAGCGTATGCCCAGCATTAAAGTCACAAGCATAACGTTTTCGGTACTTTCACTTTTCTTCTGCTTTAAAAATGATAATTATAATGCAGTTAATTAATCAACACAATATTTATTATATACTGTATGCAGAGCAGTGTACTGAGCACATAGGAGAGTACAGTATTAGAGTGTTGGTAGACACATCTCCTGCCCACGAGGAGTTTATAGTCTTGAGGGGAAGACAAATTCTAATATAAATGAATTATAGATACGTACATAAGTGTTGTGGGGATTAGGGTAGGGGAAAATACAAGTGCAAGGGTGACGGGGGAAGGAATGGAAGAAGAGGAAATGAGGGTTTAGTCAGGGAAGGCCTCTTGGAGAAGATTTCCTTTCAACAAGGCTTTGAAGGTGGGTAGAGTAATTATCTGTCATACATGAAGGGAGAGGGCATTCCAGACCAGAGTCTGGGTATGGACTAGGGGTCAGATGGTGAGATAGATGAGATGGAGGTACAGTGATTAGGTTGGCCTGAGAGGATTGAAGTGAGCAGGTCGGTTTGTTGTAAGAAAACATCAATTTAAGGTACGAGAGGGCAAGGTGATGGAGGGTTTTAAAGCCAATGGTGAAGAGTTTCTGTTTAATGCTGATATGGATGGGCAAACACTGGAGGTTCCTGAGGAGTGGGGAAACGTGGACTGAATGGTTTTGAAGAAAAATGATCTGGAGTACAGAGAAACAGGAGGCTGAGAGATCAGCAAGGTGGCTGATGGAGTAATCTAGGCGGGATAGGATAAGTGCTCAGATCAGTATGGTAGCAGTTGGCATGGAGAGGAAAAGGAAGCTTTTAACAATATTGTGAAGGTTTAACAACAGGATTTGGTCATAGAATGAATATGGTGGCTGAAAGTGAGAAATCAGTCAATGGAAGTTACCAGATTACAGGCTTGTGAGACAGGGAGGATGGTAGTGCTGTCTACAGTGATGGGAAACTCATGGGAAGCTCAGGGTTTAGGTGGGTAGATGAAGAGCTCTGTTTTAGACATGTTAAGTTTGAGGTGTTGGCAGGACATCAAAAGGAGAAAATATGAGACTACAGAGAAGGAGAAAGAAAGAGATAAAGATTTGGGAATCACCCAAATAGAGTTAATAGAATTCTCTTACAAAAACTTTCATATACTCTTCTCTGGTTATGTAGTGGACAGCTGACCTGACAGGACATGTGATGTATAAAGCACACCTAGGTGTCCATCTGTCCTCAGTAAGGACATTATGTGGTGAACACTGTAAATGAAAAGTATAAAAATTCTTAGCACCAAACACAAGCTCAATAGCCATTATTTAGTTCCAATTTACATTAGAAGATTAGAACTGTTCTGTTAAAGATAGTAGTCCTTTGTCCTTAAAATTAATTCTAGTGAGTGTGTTCCATTATAAACTCCATGAGAATAACCCAGAAAGGTCACTCATTTCCAGTTCATCTTACTAGAATTTGACCTGTGCATTACACTTCTTCATTTCTTTTCATCCACAACTATAAGCTCTTAGAAAGGAGGGACTGTGAATCTACATTCCTGGTTATATCAATCACACCAGAAGTGTGCAGTGCATCGCCATAATGAGCCAGGAAGGACAACAGAGTTGACCAGGGTATATGAGTGGGCTGGGATTTTAACGGTTTAATTCTCAAATATATAAATGGGCACACCAAAATCTTATGTGACAGCAGAATTACGATCAAAGAATCTTATTCTTCAGTGAATAGTCTCATAGGATGGTTACTAGAGTTTGCTAACCCTCTCCTGGGCTGGGAAAAACTGTGAGTTGTAGTAATCCAGTTTTCTTTCAGAATGATATAGGGAGGGCAGGGGAGAGACAGGGATTGTCTCTGTTTATTCCTGAATTGTACTCTCCAAATGCTTAGTACAGTGCTCTGCACACAGTAAGCACTCAAAAAAAAATAGATTGAATGAATGAATGAATGAATGGGATATCTCAACTAAGTCACTTCTTTCTGCTTTGTATGTGCCACCTGCTATTTATTTTTGGAATTTGGCCTAGTTTCGAAGATTAAAACCCCTGAGGACCAAAACATCTCCATTAAACCTGGTTAGTGTGAAGCCCAATATTTTGATATTTTGTGGCTATTCATTAAGATGACATTTTTGCACAATCCTGCTGAAGAGTGTAGAATTAGTAGTGGTTAGTAGAAAAACAAGAGAATTGGACTCTTGCAATAGAGTTCTGTCCTTCAATTTCCTTGAGTTGTTCAACAACTCGGTTGGATACTTTGACATTTCAAAAACTCTAATCAACAATTATTTTATTTTTGTGGTGTCGGCAAAGAGAGGGAAGGAAAAAAAAAAACAGTAGAAAAATGTTCTAAGAACTTCGAGGGAGGGATTCCCAAGTCCACCACCTTCACTGTGGCCTAGTGGAAAGGCCATGTGCCTGGGAGTCAGGGTCCTTAGTTCTATTCCCATCTCCATCACTTACCTGCTATGTGACCTTGGGCAAGTCACTGTAATCTGTAAAATGCAGATTCAATAGCTGTTCTCCCTCCTGCTTGTATTGTGAGTCCTTTGTGGGACAGGGACAGTGTGACCTACCTGATTACCTTCTATCTCCCCCAGTGCTTAGTATAATGCTTGGCCCATGGAAGCACTTAACAAATACCATAATAATAATAAGGAGGTCTTCCCTGATGGATCTTTCATTCCCCACTCTATATCCCCAACTTTCTCCCACTTCAGCACTTCAGGTTCACCTAAACATACTCCAGACTGTAAACTAGTCCCCCAGACCGGAAGATCGACATAGGCAGGGAATATGTCTGCTAATTCCGCTGTAATGTACTCTCCCAATTGCTTAGAATAGTGCTCTATATATAGTAAGTGCTCAATAAATGCCATTGATTGAATGATGGAAACATCTGCCTTCCTGTGTTACTTATGTGCATAGTACCTTATAGTCTATTAATAATAATAATAATAATGAGGAGGATTATAATAATAGTAATAATTGTAATTTTTATTAAGCCTTTACTATGTGCCAAGCTCAGTACTAAGCACTAGGGTAGATACAAGATCTTCAGATCCCACATGAGACTCACAGTTGAAGAAGTAGGGAGAATAGATATTGAATCCCCATTTTGCAGATGAGGGAACTGAGGCACAGAGAAGTTTCCAAGGTGACACTGCACAGAAGTGATTGAGCCAGGATCAGAACCCAGATCCTCTGACTCCCAGGCCTAGGGTCTTTCCACTAGGAAACACTGCTTTCCCCTAACCTGTAATTTTAGTGTTCTGTCTCTCTTGCTAAATCATAAATTGTTTGCGGCCAGGGTTCATGCCTATTAATTTCATTCTATTTGCCCAAACTCTTAGTACAGTGCTCTGACCTCAGCCGGTACTCAATAAATGCCGATGATTTAATGACTGAATGAATCACTCTTTTAAGCCATGATCTCTGCAGTCTTGAGCTTTTCATTCTTGCAGACTCCAAAATTTGCAGTTAATGTATTTGAGGCTTGGAAATGTAAATAGTCGAGATTACCGAAGTGTGAGATGAAGCTAAGATAACAGAGAAATAAAAACAAACCACAATATTTTTAGGCACACTCGGACTTACAGATGAAATGCCTGCTGGGCGCCCTAGCTGTTCCATGTACTAGCCAGGTATTCAGCGGCTGCTAATTGAAGAAGTATTTGCATTCTGTGGTTTCAACATTCTAATCACGTCATGCCTTGAGCTCTGGCATGATTGAACTCTCAATCAATCAATCACATTTATTCAGCACTTACTGAGTGCAGAGCACTGTAAAAAATGCTTGGGACAGTACAGTATAACAGTTAGCAGGGATCCTACCTGTCCACAAGGAACTTACCATCTAGATGAGGAGACAGATATGACTTAAATAAATAAATTTGGGTATGTACATAATAGTAGAGATCAATCAATTTGTACTGATGTCTGTCTCCCCCACTGTAGACTTTAAGTCCACTGTGGGCAGAGATTGTGACTGCTTATAGCTGTATCGTACTCTCCCGAGCACTTAGTACAGTGCTCTGCACATGGTAAGCACTCAAAAAATAGGACTGACTGAATGAATCATATTTATTGAGCACTTACTGTGTGCAAAAGATGTACCAAGTGCTTGGGAGGGTAGAGTATAATAGAATCGGTAGACACTTTCCTTGCCCACAAACAGCTCACAGTCCAGAGGATTGGTGGATTTCTGGCAAAAGAATCCTCACGTCTGAACCATGGACATTGGCTTGCAGCTTCTTTTCAAAATGAAAGTAACTAAGAGTCTTCTAAACCCTAACTGTCCTACCAGTTAACTGACAAGCTGTAATGTATCCACCATGGTCTTGAATGGTTCAAGGACAACAGGAAACCATGAGATGAACCCCACTTTCAAAACGCTTTGGAAAGCACACTTCTTCCAGAAAATCTTCCCTGATTAATCTCTGACCCTCTTGCATTCTATCTCCACCCTCCCTTCCCGTTCCCCCCACCCCGAGAGAAAAAAAAATACAACCACTTCAGTAGTCTGCATCATCTAAGAATTTACATATTCAAAAGCCCTATAGGGCTTATGCCCATAGCTTTATAATAATAATAATAATGTTGGTATTTGTTAAACGCTTACTATGTGCAGAGCACTGTTCTAAGCACTGGGGTAGATACAGGGTCATCAGGTTGTCCCACGAGAGGCTCACAGTTAATCCCCATTTTACAGATGAGGTCACTGAGGCCCAGAGAAGTGAAATGTCTTGCCCACATTCACACTGCTGCCCAGTGGCAGAGCCGGGATTGGAACTCTTGGCCCCTGACTCCCAAGCCCAGGCTCTTTCCATGGAGCCACACTGCTTCTCTAATATTCCTTTATACTATATTCCATTATGCCATCCTATTCTGTTTGAAAGTCTGTCTCCCCTGCTAGATGGTAAACTTCTCGATGGTAGATATGATGTCTACTAACTGCACTGTACTCTCCCAAGTGTGTAGTACAGTGCTCTGCAAACAGTAGGGGCTCAAAGAATACTATCAGTTGGTTGACTGAGCTCCAGTCTAAAATAAGAAAGCAGGAGGCAGGTTCAGGTGCCATCATGAATGGTTCAAGAAATGCCCCCATGTCATCATGTTACACACAACCCCTGGGGACTCAGTGTCTTCCCACGAAGTGGCAGGAAAGGCATTTTGCCCTTCGTTTCAGATCATAGTTTCAATCTTCCCTGCTAATCTTATAAATTCTTAAATGTTTTCTTGCCCAGCAGGAACTTTCTTCAACGACTCATCTTTCTACCTTTACACCCTCTGACTTTCAGCAGTGCATTACACGGGTTCATTTGTTTTGGAAGATCTGGAATCCGGATAAACCTTTCCTATTCTGAGTCTGGGAAATGGAGAACCAGGCTTTAAACAACTGCTGCTCTAGATGTCACTGTTGCTGTTGCCACTCACAAATAGCTTCCCCGAGTTCATTTGTCGTGAGGCCTGCTAATTGCAGGAACACAGTTTCTGCTTAGAGCCCTCACTGCTAATTCTAGAAGCCCACATAGCATGACAGTGTGAAAAAAGAGCTAGTTCGCTTGAAAGTCTCCATGAATCTGAGGGGGAAAAGGTGAGGGAGAGCTGGACAGAGTTGGGGGGAGACAAAGAGAGGGAAAAAGAAAAAGAAGGAGGGGGTTGGTAGTGGGGGAGAGGGAGGACTGGAGGAAGAGGAGAGACCAGGAGACCAACGAATCTGTCGGTATGAATAAAAATCTAAAACCTGATCATCCTGCAAGAAGACTATACATTTGCGCCATCATGAAAAGAACAGACAGCTTGATCTGGCTACATTTCTCTGCTTTCCTCTGACGCAGAATTCATCACCGCCTCTCTCCTCAGTTTATCTCTATTTGCACAGGCTTTAAAATACTGTCTTAGGTCCAAAGAGGCATCACTAGCTATTGGCTCCTAGTTCTGCCAGGTTTTTTTTTCCCTCCTTTGCTCTGTTGTCCTGAGGATTCTCTTGAAAGCCAAAAAATGAAAGGCTCACTCTCTCTCTCACTCTCCCTAACTTTAGCAAACATTTGAGACTGCTGGGTTTCTGCTGCAGGAGCGGTTTGAGTGTTCTAAAGCTGGAGTTAGTGAATATTTATTTACATTTGCAAACCAGCTATTCAGACTCCAAGGCTCCAGGATAGGTTCTGTGGGGTGTCACTGTGGGACCAAGCTCGCCCTCTCCGGCCCCCTCTGCATTTCGGATTTGGGGTAATGGCTTAGGTGTTATGAAGAGAACTCTGAAGTAATGCAGTGAAGCTCACTGACCTCTCAGGTTATAATGTGCAGCAGAGATGCAGAGAAATGAGCCTGACATTTGTATTTCCACCTGCTCATGCATCAGCAATGCAACAGTGTAGATCTTGGCTTCCATTCCAGCTGCTGAATGTGGATTTGGGGTTTGTGGAATGATAAGACTCAAGGCCTTTATTAAGGAAGAAATGGGGGAAGACATGATTCTTAAAAGGAATACAGTCCCGGCACAATGTCACAGTCTATCTTTACTCCCATTTTCAAATGAGAAGGCTGGGTTTCTAGTCTGTCTCCCAACTCCTCAAAAACCTCCAGTAGTTCCCCTCGGATCTCTGCATCAAACAGAACTCCTTAGCAAGGGGTTTATGTCACTCAGTCAACTCTCTCCTGCCTACTTTACGCTTGGATTTACACCCTTTATTCATCCCACAGCTCCATAGCTCTTAGGTACATATCGGGAATTGATTTATTTATAATAATAATGTTGGTATTTGTTAAGCGCTTACTATGTGCCGAGCACTGTTCTAAGCGCTGGGGTAGACACAGGGGAATCAGGTTGTCCCACGAGGGGCTCACAGTCTTAATCCTCATTTTACAGTTGAGGGAAATTTATATTAATGTTTGTCTCCCCCCTCAGGACTGTAAGCTCACTGTGGGAAGGGAACATGCCTACCTACTCTGCCAAGTGCTTAGTACAGTGCTCTGCACACGGTAAGCACTCAGTAAATACCACTGATTTAAATTACATTTATTCCAACAATTCGTGCTCTTCTGGGCTTGGTTTCTCAAGGAATCGAAGAAATGACCTGTGTGCTTACTTGTGTTGTCAAAATGGGTGGGTATGACAGCACGGCATCTCCTCAATGAAGAATTTTCCAAGAATGCAGGTCTTCCAAGTAGAATGGGGCACGTATAGATTTACAGACTTGTGCTCGCCTCATTATGCTACAAATCCTCTTTCTACTTAATTCTCCTGAAGCCCAAGTGGGCATTTAAAAAATATTCTACTCCCAATTCCTTGGGTCATTTCTAAATTTCTTCAAAGTTATTTTTTAAACTTATTTTTAATTAAAAATAAGAATCTTACTAGCAATTCACTATCAAATTCCTAATGGGAATTAATGATGCTGAAGAAATTATTCCATTTTTAATAAAATTAATCCTTTTAATTAACAATAAAACTTTTTGACCTTTTCAGATTTTTTTCATTATTTCTACATTTTTTCTAAACGCATTTGTAGTCAGAGAAATAGGACTATGCTACTACCTTGGCATTTTTGAGTCCTTTATCCACTGAAAATTGCCCTGCTGATTTTCAGTTTGAGGGAAAGCTCTCAGACAAGAAACCAAAGCCTCTGTGTGGTAGGTCCCCAGTGGAATCCTGAATGGGTATCTCTTGTGTTTTGTCTAATCGCATTCCCCTTGGATATATCTCCTCATCTCCCCCTGCACTTATATCACAAAAGTCAGGTGAGAATAAAATCAGTATTCAAGAAGTAGCCAAGAATTTAAATAGCATTGAGTCTACTCATTAAATTTGATTTTCAATCCACCAATCAATAGTATTTGCCGAGCATCTACTATGTGCAGAACAATGTAATAAACATTTGGGAGAGTTCAATAGGTGGAGGACATGCAATTCTCTTATTGTTGGATTTTTTTATTTTATGCCTTAGCTTTTATTTTAAATTAATTTTTAAAGAAAAAGGGAGAGAAAGAAGTTGCCTGTGGCTAATATTGATGTGGTCTCTGTTGGATGTGAGGTTAACACCTCATTGAGTTGAATAGGTTAGCAGAAGGCTGAGTTCACTTCAGTGCTGCTATATTCAGCTTCACTTGAGTTTTATTACAATTATTCTTGGGGAATTTTCTCAGTATGCTACAACAGGACATTTGCAGTATCTACGCAGTAGCTTCCATACCCTATTACCTAAACACTAAATCACCTACTCCAATCTGTAATTGATTTTCTGTCTGTCTCCTATGCTAAATTACAAACTGCTTGAGGGCAGGGTTTGAGACTATTGACTTTATGGTGCTCTCCCAAGTAACAGTGATAGAATTTACAGGAACTCAGGCAGTTGGGACATACACACTTAGTACCAAGCTCTGTGTATAATAGGAACTCAATAAGGACTATGCTTCTGGTGATTGATTTTTCTCCCTTGCAGCTGGAATTCCATCTTCTGTGGCTTGCATGGAGGAGACGGGAATGTGCAGATCCTTTGTCTGTCAGGACTACTTTGTGATGGGCAAGGATTAATTGTGAGTAACGGTCCTTCACGATCGAACTAATGGTGAGAGTGAATTCATGCTTGTAGGTGTGGCTGGAAACATGTAACTGAATCCTTCTTTACAGTGGACACAGACAAGTAGCTAGGCTGTTCTAATGTGCTATTTTCAGAGACTGACTCTTCAGGAAAGGCTCTGGTGGGCCCATAAACCTGAAGCTTCTCCTTGAGGCCATCCAAACTTTCATCTTTATATTTTATCCCTTCATATTTAGTTCTGTTTTAATGGATGGTTTTTCCCACTCCGTTCCTCATTCGAGATGGGGAAGCAGCTGAATTTTATTCTTTTATATTTAAGGGACTTTCTTGGAAACCTGACTGTCCCCAGATGCTATATTTTACAGGGAAAATATCATCCTTTAAATCCACCAGGCATGTATAACATATATGTACTTATTCATTCTCATCCTCAGAACTTAAATATATCTGTGTTTATTCAATTGTATCATCTATTTTCTCGGTTTGCTTCAATAGGACATTTGCAGTATCTACCTAGTAACTTCCATATCCTGTTACTTAAACACTTAATCACCTACATTTCAACTCTTCCATCATCCTCCAATCTGTAATTGATTTTTGTGTCTGTCTCCTATGCTAGATTCCAAACTGCTTGAGGTTGGGGTTTATGTCTACTTAATGTCTTACTTCCCCATTTCTGTGATTTAGTAGTAATGCTTGTAAAATAATAATAATGATGATGGATTTGTTAAGCACTTACTATTTGCCAATGTTCTAAGCACTGGGGTAGATATAGGGTTACCAGGTTGGATGCAGTCCCTGTCCACATGGACCTCACAGTCTTCATCCCCATTTTACAGATGAGGTAATTAGGGTACATAGAAGTTAAGTGACTTGCCCAAGGTCACCTATCAGACAAGTGGCAGAGCTGGAATTAGAACCCAGGTCCTTATGACTCATGGGCCTGTGATCTATCTACCAGGCCACGCTGCTAATCAATAAAGTAATCAATAAACCAATCAGTGATATTTATTGAGCGGTTACTATGTGCAGCATGGCCTAGTTAGTGAAAGAGCACAGGCCTGGCAGTCAGTTCCAGTCCCAGCTCTGCCACATACCTGCTGTGTGAGCTTGGGTAAATCACTTAACTTCTCTGTGCCCGCCCCCAGTTACCTCATCTGTAATTAAATCCAACTTCCTCCTATACAGACTGTGAGCCCCATGTGGGACAGGGACCATGTCCAACCTGATTAATTTGTAATCTACCCCAGCGCTTAGAACACTGCTTGGCAAAAGTAAGCACTTATCAAGTACCATAATAGTAGTATTAATAATAGTAAGAAGGGGCGCAGGGACCCATAAAGAAAGATGAAACTCAGAAAAAAATACACAAACCACAAGAAAGACAAAGCACAGAGCCCAGTGGTAATTGGGATAGATGGAGGCCTCAAGTGCCTGCCAATCAGATCATGCGGCATCCGTTCACAGTCAAACCCTCCCAACGTAACCTCCTTGAAGGCAGGGAATGTGTAACTTGGTTTTTTGTTTGTGCTTTTTCTTTTTTGAATTTCCTATCAACTCAGCACTTCAGAGTGCAAACTGGGGCCTAGTGGAAAGACCGCAGACCCGGGAACCACAAGACCTGCCATTCTGATCCCAGCTCTACCACTTGTCTGCTGTGTGAACTCGGTCAAGTAACTTAACTTCTCTGGGCCTCAGGTTTCTAATCTTTAAAATGGGGATTATATCCTACTCCTTCCTCCTTAGACTGTGAGCCCGATGTGGACAGGGACTGTGTCCAACCTGATTATCTCATATCTACCCCAGTTCTCGGTACAGTACTTGGCCCACAGAAAGCACTTAACAAATAACATTATTGTTATTCTTATCATTATTATTGTTATTGTAAATATTTAACAAATACCACAGCTGTCATTATCATTACTATTATCAGTAAATACTGTTACCACTTCTTTTGCACTGAGGCCCATAAGACAAAAAACGAATTTGTAGTCTGGCTGCAGTTACCATTGTCTCTGTAGGTACTTTGGGGTAATTCAGTAGTAGCTAATAAATATTTAGGAGGTGGTAATGTCTAGTAGCTTCCAAATGAAAGTTGGAAAAGAGAGTTTTAATTCCACGTTTCCTTTGTAGTCGAGGAAATCAATTAACCTAGCAGCCTTAGTTTCCCCCATTTCCAAAAGAGGAGAGCAATATTTACCTCCCTCCCAATGGTCTTGTGCTGATTAATTAGTTTGAAAAGTGCTTTGAAGTGAAGATTGCTATGTAAGTATTACTTAAGTAAAAGTCATGTTTCCCTTGATGTGGATCTCATCCTGCTTCTGATGTTTAATTTCTGTTTACCTTCTCTCCATGGATCTGAGAGTGCTGGTGAATCATCGAGAAGCAGAGGAGTAGGATGGACCCAAAACAGAGAGGAGACGTGGAGAAAAAAAATCACACGTTTGGAAAAATAAGGGTTTTTGGTAGAATTTGAGCAGTTGTTTCTGTGTTGGTGTCTATTCTAATGATTCTTTTTAAAGGCATGAAACAAGGGCTCTCCTTTGATCTTATTAACCTGGCTGAATTTTTTCCAGTGTAAAGAAAGTTAAAATGTTTACCATACAAACAGGAAGTAAAAATTTTATCTTTAAATCTGCATAATTGAGAAACAGGATGACCTAATGGAAAGAACATTAGTCTTGGAGTCAGCAGACCTGGGTTCAAATCCCGCCTCCACCCCTAGCCTTTTGTGTGACCATGGTCAAGTCAATTTAACTCTCTGTGTCTCAGTTTCCTCATGGGTAATATAGGGATTCAATACCTGTCCTCCCTCCCACTTTGACTGTGAGCCCCATGTGGGAAAGAGACAGTGACTGACCTGTTTAATTTGTATCTACCCCAACTCTTCGTACAGTGCTTGGCGCTTAACAAATACCACATTATTACAATGCTAACTGTGTGATGTCCTTTTCTATATAGCTCTGTGCCCTAATGAAGAAGGGTGTCACTGTGTTTGCATGTCTACTACTTTGAAATTTCTGAGTGTTCTACCCTGAGGTAAACTAGGAAGACTGTGGTTGTTGAGAAGCCTGGAACTCTTTTTACCTCTTCTTTTTGCATAAAATCTGTCACCTGCCTAACCTTTCATATGTAGAGCTTTTACTGATGAGCAACTAAGTGAAATCTTTTAGAGCTCAATTCATCATCATCATCATCATCATCATAAGCCTTATCATCAGTGGTATTCATTGAGTGCTTACTAAGTGCAGAGCACTGCCCTAAGTGCTTGGGAGAGTACAATAAATACTGAGTACAGGAGAATACAAAAAGTATTGAGCTTGCAGTCTAGAAGGGGAGAAACATTAAATAAATTATATATAATTCATAGATATGTGCATAAGTGCTGTGGGATTGTGAAGGAGGTGAATATCAAATGCCCAAATATCACAGATCCAAGTGCATAGAAGACGCAATAGGGAAAGGGAGCCTGAGAAAAGAATTCTTGATCTGGGGAAGGCCTCTTGGGAGATGTGACTTTAATAAAGCTTTCAAGGTGGGAACAGTGGAGAGCTGGCATTTATAGAGGGGGAAGGAGTTCCAGACGAGAGGGAGGATGTGGAAAAGAAAGGGGTCGGTGCGAGATCGATGAGATTGGGGCACTTTGAGGAAACTGGTGCTAAGAGAGCAAAATCTGTGAGCTGGGCTATAGTAGATCAATGAGGTGAGGTCAGAGGAGGCAAGCTGATTGAGTTCTTTAAATTAATGGAAATGCATCATACCATTAGAGTGGCAGACACTTCTGAAAGCTTTAGGAATGACATCACACCTTGTACCTGCCAGAGCTCATAGGCTGAAGCTCCTTGAGGGCAGGATTCAAATCTACTAACTGTATTCTGTTCTCCTAAGTGCTCAATGCAGCGTTCTGCAGACAGTAAGCACTTTAGAAATTCCACTGGTTGATTTCCAAGTTTTTTACCTTCGTGTCTGAGCCTGACTGACTCCTTCCTCAAGGTTTCCCACTAGACTGTAAGAACCTTGAGGGCAGGGATCGTGTGAACCAACTCTACTGTCTTGCTATCTTCCAAACGCTTACTCTCAGGGTTATGTAATCAATAGGTACTCAGTAAATACCACTGCTTGGAAAACTGGAGAACTGCTCAGATCTAAAGGAGGTGTGGAATTGGGACCCTCCTGAACCTGAGCCTCACTCAGATGGCTAGACAACTGGGTGTTTCTGAACATGTTTCTCTTGGCTTTGTGGGGAACCTTTCAGAGCCAGTGGCAACATCAGCATACGGTTCCAAGCTGTATCACTAACCCTCCATCTTGTCATTTTCAAGACCTGGAGAAGGCAACTCTTCAAAGCAAATGCTAAGGTGCTTCTTAGAATTGCTATTTCACTCTATCTAGCCACAGTTTACTCCACTCAGAGATGCACCTGGAGAGTTTCCAGTACTATGCCGGCCTCGGCTATGGGAGGAAGAGTCAAGCATTCCATTACTGGCTTGGGCACTAGCTAGCGATTGGAAGGCAATCTGCTATGAGTCAAAACTCATCTGTACTGGGTAGCAGGGGCATGGGAGAAAGTCAAGAGCAGAGACTCAAGTTTACTGCCTGGAAGAAGGCAATGGTAAACCACTTCTGTATTTTTACCAAAAAGCCTCTATAGATACGATTGCAGATGGAGGTGGGGCCTTCTGGGAGAGATGTGTCCATGGAGTCTCTGTGGGTCGGAAACAACTCGACAGCTTAAGACAAGACAAGCCACAGATCATTGATTTTATTCTCACAATCTGCTGAAATATATGGAATATAGATTTATTATGGAATGTGGATGGAGGTTTAACAGAAGGAATGCAGTGATGGCAGGCACCCCAAGTGTCTTATCTGGAAGATTCTGAGGGTCATCCTGATGGTCTCACAACCCTATGCCCTCACAATGTCAGTCCATCTCAGAGTAAGGCTTTAGAGGGCTTAGGACATGTGTACTAGCTAATAACAATGATCATAACAAAAATAACAAGAATAGGATTTGTTAAGTGCTTATAGGTGCTGAGCACTGTGCTAAGTGCTGGGGTAGATACAAGGTAATTGGGTCCCACATCTGACTCACAGTCTAAGTAGGAGGGAGAATAGATATTGAATCCCCATTTGACAAATGAGGTAACAGAAGCCCAGAGAAGTTAAGTGACTTGCCCAAGGTCATACAACTGGTACATAATAATTTTGGTATTTAAGTGCTTACTATGTGCCAGTGCTGTTCTAAGCACTGGGATAGATATAAAGTTATTAGGTTGTCCCGCTTGGGGCTCACAGACTTGATCCCCTTTTAACAGATGAGGTCACTGAGGCACAGAGAAGTTAAGTGACTGGCCCAAAGTCACACAGCTGACAAGTGGCAGAGCTGGGATTAGAACCTACATTCTCTGATTCCCAGACCCTTGCTCTTTACCCATGGCCATGCTGCTTCCTCTAACTCTGTTATATTGTACTCTCCCAAACGCTTAGTACAGTGATTTACACAGAGTATGTGCTCCACCTTACCTGCAATACACCCAAGGCCCTGGCTTCTGTTTGTTTCATCTGCACTCCACAATCCCTATTGACATTACAGCTGCTCTGCATTATTTCAGGCCAAAAGCAGAATATCATCTCAAAGCCTGATCTTCCAAAAGCCCTCGGCACCTTGCGATGCAGAGCAAGTGAATTGTCTTAATGAAAGATTTTTTTTTTTCAGAAATCTAAGACATGAAGAAAAGGCAGGTCTACTTAATATTCCGCCAGATTCTGCATCGAGTTCCAATATCCAAATACAGAAGCTGTGGCTTTTGTTGGAAATGGGGAGGATTGAAAAGTAAAAGTCAAGGTTCCTTTAGCCCTTAATTGACATGGAATGGTTTTGCAGTCCAAGTCCTATTTAAGTGTCACATTTTACAATGGATGAGATCAAAATGCAGTATCTGTTCTACCTATTTACTTTCCACACCTCATATTAAAACCAGAAAAATCCTTAATCCCATTTTTATTAGGTGATAAAACACTGTATTAAACACATAGGATTTCTTTTAAAATGGGTGCATTAACACATTTCACTAGTAAGCCCAGCTTTATTAGTTTTATTGTACCATTCTTACACATTAAAATTTAATAACATTTGTTGATGAAGCAAATGAAGCAAACTTCATTTTCAAATAAATTAGCACAGACTGCCTTCGATTTACAAAGTTGTTACTTTTCTTTCTGGAATTTTAAAAATTGAAATCTCTAAAGCATTTCACATTTTTAGTCATTTTGTCTGGATTTTTTAAATTACTCCTTTGTAGCTCCGAATGCACTTGTAGAGGGGCAGAGGAGCAGCATGGCATAGTGGATAGAGCATGGGCCTGGGAGTCAGAAAACCATGGGTTCTAATCCTGGCTGCTCCACTTGTCTGCTTTGTGATCTTTGGCAAGTCACTTCTCTTCTCTGTGCCTCAGTTACCTCATCTGGAAAATGGGGATGAAAACTGTGAGCCCTACGGGTGACAGGGCCAACCCGATTTGCCTGGAACATAGTAAGCATTTAACAAATACCGTAATTTTAAGTGGCAGAGCCAATAATTAGAAGCCAGGTCCTCTGACTCCTAGGCTCGTGCTCTTTTTCATTCACTGACTTCTCCCAGTGCAACTTTAACAGAGACCATGTCTGTGCTGAATCATCCCCATACTCCATCCGCCATCCACCATGCACCATTGACCCTCCACCATGTACCACTCACCATTGTCCTCCCACCCTCTACCATGCACCATCAACTATTGTAATCCACCATCCTAAAGAATTTGTACTTCCGGGTATATGAAGAAGATCTACCATCATGAAGGATGGCTTGGTCACTGGTGCTTCTATTAATCTTTCTGCAACAACCATCTTCCCACCATGTACCAACTGAGGGAAATAAGACAAGATAATACATTTTCCTCCAGGAGGCCTTCCCTGATTGGTCTCTAAACTCCCCATCTCATTTCGCCCTACTGCCACTCAGATCTTCCAAACCACTGAAGAAGTCACCACAATCCCCGTGGCCCTTAAGTACAACTCCCGTATACTCTATTACTTCTTCCAGCCATAATTTATTTAAGCATCTGTCTCACCCATGTTTTCTAACTTTTTTGTACTCCCCCAAGTCCATAACACACGCTTAATAAATACCATAATTATTATATCACACTGCCTAACAGTCATTAGACATTCACTATAATCAACCGATTAATCAATAGTATTTATTGAGAACTCGCTCTCTACAGAGCCCTGTATTAAGCTCTTAGGAGAATACAATAGAGTTAATTGACACAATCCCTATACCCAATTTAGCAGGGAATACAGGTATTAAAATTATCTGTTGCCAAATTGTACATTTCAAGCGCTTAGTACAGTGCTCTGCACAAGGTAAGCACTCAATAAATACGATGAAATGAATGAATGAATATGGAGAAATGCCTCCAGTTGAAAAATCCCAACAAATTAGTAAATAATATCACTGATTGCAGTAATCTTGAGAAATTCCGTGAAGCACTTACTATGAGCCAAACACTTTATTAAGCACTTAAAAAGGTACAAGCTAATCAGGTTGGACACAGTCCATGTCTCACATGAGGATGACAGTCTTAGTCCCCACTTCACAGATGAGGAAACTGAGACCCAAAAAAGGTAAGTGATTTGCCCAAGGCCACACAGCTGACAAATGGCAGAGCTGGGCTTAGAACTAGGCCCATGCTATTTCTACTAGGACCTGCTGTTTCTCTGTGTAAAAGATCAAACAAAATTGGGACCAGATAAAAAAATTGTCTCAGCTGTCAATGACTCCATAAAATGAAAGAGAAGCTGAAGATATGATTACACTTCAAATTTCAAGTATGATTATATTGTGCTGATGAGCCGTCTAAGCATACTTAACTGAAAAACCAAAGAATAAGGCAAACATTTCTTCTCTCCCAGGTCTTATGCTCAGTATAATCATGTTAAACTTTGCACTATATGAATTAATCCTAGAGTATATAATCACACCCTTCTATCTTTTTCTTTAGTGCTAGCAGATTTTTTTCTCAATTTCCATTCTTCAAGAAAGCAACACCTTACTTAATATGATTCTACTTAGCCTAGAGATGCCCTTTTTCGGACTACCTAAATCATTGATTCTGTGGAAAATAAGACATCTTGATGGATAAATAATTAATCTTCCCATCACACTAAACTGTTCTTTCCTTGCACCTGGTTCCTTCCTTCAATTCCCCCATTCATTCATTCAGTAGTTTTTATTGAGAGCTTACTGTGTTCAAAGCACTTGGTAATTAACCAGATGCAAATTTCTACCCATGCATCCTAAGGACATGGATTTGGTTTCAACAGTCAAAGATTATTGGCTTTATTTTTTTTGCACACTAGGGGTTTCCAAACTGGAGGTCATAGAGAAGTGCTAATTCACCCTTCCAAATTTTCCTCTTGACCCGGCCTTATGGTCAAGGAATGGGATGACGCAGGGGTGGTTGCCAGTCACTGAATTGTTGGCTTCAAAGCAGCAGTTAGCTCTTGAGTTTTCCCTACATCCACATTTTGTGCACCTGCGAAAAGAGCTGACGATAGACTGAAGAGCTAGAGAGCATATCACGGGGATGGGGCACTCAGTGGTATTGAATTCCTGGTATGCCGTTTCTCCTTCATCTTGTGGAGGTTAGGGTGTGGAGGGTCCACCAAGTGCTCATGAAAGAAGAACATAGGCCCTTTCACCAACACATCCTGGCCATTCCAGGCTGGTCTTCTCTGACTCTTCTCTGAATCAGGGGACCCAATACGATTTGGGTTAAATAATCATAGTGTAGAAGTTTCCCTGATCCTTCACCCTGACCCCTTGTCCCTGTCCCCCTGCAATTGTTTTAATTGTAGTTCTAATTGTCATTTACCATCTAATCAAGTCATGCTTGTGGTGGATTTCTCTTTTCCAGCACTATTTTCTTTGTTTTTTTAAATTAGCCGTATGAATTTATATTGAATATTGGGATGGGAGTGACCATATTTTCACCCATAATTCATTTAGCAGTCTGTGGCCTGTCTGTATTCTTGATGATGACTTGAAATTGTCTTGCAGGCTTTATTGCTCTCTGTGACTCTGTGTGTGGGTATGTGTGTGTGCTTATTCATTTATTTATATTTTACAAGAAATCCAAACCCCCAAGGATCAACTCTATCATTACATATTTTAAAAATCTGAGAATACAGTCCTCCTTAATAAGAAATCCATAGGTGTCAGCATTTGCAGTACTGAATAAGTCCCCAATAAGTCCCCAATGAAACATAGACTATTAACACAGTTGTGATACTGAAATGGCTCTGAGAATGTAAAAACTAGGCATTAAAAGTCATTAACTCCGCATTACTCACCCTATTTAGTTCCTATCATGAAAGGATCCCTTGAATAAATATAGTTTGTGGTGAACCTCTCTTTTGTCGAGCTCAGGTCATCTGGAAGTAATGATTCCTGGCCAACACGTAATCCCTACCAACTGGCCTCAACTGAAACTACGGTCTCTATAAAAATGGATCTTCCGGATGATCAAATATGCAAGGGGTGCAAAACTCTGTTTTAATAGGAAACCTTCCCAATCCCCTCTACTCATGTTGTGGTAATCCCTTGGTCCTGTAGCGGAGACTTGGAAAAAAACCCATGTACAGAGGATTTGCTTCTAGTGCTAGTGGTTTCCACATCACCTCATCACACTCTCTCATCCCTACCTGCCATGTTCCCATTATTCTTATTTATCGGAGACTTAAGTGCAAACTGACATGGGCCATTTACTCTGGTTTAGTGATGGGCATTACTTCTTCTCCAACTTTCTCAAGTGAAAGTTCCTTCTGATCAGGTAATGTGTCAATCATCACTACTGTGTTGTACCCTCCCATGCACTCAGAAAAGTGCTCTGTACACAGTAAGCACTCAAAAATATCATTAATTGGTACACATAATCCCAGAAAGAGCAGAACAAATAAGATCAGCACAAATCAAAAACTTTACATGAAGGCTGCCATTGTGAAAGCTTTTTATTTTTTTTGGTTTTAATCCAGGAAAAGATGTCCATGAGGAGGAGTGGTCTGGCTTTGAAAATTTGAATCATTGAGAAATATCTTTATCTAAAACTGAGTCTAACATCTGTAAAACTGTAATCTCTCAAAATGGCAATTCTAAACTCATAAATAGCTCCATGTTGAAAGTTTAACGTTCAGGGATGCTGAAGTGAGTCAGTAGAAGGACCTGGGTTCTAATCCCAGCTCTTCCAATTGTTTTTGCCCTGTGACCTTGGGCAAATCACTTAACTTCTCTGGGCCTCAGTCACCTCATCTGTGAAATGGGTATAAAGATTGTAAATCCTATGTGGGATGGGGACTGTGTCCAACCTGATGAACTTGGATCTACCCCAGTGCTTATATTAGTGCCCGTCACACAGTAAGTGCTTAGCAAATACAAAAAAAAGTTGAGAATGTCTACCTTGAAGAACATTTCATAGATTTTGGAAAGGCTAGTTTTAAAACCACAATTGAACAATAGTCTAGAGTGTCAATGCCCCGTTTATATTCAAGAGGATAGCAGACAGAAAAAGCAAGCCAGTTTCAGAGTGTTGGAAATTTAACTTTTTTTTTTCAATTGCACTGTTCCAAGAAGAACCAATTTTAATTTTTTTTATTGGCTTATTTGTGGCTATTTACATAGTGGTGGTTGAAGATTTCTAATATGCGATTCTATTTCAATAACAATTGGCATTGTTCTTATGTTATCTCATTAGGCTCTTAATGAGAACATTTAAAGAAAACAAAAATGAAAGTAGTGTTAATACATTAATTTAATTATTATGGTTTGTTAAGCACTAAGGGTCAAGCACTTCTCTAAGAGCTGGGGGTGGATACATATCAATCAGGTTGGACACAGTCTTTGTCCCACATACAGCTCACAGTCTAAATAGGCAGAAGAACAGGTTTTGAAACCGCATTTACGTATGAGGAAGCTGGGGTACTGAGAAGTGTAGCGACTTGCCCAAGGTCACATAGAAAACAAATGGCAGAGGCGGAATTTGAACGCCGGTCCTGTGACTTCCATTAGATCACGCTGCTTCCCATAGAAGTTATTATTATTATCATTATTAGTAGTATTTTCTTGAGGTGAAGGCTATATAGTAGAAGTGTAACAGTAGTAACCCTAGTAATAGTCGTAGTGCTATCAGGAGTAATAATAATCCATCAGTTGGATTTATTGAGTGCTTACTGTGTACCATCTCTCTCTAGAAGAGGAGACACATTAATATAAATAAATTATGGACAGGCACATGAATGCAGTGAGGTTGGGGGTGGGAGTAACACAGGGAACAAGTCAGGGAGATTCAGAAGGGAGTGGGAGAAGAGGAAAGGAGGGTTCAGTCAGGGAAGGCCTCTTGGAGGAGATGGGCCTTCAATAAGCCTTTGAAGATGGGGAGAGTAAATCTCTGTTAGAGATCTAGTCAGGGTATTAGTAACAGTTATAATAATTCGTTCATTCAATCGTATTTATTGAGTGCTTATTATGTGCAGAGCACTGTACTAAGCACTTGGAATGTACAATTCAGCAACAGATAGAGACCATCCCTGCCCAACGATGGGCTCGCAGTCTAACTGGGGGAATAATAGCAGTAGTAATACCAATAGTAGCAGGGGATGCTGTGGTGGTGTAATAGAAATAATAATAATAGTAGTAGTGATAGTTGTAGGAGTAATAATAGTAATAATAATGCTATTACTCCCTCTCTAGACTGCAGCTCCCCCGTGAGACTCTAAGCTCGTTGTGGGTAGGGAACCGATCTACCAACTCTCTCAAGAGCTTACCACAATGCTCTGTGTATGGAAAGTGTTCAATAATTACCACTCTTTGATGGTCAGTAGTACCGCCATGGGCAATGCAATTCAATTTTCCTCCAATCCCCCGATTAGATCGCTAGATCAGTGACTGGGCCAAAGGTCAAATGAAAAGAAGATAAGTTTCCATTTTACCTCATCAAGTGGGTTATTTTGACATCAAGTTCTCAAAGGGCCAGTTGTCAATTATGATAATTGCAGTTGCCTTAGAAACACCAAGGGAATTAGCTGATGTCAGAAGGCAAAAATATCAAAAGTTTGCAAGGATCCTTGACAAACAGTCTGGTTTATTAGAGGATCAAGTAGCTGTTGATTCCAGCGTGGTTTTGATTTTCTCTTTCATCTGACATTTAGCTCATATATATGAGGGACCGGTGAGGGAAACTGAATTTATAAAGTCTTATCAATCACATTGTCCATTCATTGTCCAAAACAAGTGGAGGCTCCAATCCTGGACAACAGGGAATAACAGGAGGTGCAAAAATAACAAGAGAAAACCCTCCTAGAATGATCATTTAACAAAATAGATGCAGTGTTTTCTAATAGAAAGGTTTGGGGCTGGGCTTTTTATTCATCAATTGTAAGCTCCTTGTGGGCCAGTGACCGTGTCTAGAGCTTATCTGTATATTTTTTTCCAACATTTAGTACAGTTGTTTGCATACATGAGAAATTGAATAAATATTATTATTATTATTATTTAGTCCCTGGCCGGTCTTGCAAACATGGGCAAGTCAAACTCTTTGAAGCTCCTTGATTTCCTTAATTGTAAAATGGGGAGAAGATGACTGCTCTTTCTTAATCGATGAATGGTATTCACTGAGTGCTTATTATGTAGAAAAGAACTATACTAAGCACTGGGGAGAGTTACAGTTGAGTTGGTAGATTCGATCCCTACTTACAAGGAGTTTACAATCTACTGCTCAAATTATGAACCTCTTGTGGGCAGGAATTGTGTCCTCTCTCATTATCTATATCTACCTCCAGTGCTTATCACAGGGCAGGGGCCCTCTCCCAAGTACTTCAGTTCTCTATACAGGATAAGCAATCAATAAATACTACTGATTCAATTATTTTGATAGAGAAAGTGAAGGTGGAGAAGGTAGAGAAGCACTGTGGCTTAGTGGAAAGAGCCCGGGCTTGGGAGTCAGAGGAGGTGAGTTCTAATCCCAGCTCCGCCACTTGTCTGCTGTATGACCTGATGCAAGCCACTTTTAACTTCTCTGTGCCTCAATTCCCTCATCTGTCAAATGGGGATTAAGACTGTGAGCCCCACGAGGGACAACCTGATTGCCTTGGATCTACCCCAGCGCTTAGAACAGTGCTGGGCACATAGTAAGCACTTAACAAATACCATAATTATTATTATTATTATTATTAATAATGTGTTTTTCTTCAGAACCATTTTCTGTGTTTAATTCCATCACATAAAAAATAATGCCAGTAACACTAATAATTTTCTTAAGCACCTACTTAGTGCCACGCACTGGCATAGTTATAATAACTACTATATAGTTATAATATTATAATAATATAATGTATATATTATATATAATATAATAACATATAATATATAATATAATATAATAACTACTATAATAACAACTCCAGTGGTTGCCTATCAACCTTCGCTCCAAACAAAAACTCCTCACTCTAGGCTTCAAGGCTCTCCATCACCTTGCCCCTTCCTACCTCTCCTCCCTTCCCTCTTTCTACCACCCACCCCGCACGCTCCGCTCCTCTGCCGCCCACCTCCTCACCGTCCCTCGGTCTCGCCTATCCCGCCGTCGACCCCTGGGTCACGTCCTCCCGCGGTCCTGGAACGCCCTCCCTCCTCACCTCCGCCAAACTGATTCTCTTTCCCTCTTCAAAACCCTACTTAAAACTCACCTCCTCCAAGAGGCCTTCCCAGACTGAGCTCCTCTTCTCTCTCTACTCCCTCTGCCATCCCCCCTTTACCTCTCCGCAGCTAAACCCTCATTTTCCCCTTTTCCCTCTGCTCCTCCACCTCTCCCTTCCCATCCCCACAGCACTGTACTCGTCCGCTCAACTGTATATATTTTTGTTACCCTATTTATTTTGTTAATGAATTATACATCGCCTTGATTCTATTTAGTTGCCATTGTTTTTACGAGATGTTCTTCCCCTTGACCATGTTTATTGCCATTGTTCTCGTCTGTCTGTCTCCCCCGATTAGACTGTAAGCCCGTCAAACGGCAGGGACTGTCTCTATCTGTTGCCGACTTGTTCATCCCAAGCGCTTAGTACAGTGCTCTGCACATAGTAAGCGCTCAATAAATACTATTGAATGAATCAATGAATAATATATTTATGTAAGTCATGGTTCCTTTCTCCAATGGGACTACCAGTCTCAGAGCAAGAAAGCGGAGATATTTAATTCCCGTTTTACAGATGAGGAAACTGAGGCAGAGAGAAATGAATAACCTGCCTAAGGTCACCCAATGAGTAAGTAGAGTAGATTAGAAACTAGGCCTCAGCCTCCCAGCCCTATGCTCTTACCACCAGGTACACTGCTTCTCTGCATCACTTCTACCTTACTTCCTAAAATGCCTCTATTACTACCCTCAGTGATCACAGAATCTCCTATTTTATATGCAGCTAAAGAGAGGAGTCACACTGGAGCCTTTTTTCAATGTTTAATTAGCATATATAAAGCATCTGTTGAGTTAGCAGTGCATACTTAGCTGGTCAGACCCAAAGCCATTTCCCTGTGATTGGCCTGTTTTCTGGGTGAAAGCAAAAAATTTTTTTTTTTTTGCTAGTGATGAAGGTAAACATTCTAGATAATAACTCTTCAACAAAAATAGGCTCCGGTATTGAGAAAGCTGTACAAATGTGTACAGTGTCTACAAAAACTACCTCATTTCTTCTATGAATATTGGCCCTGCCGGCTACCACATCTCACCGTACTTAGGATCCCATGGAAACGGACCTAATTAAAGCAACACTCACAAAGGCCAGTGTAAATGTCACATTTCAATGCAAGCACATACTGTACTTCGATACAAAACACATTCAGAATGCAGATAAAGAGGGGAAAGTAAAGTTATTTTAGCTTTACTGTGGAGAAATTATTTCATAGCGAAGATTACGCTGAATATGTGTCACTTACAGGTCTTCGGTTTATGATTTTGAATCCTCTGAATCATCTTTTGAATCGAATGTTCAACATCACACATGGCTATTTCAAGTGGACAATGATGATGGATTATCGCATCAGAAATGGTAGATAAGCTTCGGTCCTAAGATCGAGAGAAAGAGCACGGGCTTGGGAGTCAGAGGCCATTGGTTCTAATCCCAGCCCTGTCACTTAATAATAATAATAATAATGATAATGTTGGCATTTGTTAAGCGCTTACTATGTGCCGAGCACTGTTCTAAGTGCTGGGTTAGACACAGGGGAATCGGGTTGTCCCACGTGGGGCTCACAGTCTTAATCCGCATTTTACAGATGAGGTAACTGAAGCACAGAGAAGTTAAGTGACTTGCCCACAGTCACACAGCTGACAAGTGGCAGAGCCCGGAGTTGAACTCGTGACCTCTGACTCCGAAGCCCAGGCTCTTTACACTGAGCCATGCTGCTTCCCCAAGCTGTCACTTGTCAGCGGTGTGACTTTGGGCAAGTCATTTCACTTCTCTGGACCTCAGTTACCCCATCTGGAAAATGGGGATTAAGACTGTGAGCTCCATGTGGGACAACATGATTACCTTGTAACCCCCTGCAGCGCTTAGAATAGTGCTTGGCACATAGTAAGCACTTAACAAATGTCATCATTATGATTACCATTACTAGTGGCCTTCCCAGTGCCAATTGCACTCTCATCCCTGCCAGCTATGTTCCCATGGCGGGTAGAGTTTGCAACATCCAAATCGGCAGGCGGGGTGCTGCCCACGTTAGCCGGCTACAAGCGGAGTGATGCTCTTTCCCCTGGCCTAACAGGAGGGCTTAAGCGCAGATAAGCTTTAGAATCAAAGATAAACTATTAATATTCCCTGCTGAAGTGTGATCCGTATAAAAGGTCAAACTTATAGCTGGAGAGAATTCCCAGTACTCCCTAAAAGTTCATTTGGGGGCAGAGGGGCGACATCTCTGAATAATGATTCACTGATGATTTTCCAATGGTGTAGCCAGAGTCAGAGTGAAATGGAGACCGACAGAAAGATGTACAAGATCATCAGTCAACCAGTGATTCTTAATGAGCGCTTTTGTGCAGAATACTCTACCAGCACTTTGTTGAATGCAGTACAACAGAGTTGGTAGAAATGGTCTCTGTTCAGAAAGAGTTTACAGTCTAAAGGGAGAAACAGACATTAAAATGAATTCCGGATAAGTGTTTTTGGGCCTGAAGGTGAAGTGAATATCAAGTGCTTAAAAGATACAGAGCCAAAGGCATAGGTGATGAAGAAGGGAGAGGGAGTAGGGTAAAAGAGGGCTTAGTCAGGGAAGGCCTGTAGGTGTAGATGGGATTTCAATAAGGCTTTGAAAGTGAGGAGACTGATAGTTCCGTCATATATGAAGTGGATGGGAGTTCCAGGGAAAGGAGATGATGTGAGTAAGGGGTTGGGGGCTAGCTAGAAAAGATCCAGGTAGATTGAGTAATTAGATAGGTGTTAGAAGAGCAAAGTGTGCAGCCTGATTCACAGTAGGAAATGAGCAAGGTAAGGTGGGTGGGGAACAGTTGATTAAAGCTGATTCATCTCATGAATCACCCATCGCTACCCCTCCCACCCCAATAATTATGTTCGCATAGTCTATTACTTTCTTCTTATCTGTAATTTACTTAGTGTCCACTTTCTCCACTAAACTGAAAGCTGCTTGAGTCTCTTGTTCAGAGTTCTCCTCTGCCTCTCACTCTCTGACAGTGGGCGTCCCTTAAGGTTCAGTTTTGGGTCCACTTCTATAAATTCAATCTTTCACCAAATCCTGTTGATTCTCTTTTCACATTTTTAAAATCCATCCTTTTCTCTCCAACCAAACTGCTACTATGCTGATCCAAGTACTTATCTTATCCTACCTTGACTACTGCATCATCCTCTTTCTTCTGAACTTCCCGCCTCCTCTCTTTCCCTATTCCACTCCGTACTTCACTCTGCTGCCCAGATCACTTTTCTAAAAAGAAGTTCAGTCCACATCTCCCCATTCCTCAAGGACCTCCACCCATCTACCTCCGCCTCAAACAGAAACTTCCTTATCCTAGTCTCCCAAGGAACTGGTACAGTGCTCTGTACAAGGTGGGCTCTCTATCAATACTACTGATCTATTGCTTGATCGACTGAGAAGCAGTGTAGTTAGTGGAAAGAGCATAAACATAGGAGTCGGAGGACATGGATTCTAATTCCAGCTTTTCCACTTGCCTGCTGTGTGATTTGGGACAAGCCACTTAACTTTTCTGAGCCTCAGTTTCTACATCTGCAAATTGGGGATTTAATACCCTTTCTCCCGCCCCCTTAGATTGTGATATCCATGTGGGAGAGCGACTGTGTCCAATCTGATTGTCTTGGACCTTCCCCAGCACTTAGTACAGTGCTTGACCCACAGTAAGCACTGAGAAAATTTATTATTATTGTTATTATTATTAATTGATCAATCACCATGTATCCTAGTCAAACACATTCCCACACCTGTTTCCACACTCCCCAACCCTAGCAATTTGTCTCCCAATTCCTCACCATATATACAAATTCACCTCTCTATATTTCGCCACAGCCACACTCAAAACACACATGCTTTCAGAAACACAGTCATACACAAAACACTTTGCTGCACCAAGATGCACAGTGTTTAGATAGAGATTGGCCTTTTCCAATTGGGATTGATCAGGAATAGGCTAAAGTGGACAGGAGTTTCTCTGCTCATAGACAAGTCGATTCCATGGGCAGATTAGGATAATGATAATACTAATACTACTGCTACTAATAATAATAACAGCCAAGTTACTTGTAAAGGGCTAAAAGTATCAAGGACACTGGGAAAAATGTAAGTTAATCTGATCAGACACAGTTCTGATTCCATAGTGAGGCTCATAGTCTAAGTAGGAAGGATAATAGGCACTGAATTCCCATCTTATAGATGTGAAAACTGAGGCACAGAGAAATGTGGCTTGCCCAGAGCCACGAAGCAGGGATTGTAAGCTTCTTAAAAGCATAAAATGTGTTTACCAACTCTTTTGTATTGCTCTCTCCCAAGTGCTTAGTACAGTGCCCTGCACCTAAGAAACACTCAATGAATATCATTGATTGAATGCCTGATAGAGGAGGAAAAACAGCCTGCCAAGGAAAGAAAGTTTCAAGGCATTCACTGGGTATCAATGTGCAAACTTCCAAAATGATTTCACCTGGACCACATAATTTTATTTTTTCCAATAATTAAGGTTATTGAATTTCCTTTTTTGCAATGGATAATTAGACCTGTTAGAATATGTGCATTTTTCCTGGTGAATCAAGAATCCATCCTTGCTACTTTTTGTCCAGGAAGAATAGTTTGTAACTGCTACATTTTACATGTCTGTATATACCTTATGACTTGTTGGATTTAGATTAATTCATAGGTGATTGATAATCTTGAGATAATTTGGACTGTTAACTTTTGCTATAAACATAATTGTTTCGATAAATAAACAGAATCTGTAAGCATGACCAATCTAGAGCAGCAGGATCAATAAAAACCAATAGGCTTGCTCCATTTAACAAAATGAATTTCATGCACAATAGACCTATTAATATTTTCTTGATAGTAACCATTATGGCATATTTTCTTTTGGAAGTGTATGCAATGCATAAAACAAAATAACCATGTCTGTTCATCCTCAACAGAATACACTTCTAAACAAGACCAACCCAACATCAGTACTTTTTAAAAAGATTTGTTTGTGTTGCTGCCTTTAGTTATCACCTACTATGCACCAGTATGAAAAATAAGATTTACCAATCAACCAATCTGTGGTATATATTGAGTATTTCCTGTATGCAGAGCACTGTATTAAACACTTGGAAGAGTACTATAGAGTAAATACACAGATCCTTTTCCTCAAGGAGCTTAGATTCTAACAGGAGAGACAGGCATTAAAGTGAATTATAGATAAGAGAAAAAATCTGATTTATGTTGGGTTTTTATTTAATTTTTAATGCTATTCATTAAGCTCTTACTATATACCAAGCACTGTTCTAAGCGCCGGGGTAATTACAAGGTAATTAGGTTGTCCCATGTGGGGTTTGCCGTCTTAATCTCCATTTTACAGCTAAGGTAACTGAGGCATAGAGAAGTGAAGTGACTGGCCCAAGGTCACCCAGCAGACAAGTGACAAGGTTATGAAGATATGTGCGTAGATGCTTTGGAGGCAGGGTGGGGTGAAAACCTAAGTGTGCAGGGAATAAGAACGGGTTAGGGAGGGAAAATAAGATGGAGAGATGGGAGATAAATCAGGGAGGGCTTCCTGGAAGAGATGCAAATTTATTGACTTTTGAAGCCGGTGGAACAGTGGTTTGTTGTACTCTGGCTATTAAGAGTCCATAGTGTCAATAATGCAGTGCAACAAATTTTCACCTGAAGAGCAATTTGAATGTGATTTTTTTGATGCCTATAGTATTACCCTACTACATGCATACGAACAAACACACACACACACACACACATATATATATATATATATATATATATATATATGTAACTGTACAGAGAAGCAGCGTGGCTTAGTGGAAAGAGCACGGGCTTGGGAATCAGAGGTCGTGGGTTCTAATCCCAGCTCCGCCACTTGACTGCTGTGTAACCTTGGGCAAGTCACTTAACTTCTCTGTGCCTCAGTTACCTCATCTGTAAAAATGGGCATTAAAAAATGTGAGCCCCACGTGAGACAATCTGATTACCCTGTTTCTACTTAGAACAGTGCTCTGCACATAGTCAGCGCTTAACAAATACCGTAATCATCATCATCAACTCTATTTCATTTTCAAAGATGATGCAACCAACGTTAAAATCCTACCATTTGGATAGTTAAAGGTTTTCTAAACTTGGCCCAAGTCCTTGCTTGGCTTTGAGGCTCAGGAGGCAGGTGATATTTTTGGTACTCTCTTGCCCCTTCCTAAATAGTGCCGCTCAGTCACTCAAGGTGTTGATAGGCTGATCCAATCTACCTCTTATTTGTTGCCTTATATTAACCAAACGCATTTAGATTGGCTTCTGGTCTGTCAATATACAAAATCAAACAACTGATAAAATGAAAATGGATATCATTTTGACTCTGCTTTTAAAATGGTAATCAAAGGAAAAAGAGTAACAGTCTTTAGCAAGCAACTGCTACAATGTCTATAGACACAAGGGAATGCAATTACCTTTCTCTACAGTTTTATATTAGCTCATAGATAACTTCCTCCGAAGAATTAGACATGGTCCTTCTTTAAGGCGGTGGACTGCAGAATCCCAAGTTAAAGAAAACTGACCTTGATGAGCTCACCCTGTTTCCAATACCAAACTAAGGTTCACAGCCACTTCTTCTCAAATCCCCTGCACGTACATACCTGTTGCTTCCAACACCACCTACGTGTTCACAATCGTTTCTTGTGAAACCACTCACCTTCGCGACTATTTCTTCTGACACTATGATAAGTTCTATCTAAAACATCCCCTTATTCCGCTATCGCGTTCTAACCCAAATATTTAGTGTTGTGGCAGAACTGTATTTTTATCTCAAAGTCCTCCCTCCCGCCTTTGAAATGAAAGTGCAAGGAAAGGCAGTTTCCAACACCTCCCTCACTCCCTCGTGCCCTGTCTTGGAGAACCCACAGTAATGATGCTAAACTCCTTCAGTCTGGGAATTGCCCAAGTGCTCCAAGCTGCCTCAGAAGCAGAGTGCTCTGTGTCGGGGGAACCCCTGGGAGAAAGCCAATATTGGAACAGACTGCTCGGTGTGAGAGAGGAGAGACTGCCTCCTCCCACCGGGGATTCCTTAGGGTAGAGGTGTTTTGGGTATCAGGGGAATAAGAACAGACCACCACTCTGGATGTCCCTTCCTCAGTGAGTTAAAAATCCAGCCTGTTAAAAATCCTTCCCTCAGCTCCACAGCATTTATGTACGTATCCATAATTTATTCATTTTAATGTCTGTCTTCCCCTTTAGACTGTGAGCTTTTGGAAGGCAGGGAACATATCCAGTAACTCTGTTGACTCCCAAGAGCTCAGTACAGTGTTCTGCCCACAGTAAGTGCTCAATAAATCTGATTGATTGATTTAATGATTGATTACCTACTGTAGTCAGAGCAATGTAACTGGAAGAGTACAACAAAATTGGTTGTACTCCTTAGTTGTCCCTAAGGAGTTTACAATCTAGTGGGATACCCTGACACTAAAATGCATTAAAGATTGCAGACAACAAAAGAATACAGCAACCGTATATAATCCTGGAGGGAGGAGGGTTGGATATCCCAAATTCTTAATGATGGGAAAATTCTTAGGTGTTATTTGGGGGTAGGTATAAAGTGAGGAGATGAGAGAATAACTGGAGAAAATCTTCTGGAGCAGCAGTGATTTCAGAAGGGAGAGTGGAATTCTGCTGAATGTGGAGAGAAAAGTAGTTCCAGGCAGAAGAAGTGTTCGGTATGAGCAAGAACCAAGAATGAGGCACAAACAATTGTTGTTGTTGCTGTTGTTGTTGTTTAAATGGTATTTATTAAGTGCTTACTAGGTGCCAGGCACTGTCTATTTGCTGAGATTGGTACAAGATCATCACGTTGGATGGACACAATCCGTATCCTATAATGGGGCTCAGGGTCTTAATCCCTATTTTACATATGTGGTAACAGAAGTCCAGAGAATTGAAGTGACTTGCCCAAGGTCACACAGCAGACAAGCGATACAGCCGGAATTAGCCAAAACCGCATGGTTGTCTCACAATTTCCACACTTGTCCTTCAGTTCTTGTCACAGATTATTTTGGGAATTATGAATGCTCCAGGCGAGCATTAAAGGGTTCCACTCAAATCTCTGGAGAGAGAATGTCCTAGCCCTTCCCCTCCCCTCCTTACCTGCTGGGTGCCCTGGGCAAGTCACTTAACTTTTCTGGATTTTGTTAAGCATTTATTATGACTGCTGGGGTAGATACAATCCAATCCATTTGAACGTGGTTCCTGTCCCACGTGGAGTTCACAGTCTTCATCCCCATTTTACTGAAGAGGTGACTGAGGCAGAGAGAAGTTAAGTGATTCTCCCAAGGTCACACAGTGGACAAGTAGAGGAGCCGATTGGAACCCAGGTCCTTCTGCGTCCCAGTACTGTGCTCTATCCACCAAGATATGCTTTGTTCTCTCATCTCTAAAATAGGTATCGGGTAGATTGTGAACCCAGTGTGGGGCAGGAACAGCACCTGATCTGACAACCTTATATCTACTCCAATACTTAACACATAGTAATTGCTGAATAAACAAAACTGTAATTGTAGATAAAAAAGATTGTTCTGAGTAGCTTAATTTTTAGAATTTCACTTCACTGTAAAACATATTGCCTTAAGCTATAGCCTGACGTGCAGTACAACATAAGCTCTGTTTTGCATTCTACAAACGGTAATTCATTATTATAGAATCATCTCTGATCATTACGTCATATCAGATCATGATTCCAAGTCCCAGGACAGCAACTTCTGTCTACATGACGCTTAGTGAAATCTAGGCAATTCGACCTGTTGGAGAGATGAGTGTTGGGTGAGGGAGGAGGGGAGGGGGATGTACAAAGTTATTTATTTTGCCCTTCCAACTTTTGTTTTTCTGTTTGTCTCAGCTGTTAGAGTGCAAGCTCCTTTTTCTTCTACTTCCCAAGAGATAGACCAGGGCACTGCCCTAAGTGGAGGCTCAAAGAATGCAACTGTTTCTACTATTATTATTACTACTAATCGATTAATCCATAAATAGCATGTATTGAGCACTTACTGCTTGAAGAGCACTGTGCTAAGCCCCTGGGACAGTACAGTGTAATAGAGTTGGTAGACACATTCACTGTCCATAAAGAGCTTGCAGTCTGAAGCTGGAAGAGGGGGAGAGACAGAAGTTATAATTGATTGTACTTTCCAAGCACTTAGTACAGTGCTCTGCACATGGTAAGCGCTCAATGAATATGACTGAACGAATTGAATGAATGAATGCATTATAGATACGCATGTAATTCTGTGGGGCTGAGGGAAGGGTGAATATCAAGCAAGGTACAGATCCAAGTACATGGGAGGCGTGGATAGGAGAGGGATTAGGGGAAATAAGACTTTAGTCAGGGAAGGCCTCTCGGGGGAGATATGATTTTTAATAAGAGTTTGAAGGTGCAGAGAGTGGTGTTCTGTCAGATATGAAGGTGGAGGGAGTTACAGACCAGAGGAAGGGTGAGAACAAAGGATTGGCGATGATATAGATGAGACTGGGGTATATGAGTAGGATAGCACTGGAGGAGTGAAGAATATGCACAGACTTGTAATAGGGAATCAATCATTGAGGTAAAATAAGAGGAACTGAGCTGATTGAGGAACTGAGTGCTTCTAAGCCGACGGTAAGGAGTTTTTGTTTGATGTGTAGGTGGTTCCTGGCTCTGCCACTTGTCTGCATTCTGATCTTGGGCAAGTCACTACATTTCTCTGGCCTTCAGTTACCTCATCTATAAAATGGGGATGGAGACCGTGAGCCCCGCGTGGAGCAGGGACTGTGTCCAACCCGACTTGCTTATATCCTCTCCAGTGCTTAGTACAGTGCCTGGCACATATATAAGCCCGTCATAGGGCAGGGACTGTCTCTATCTGTTGCCGATTTGTCCATTGCAAACGCTTAGTACAGTGCTCTGCACATAGTACGCGCTCGATAAATACTAGTGAATATAAAGCGCTTAACAAATGCCACGATCATTATTATTATTATGGGCAACCCCAGGAGGCTTTTGAGGAGTAGGGACTTGTGGACTGAACTTCTTTTTTTAAAAATTGATGGTCCAGACAGAAGAATGGAATAAAGACTGGAGTGAAGAGATACAGGAGGCAGGGAGGTCAGTGAGATGGCTGATTCAGTAGGCAGGGTGTGATAAGTGCTTGGATCAGCGTAATAACAGTTCTGATGGAGAGGAAAGGGTGGATTCTAGAGATGTGAGGATAGAACCGATGGGAATTTGAAACAGACTGTCAATGAAAGGGATAAATTGAGGATAACGCCAAGGTTAGAGGTTTGTGAAACAGAAATAATGAAGGTGTCATCTTTACTAATGGGAAAAACAGGGGAAAGATGGTGTTTGGGTGGGAAGATGAGGATTTCTATTTTGACATGTTAAGTTTGTGGTGTCAACGGAATATAATAATGTTGGTATTTGTATTTTGTTAAGCTCTTACTATGTGCTGAGCACTGTTCTAAGCACTGGGGTAGACACAAGGGAATCAGGTTGTCCCATGTGGGGCTCACAATCTTAATCCCCATTTTACGGATGAGGTAACTGAGGCACCGAGAAGTTAAGTGACTTGCCCAAAGTCACCCAGCTGACAAATGGCCGAGCCGGGATTTGAACCCATGACCTCTGACTCCAAAGCCCATGCTCTTTCCACTGAATATGTAAGTAGAGTTGACCTGAAGGCAAATGTAAGACCGCAGAGGTGGGGAGAGGTCAGGCCTGGACATGTAGATTTGAAAATCATTTGTACTTGAAGCCATGGGAGTCAATGAACTCTCCAAGGGAGTAGGTGTAGATAAATACTATTTTTGTTATTAATCTCACTCCAACAACAATAGATGGTAAGAAGGAGTACTGTACTGTATTCTTGCACAAAGTAAATGCTCAATAATTGATTGATTACTACTACCTTTTTTTAATGGTATTTGTAGAGTGCTTACTATGTTCCAGGCACCATACTAACCCCTAGGCTAGATACAAGCTAATCAGGCTGGACAGAGTCTCTGTGGCCCACGTTAGGTTCAAAATCTTCTTCCCCATTTTACAGATGAGGTAACTGAGGCATGCAGAAGGTAAGTGACTTTCCTGAGGTCACACAGCAAATGGCACAGCAGAATTAGAACCCAGGTCCTCCTGACACCCAGGCTGGTGTTCTACGAACTAGGTCATTCTGCTTTTTCAAAAGTGAGGTTATGACTACCACTACCAGGTAGAGAAAAAAATAGAGAGACTTCGTTCTGGCAAGCGAATGATACAAATCCAGAGTCAAATAAGTGGGCGTAGCTGTTGAGGACCGAAGTAATGGTTTTCTGGCTAAGCCGTTGCCTTCATCGGTGACAATTTTTAAAATATTTTTCTTAACTTTGAGGTGGCCGGATGCTCAGGCAACCACCGTCAAAGCAATTTTTAAACAGGCAAGTAGCTGGCTACTAATGCAACAAGCTGCATGCATTAGGAATAATTAGATTTCAACTAGGGCAAGCACCATGCTTGATAAATCAGTGCAGGTACAGCATTCAATTCTGGAGACAAATGATTGTGGTCAATGGAGTCAAATACTGCAGCAAGCTACCATAGTAACAACAAGGAAACTGTGTAATGCAATGATCCCCATTGGTGCACCAGCCCAGGACAAACAGAGTCCTGGCAGGTCCGATCAAATGGCAGCAGAATGAAATTTGTCAGCTGTGTCATTAGAAAGATGACTTTCCTGGAATTGGGGAATAAACTCCTTTTTAATACCATTTAACAAGACAAAGGGAAGTTCAGGAAATCAATCAATGCCACAGATGAAGGACCTAATGCAGGCAGAACATTCTTCTAAATACTTGGGAAAGTAGAATAGAATGGGTGGGCCAATACCCTGCTCTCATGGAGCTTACACTCTATCAGGGAGACAGTAAAATATGGATACAAGGAAACAATTGAATACTTAAGTTATGGAAGAGAAGCAGCACGCCCTGGTAGAGCATGGCCTGGGAGTCAGAGGACTGGGTTCTAATCCCCTCTCTGCCGATTCCCTGTTCTTTGCCTCAGTTTCCTCCTCTAGTAGCATGAGGGCTTAGTTGGGGAGGCCTCTTGGAGGAGATGGGAGTTTAAGAAGGCTTTGAAGGTGGGGAAAATGATGGAGGTGGGGAAAGTGAAAGCAGCAGCGTGGCGCAGTGGAAAGAGCACGGGCTTTGGAGTCAGAGCTCATGAGTTCGAATCCCAGCTCTGCCACTTGTCAGCTGTGTGACTGTGGGCAAGTCACTTAACTTCTCTGTGCCTCAGTTCCCTCATCTGTAAAATGGGGATTAAGACTGTGAGCCCCACGTGGGACAACCTGATTCCCCTGTGTTTACCCCAGCGCTTAGAAAAGTGTTCTGCACATAGTAAGCGCTTAACAAATACCAACATTAAGTGATGGTCTGCCGGATATGAAGGGGGAGGGAGTCCCAGGTTAGAAGCAAGATGAGGACAAGGGGTTGGCAGTGACGTAGACAAGATCCAGCCCTTAGAACAGTGCTCCAGTTCTTAGAACAGTGCTTGGCACATAGAAAGCACTTAAATACCATCATCATCATCATTATTATTATTATCAAGATAGGGGGAGTAGGTTGACATTGGAAGAGTGAAGTGAGATGGCTGGGTTGTAATAGAAAATCATTTAATACCTGGTACGTTATGGAAAATAGCAGCCCTTCCAATATCACTGGGTCTCATTTTTCATTCCTTCGAGAATCATATCTCTGAGTATTATGTGGAGAGATATCTCTGCATATGCACTCTCTCACGTCATCATGTCCTCTAACTCTTTTGTACTCTCGCAAACTCCTTGGGGATAGGGATCGATTCTATCTAATCTACTCTACTCTCCCAAGTGTATAGCACAGTGCTCTGTACTCAATAAGTACTTTCGAGTGATTGATTGACATTGATGCATGTATCTAATTATGGATCACTATCTTCTTCTTAACATAAAAATCTATTCCCTTTTCCCACTAACTTCTAGATGTAATTTATTTCAGTCTCTATTTCTGCTGATAAACTATAACATCTTTGAGGGTGGAGGTTATGTCTACTAATTGTATTGTACCTTCTAAGAGCTTATTACAGTGCTCAGTACAAAAAAGGGACCCAATAAATATTAGCCTAATGCTCTGCACCCAGGAAGCACTCAATAAATACCAGTGATTAATAATGATAATAATAATGATATATGTTAAGCGCTTACTATGTGTGAAGCACTGCTCTAAGCGCTGGGGGGGGATACAGAGTGACCAGGTTGTCCCACGTGGGGCTCACAGTCTTCATCCCCATTTTACAGATGAGGGAACTGAGGCTCAGAGAAGTGAAGTGACTTGCCCGTAGTCACACAGCTGACAAGTGGCGGAGCCAGGATTAGAACCTATGACCTCTGACTCCCAAGCCCGGGCTCTTTCCACCGAGTGATTACTGATTGATTGCTTGAGCTTTGCCACTAAGCAAGAAGGGTACTCTTGCTCTCAGACTTGCTGGTGAGAGCAGAGCAAATCATTGGAGAATAGTTATAATAACAATAATGATGATGATGATGGTATCTGTTAAGAGCTTACTATGTGCCAAGCACTGTTCTAAGTGCTGGGGGCAGGGAGATACAAGGTAATCAGGTTGCCCCACGTGGGGCTCACAGTCTTAATCCCCATTTTACAGATGCGGGTACTGAGGCACAGAGAAGTTCAGCGATTTGCCTGAAGTCACACAGCTGACACGTATGCTATAAGCTCCCTGAAGAGAGGGATCATGTCTACCAACTGCATTTTCTGAGCACTTGGTACAGTTCTCTGCACGCTGTAAACTCTCAATAAATACCATTGATTGAAAGCTGTGGAAGGGTTCAATGAACCTCAGGTCTTCAATGACTAGTTCGTCTTTCTGGCACAAATCTCTATCTCCTGGTTATCAGTAATGGATTGCCACATTCTAGGGGGTGCAAAAAGCTGCTTTAAAAAAGATCTTCGGAATGTATCGCCAGGTTCATTTAAGAAGGTCCTTCTAAACAGATTGCAGTTTCCACAGCCCCGGTATAAAAAGAGCTGTTGATGATGTTAACACCCTGTCCACTCTCCATGGAATTGTTGATCTGAAGCTGAGCAGGAAATGACATTCCAATCTAGTTGCTGTAGACATATTAAAGCTTCTGGCTTTTCTGTCACTGGGTAAAATGTTCCTGTCTGGGGAGGAAAATCTGCCAGAAGTAGACAGGCATTTAACGTAGTGTCAGCATTATGGAAAAGTCATCATATATGTAGGGTTTACTGTGAGCAGAACTCCAAAGAAAATGGTATGATAAGGTGGTAAAGACGGATAAATGACCGGCAAATGGGAAGAGGTTAAAGGGAATGGGGAAGCAGCGTGGCTCAGTGGAAAGAGTATGGGCTTTGGAGTCAGAGTTCATGGGTTCAAAGCCTGGCTCTGCCTCTTGTCAGCTGTGTGACTGTGGGCAAGTCACTTCACTTCTCTGTGCCTCAGTTACCTCATCTGTAAAATGGGGATTAAGACTGTGAGCCCCCCGTGGGACAACCTGATTCCCCTGTGTCTACCCCAGTGCTTAGAACAGTGCTCTGCACATAGTAAGCGCTTAACAAATACCAACATTATTATTATTATTAGGTGCAAGGAATCTGCAGATTTCCCTGTTGCGTGTTGGTTTATTGGTTTGACATTAATCAAATCGAAAGGATCACTGGGGCCTTATTCTGTGCCCTATCCACTTGTCTGCTGTGTGACCTTAGGCAAATCCCTTCACTTCTCTATGCCTCACTTACCTATCTGTAAAATGGGGATTGAGACTGTGAGCCCCACGTGGGACAGGGACTGTGTCTAACCCGATTTGCTTGCATCCACCCCAGTGTTTAAGTACAATGCCTGGCACACAGTAAGCGCTTAACCAATACCAGAATTATTATTATTACTATTATTTTTACTGGGTACTTAGGAAAGTACCCAGAAACACCAACATACAGACTCCCTAACCTCCCAATCCAAGGAATTTGCAATTCAAAGACAAGACAAGCAAAAATCATTTATAAAGAAAGCTGAAGCAAGAGCAAGTATAAAGCAGGAAGCAATACTAATCCATCGGACCAAAAGGTAGAGGATGAAATAGGTCCGACCAAAAGGTAGAGGATGAAATAGGTCCTGTCTAAATTGCAGCAGGCTGAACTTGGGTTAGACATTAGGAAGGAATCCCTATGTTGAGATTTCTAAGTAAGAGAAAGCTGTTTAACTTCCCAAACCAATGGGACGGTAATCCTCTGTGCAGTCAGGGAACAAGACCTCGTGACCTTGACCCACTCCCTCAGTTCCACCGTTCTCTGGGTGTTTGGGGCTCACCTATCTCACCTTGTGGTAGAATCAGCAGTGCGGCAAATCTCCCAGGTGACCCAGTTCCTTGGGATTGCCATAATGTCACAGAGAATTAAATAGAAATGAGGGTTTTGTCCTGGTTTCAGTAAAATTGGCCAGCTGGACCACCAGCAATAACTCCCTGTGTGGTCATAGACATCTAGCAGTGGGTTAATAAAAGCCTAAGGCAAAGACAGCCACTTTCTACAAGACGTACGACCTCCAGGTAGTTTCACGGGATGCATACAGTATGTCCTTTTATTGTGGGGTGCATTACATACGTGTAATACGTATGTGATGTATTTCTAGTAATTTAGGACAATGCTAAATCACTGCTTTAATTATGCCACTAAACTTTGTGTGGAAAACCTGTCAGGTTTAGCATTGCGTGATTCAAGGAGTCAATCAAACAATTATATTTATTGACACCTACTCTGTGGAGAGCCCTGTGTTAAGAGCTTTGGAGACTACAAGGAGAAGAGATGCATTTGTTAATTAAAACCCAAACCGGATTTGTCTATTCAGAAATTTCACAGCAAGGTCTTTTCAGTGTCGGACAAACGGTCCATCTGTAACTTGTCCTTTTTATTACCACCCCATTGCCATTGCTAACACTTCTTCCAGAGCTTTCTGCCCACCTTGGCTAGAGGGAATCAACCCCTTAGGAAACTGATAATTAATTGTAATTTTTACACAGAAGAGGAAATAACCATTCTTCTTTGTTGAAGTGAGTTGGTAAAGCCTAAAATGTTAATTACAATACTGCAAAGCAAAAAGGGGGAAATGTTTTGATTAATTCAATCCAGTTGGGTGGATTAAAAAAAAACAACTTCCAAAAGGCTGTGTATTTTTGGCCTACGCTCCGTCTTTACATTCAATTTTGGATTAATTCGTAATTCTGTACATGAGCATATCATAATCTAAATCATCTGAAAGCTAAATGTCATGAAGTCCTTCACCCCCTCATATTAATTCTATAGAAAATACAGTTTCAACTTATAATAGCATTATTTCCAACTCCATCTGCTAAAGAAAAGAACATTTTAATTAGAAAAGGACTCTCCAGGGACTCCTTCCCAGCCTATACTTTGCAGTGGCATTATTCCCACTTGTAAGAACAATTTGAAAATCACCAGCCTTCAATTTTAAATCTTTTATTTTGCATCTCAAGACTATTAATTGTTTTCACAAACAGCAAATTCAATTATATCAACAACCTGGAAACTGATCCAAGTCTCCTAGTGTCCCCATCCTCGAAAAGAGGTCTGGAGAACACCAACTTGAAAAGGGGAATAAAAACTGCTGGGATTGTCTTCATTTTCTTCCTATAAGATGGTTCTTCTGCATCGGCAGCAGGTATGGACACTCACCGAGAGCACTCCTTATGCCCAACGAGGATTCTTATCATAAACTGTGCCAACTGTATTTCTTTGTAAGCCAGAAGCCCATAAGTAATTAACGATTAAGAGGTACTTAGGGCAGAAGCATGGACTGCTCTCATGATGAAAGAGGAACGATCAAACACTTAGGATCTAAACTGTCTCAAAATGCTGTTCCAAGCCAAATATATCCGTGCTCACGATCGATCATAGTGGAATTAGGTACCACAAGTGAAAAATGAGCACGAAAGAGAAAAAGAGAGGAAAGTAAAGAAAGAGAAAATTCCATCAATCAACGTGCATAGCAATTCCGCTGCGTGGGACAAGAGCAGAAAATGTTTGATAGGCGGATATCCAAGAAGCTGCTATAGGGAGAACTGAAGGAGAGGGCTGAAGAACAGGGTAAAGACCAAGCCAAATCCAATCTCAGAAAGTCAGGATGGCAGGAGATTGTTTAGCGGGAGATCACTGAAGCCCTTCAGCACTTTGATACTCATTCCAATACCACAGCACTTAAATCCATAGCCTTTTACTCTATCACTTCCCCTGTGGCTTAGTTCTTTTAGTCTGTCTCCCCTTGTAGGCAGGAATCACAACTACAAAGTCTATTACATTGTCTCACCCGAGCATTCGACCATGCTGTGCACACAGTAAAGACTCAATAAATGCCATTGATTGATTAATTGATTGACTGATGTAAGCCCGTCACTGGGCAGGGATTGTCTCTATCTGTTGCCGAACTGTACATTCCAAGCGCTTAGTACAGTGCTCTGCACATAGTAAGCACTCAATAAATACTATTGAATGAATGAATGAATGAGGAGAAGGGACATTCTCATTCATTCATTCAAGTACTATGCACCTGGGAGAGTACAGTAGCACAACAAACAGACACATTCCCTGTCCACAACGAGCTCAGAGTCTAAAGGGGGAGACAGACATCAATATGAATGAACAAATAAATGGATGAATAAATACACTAAAGATATATTCAGATCTATACATGTGCGCTGTGGGGATGGGAGGGAGGATGAATGAAGGAGCAAGTAAGAGTGATGCAGAAAGGAGTAGAAGAGGAGAGTGGGGCTAAGTCAGGGAAGGCTTCTTGGTGGAGATTCATGCAATCGTATTTATTATTCAATCATATTTATTAAGTATTTATTGTGTGCAGAGCACTGTTCTAAGCACTTGGGAAAGTACACTACAACAATAAAGAGTGATAATCCCTGCCCTCACAATCTGGGGGGTTGGTGCGGTGGGGGGGGGGGGAGACAGACATCAGTACAAATAAACACACACCAATACAAATAAATAAAATTACAGATATATACGTAAGTGCTGTGGCACTGGGAGAGTAGGGAAGAGCAAAGGGAGCAAGTCAGGGTGATGCAGATGGAAGTGGGAGATGAGGAAATGTGGGGCTTGGTCTTAGAGGAGATGTGCCTTCGGTAAGCTTTGGAGTGGGGAAGAGTAATTGTCTTAATAATTCTAGACTGTAAGCCTGGTGTAGGCAGGAATTGTTTCTCTTTACTGCTGAATTGCACTTTCCAAACGCTTAGTGCAGTGCTCTGCACACAATAATACAATTGAATGAATTAATTTGAGAAGGGAGGAGGAGATGTGAGGAGAGAAGCAGCGTAGTTTAGTGGCGAGACCACGGAATTGGGAGTTAGATGACGTGGGTTCTAATCCCGGCTCCACCACTTGTCTGCTGTGTGACCTTGGGCAAGCTATTGAAGTTCTCTGTGCCTCAGTTACCTCATCTTAAGACTGTGAGCCCTACATTGGCCAACCTGATTACCTTGTATCTACCCCAGTGCTTAGAACATTACTTGGAATACAGTAAGCACTTAAGTACTATCATTATTGTTGTTGTTGTTGTTGTAATATGCCGTCCTCCTAGAGCAAAGTCTTTGAGAAGATGGGGAGACTATGAGGCAGACTCAAAAAAAGAGAACAGGACATCCCAAAATACAAGTTGGATCCAGCCTTACAAGCAAACAATAAGGAGCAGAGAGACAGCCACACTTCTGTCTTTCCAGCTACACTCAACCACGTGGATATGATCTCACCATCAAGAGCATCAGTTTAGAAAATGTTCTACATCTCATAATATCTGGCCCTGAGAGACTCACATGATTTAACTTCAGATCCCCTTTCTGATAACTGTTTCCAAGACTTTCTTCTAAGGAAAAGTATCCCAGTGGAAACATTCTAAAATAGAATATGTTGCTTGAGGGTATAAAACAGAGTCTTGACAGTTTTTTTTTTTTTGAGGAGATTAATGTTACAAGGTAGAAAAGTGTAAGCACGTTAACTTTAAAGATGGTTGGTTGGACATGTTTTATGAGAGATTTAATTTTGAATTTACTGAATGTGAATTTTCCCAATTTGAACTTGATTCGGTCTTTTCAATGGTGCCAACAAGGAAACAAAGCATGTTTCTCCTGCCTTCAAAAGAAATTATTTTTAATATGGTTAACTCGAAAGAGCAGAATCATAGAAATTCTTTATGAGGACTGCTTTTTCAGCGAGTGTAATTGGGGTGTTTTAAGAAAATTAAATTTTTGAAAACTAGTGGATTTTTTACATGTGATGTAGAATGAAAATGAAGACTCTAAATCCTAACTGGACTAGGGATTTTAGCAATTCTAAGATGATTATCGCCGGGGGTTAGTAAAAATCAGTCAGAGGGCTTGCAGGAAATTTAGCATACTTGCAAGACTATTTCAATCAATTGTATTTATTGAGCACTTTCTGTGTGGAGAGAACTGTACTAGGCTCTTGAGAGTACAGTAAATTAAGTAGATAATATTGCCTACCCTTAAGGAGTTTACAATTTTCTTTTTTTTTTTTTTAGTGGGCTTTCAATGGTTCTCTTCATTGTTCTTCTGCGGGTAGAGGTTGAATCTGAGGTCGTGTTGAAGTAGAATTGTGAATGAGTTGCAGAGTAAGTGATGAAAAGTGAGCTTAGAGATGAGAGATAGAGAGGGAGATGAAACCTTGGAAGTCAGATCCAATTTTTAAAGGGTCAGTCCCATTCTCATACAAGCATCATCTAAATTTGAGGAAGATACAAACAACTCTTACCCCGTGATCTTCATCAGGCTTGGGGTCAGTGGCAGAGTGACCCATTAGTCTCTCCCCCCGTCTTCCAGTCCCACTGATGCCCCGGTGACCCATGCGCAGACGGTCTGCTGCCATGGGGCATCCCCGCCTCCTCCAGTGGCTATTCCTCTTTCCCTATTTCCTGCCCCACTCTAAATCACGATCTGAGTCGATCACCTCTGCGGGGCATAGGAGTGCTGAGTTGTCTCACCAACCCTGCCACTGGGAGAGGAAAATCCAGGCCTCTTTCTTTGCCCGCAGTCTAGAGTGAGTCCTGTGGTATGAAGTGAGGGGGCTCCAAGCTGCCACAGTCATGGAGCCAACAACACCTCCCTACTCCTCTGGCCCCTCGCATCTGCAGCACACCCTGAGGACTCAACTGTCACTACTATGTAGCACCTCAGCGAGGCGATGGGGTTTCTGTGTATTCGATAGTATTTCCGTGTTCATGCGCGGGGCCTCTGACAGGTCCCAGGGCTCCTCTCCACTGTCAGACAGCTCCAATCTCCAACAGCCCAGGATATCCATCCGCTTCACAAACACCCTGAGGAACTTTTGGCTCAGTGGAAAGAGTACGGGCTGGGGACTGAGAGGACATGGGTTCTAATCCTGGCTCTGCCACTTGTCAGCCTTGTGACTTTGGGCAAATCACTTAACTTCTCTGTGCCTTAGTTACCTCACCTGTAAAATGGGGATTAAGACCGTGAGCCCCATGTGGGACAACCTGATCACCTTGTATCCCCCCCAGCGCTTAGAACTGTGTTTTGCACATAGTAAGTGCTTAACAAATATCATCATTATTATTATTATTAACTCGATAGTCGCCACTATAGAGCACCTCAGTGGGGCACTGGGGACCTCCATGCCTGCCCTGAGCATTCTTCACTAGGCCCCAGACCCGACCCCACTGTCACACTGGCCCCAGCAGCCGGAAGAGCCCGCCCCTTCCCACACACACCCCGACATCGAGGGGCCACAGTTCATTCCCCTAAGCTCTCCCACAGAGTGTAGGCATCTTCTGGATCCTCTGCTGCTGTTGCAAGACACCTTCTACCCCCATCCCCTCGCTGCTTCGAATAGACCCTAGAACCCTTTGATTCCCTATACCTTGGAATTTTGGGAGTCCTTCCCTGCCCCCCATCCAGCTTCCCCCTGCGGGCTATGTGGCTCCAAGATGGTGGTGGATCTGACCTCCTCTAGGTGGAGATGAACGAGACCATCGACGGAGGGACCCAGGAGCAATCGATGAACAAACATCACTGGATGGATGCCAACTTTCTGCTCAACTACCAGTGGGAAGTCACTGAATCCAGCTGAAAGCTCGGGAACTAACTGTGGCTTCACTGAATGCAGCTGAAAGCTCGGGAACTAACTGTGGCTCATACAGGAAGGATCATCTCATACAGGAAGGATAATCTTCAGGAGGGCCAAGGGGAACTTACTGTGTCAGCTAAGGGTGGGCTTAGGCAAATAAAGGATCTGTTAAAGCCCACACTAGCAGCTTGGCTCAGTGGAAAGAGCACGGGCATTGGAGACAGAGGTCATGGGTTCGAATCCTGGATTGGCCACTTGTCAGCTGTGTGACTTTGGGCAAGTCACTTAACTTCTTGGTGCTTCAGTTACCTCATCTGTAAAATGGGGATTAAGACTGTGAGCCCCACGTGGGACAACCTGATTCCCCTGTGTCTACCCCAGCACTTAGAACAGTGCTTGGCACATAGTAAGCGCTTAACAAATACCAACATTATTATTATTATTATTATTGTTATTATTATTATTACCTGGACCAGTGGTAAGGCGGTGAGACATTCACCTCTGGGAAGGAGAGGGCCTGAAGCTGCCTGACTTAGAGTGAACTGTGGTCCTGGTCTTCTCTATGCCACACATCTCTGGAAGTGATAGCAATCTCTTTCTTGATGCCTTTTCCAACTGTAACTCACTCCTCCATCACAGAACTGCCTTCTCGTCGGGAGAAGATACGGCTGTTGGTTTACGTTAGGCTTCAACTCTAGCTCGATGCCTCCAGCCTCTAAGGCTTCTCTTGCAATAGAAGTCAACCCACCCTAAGCCCCAGTTAAGAAGCACAATTTCTTAATAAATCAAGCTCAGTTCTCATCAAACCAATGCGGTCTGGGAAGACTGTTAGCACACAGGGGAAGGGAGAAGTGATGGTGTATTACGGGAAAATGAACTCAGCCGGGCTTATGAATGGGGCTAAAAGAGGAGCGATAGGAAACCCAAAGATGGAAGGTCCGACACCTGGGGAAGGGCCGGTCTCTTATGGAAAAATTCCAGTCACCCAGGTTCTCGTTGCTAGAATGTGTCCATCTCTGATCCCCTGCATTAACTGTTCCGTGCATTACCCACCACTCAGGTCCTCAAGAGAATCCTCTCCTAATGGATAGAGCATGGGCCTGGGAGTCGGGAAGGATCTGGCTCTCCATTTGTCTGCTGTGTGACCTTGGGGAATTCACTTCATTTCTCTGGGCCTCGGTGACCTTATCTGTAAAATGGGGATGAAGGCTGCGAGCCTCATGAGGGACAGGGACTGTCTCCAATCTGGAAAATTTGTATCTACCGCAGCATTTAGCCCAGTTCCTGGCATGTAGTAAGTGCTTAATAAGTACCTTAAGAAAAAAACCCAGCCCATTCTACTGTCACCTCCTTCCCAGGCACAGTGGGCTGGAAGGCGTGGCCATGGGAGCGATTTTCCAGTACCAGTCTTTGCCCAGGAACCACTTCCCTCCAGATGCTACAGGTCCCTGTGCCCTAAACCTAGCAGTTAATTGTAATGATAATAATAATAATTATGGTATTTGTTAACAAGCTGTTAACAGTAATCAGGGTGTCCCAAATTGGGCTGACAGTCTTAATCCCCATTTTACAGATGATGTAACTGAGACACAGAGAAATTAAGTCACTGGCCTAAAGTCAAAAAGCTGACAAGTGGCAGAGCGGGGATTAGAACCCACGACCTCTGACTCCCAAGCCCGGGCTCTTTCCACTAAGCCACGCTGCCCTGCTGAGATGTTGCACTTTCCTCTCTCTAAGAAGAAAAGGACTCAGTTTGCTCAGGAAGGGAGAGAGGAGTCTTAAAAGACCAAGAGGTCATTCCTAGGGCTGTCAGATTTAGCCATGACTGGCCAGAAGTATCTCAAACATGGATCCCAGCTCAAACGAAGCAGCAATTCTTTTGCCCCAACCTTTTAGTTCGAACAGAACATCTTGGACCGACGGTAGTGCTATGAGGATATCAAAGAGAAGCAGCATGGCTTAGTGCAAAGATCACAGCCTTGGGAGTCAGAAGATGTGAGTTCTAATGCTGGCTCTGCTACTTTTCTGCTGTGTGAGCTTGGGTGAGCCACTTAACTTCTCTGTGCCTCCATTACCTCAGCAGTGTGTCATAGTGGAAAGACCCCAAGCTTGGAAGTCAGAGGATGTGGGTTCTAAATCCAGTTCCACCACTTGTCTGTTGGGTTACCTTGGGTAAGTCACTTCACTTCTCTGTGCCTTAGTTACTGCATCTGTAAAATGGGGATTAAGACTGTGAGCCCCACGTGGGACAACCTGATTACCTTGTATCTACCTCAGCACTTAGAACAGTGCTTGGCACATAGTAAGCACTTAACAAATACCATTATTATTATTATCATTATTATTATTATTATTATTATCCCAGCTTTTAGAACAGTGCTTGGCACATAGTAAGCACTTAACGAACACCATAATCCTTCTATGCTGTAAACCCGGTGTGGGCAGGGATTGTCTTTGTTGCTCTGCACACAGTAAATGCTCAATAAATACGACCTAATGAATGAATGAGTGATGCATAATGATGGCATTTATTACATGCTTACTATCAATCAGTCGTTAGAATCACTGAGTGTTTACTGTGTGCAGACCATTGTTCTAAGCGCTTAGCATGAATGTTTATTAATTAGTAGTAATAATAATAATTGTGGCATTTTTTATGTGCTCACTATGTGCCAAGTAGTAGGAGATATACAAGGGAATGAGATCAGGCACAGCTCCTGTCCCGCATTGGGCTCACAGACAAAGAGGGAAGAGGTCAAGGTATTTTATCCTCATGTTATGGGTGAGCAAACTGAGGCCCAGAGAGGTTAAGTGACTAGTCCAAGCTTAAGCAGCAGGCCAACTGCATATCTAGGGTCTCTAGAACCAACCTAGATCTTCTGATGACCAAAGTCGAGGTTCTTCCACAAGGCCATGCTGATGAGATAGGGCTAGTTGGGAGATATATATATATATATAGATATATATATGGGTTTCCCTAGGAGGCATAAATAGCAAGATCAATTTTTGAAATGAACGAGTTTATCCAATTGACCTCAAGAAGAAGATTTCTGGTATACACTGAATATCGTAGCATTTAGCACTTAAAGAGGTACTTGAAATTCACATTTTCTGTTCTCTCTTTACCAAAAGCACAAGTTTTTATTTGTCAAGAGCCTACAATTTTGGATCCCAATCTTCTATTTTCTGTCAAGAAAAAAAAATTGTTCATGTTTTTCAGACATATTGTCTTGCTTTTTCATTTGACATAAACAAAGAAACATCCTCTCTATAAACCCAAAGGAGTCATTTGGAAGACAAGTAGATATATCTGTTATAAAAAATACATATTTGAAAGCATAAATTGGTCTCAAAGGACACAGAGTTCATCATCATGTCTATTTGGAAATATTCAAGGGTGATTCAATTAAAGGGTTAATATAAAATACGTAGAAACGATTCAGTGCAAAACCAGGAGACATAAATTGCCCTTGAATTGTAGTGCTGAAAGAAACCTAAAATTGCAGAGGAGACTTTGTCTATGGCCAAGTCTACATGAAGCAATCAATAGTATTTTTGATTGCCTTGTGTGTGGAAAACTTATATTTGCCCTTGCATTTTTCACACGTTATTCACTCCTCCCTCAGCCCTACAGGACTTGGGCAAATATCTAAAATGCATTTATACTACTGTATGTCGCCCCCGTCTAGATTTCTAAGCTCATTGTGGACAGGCGACATGTCTACTAACATGTATTCTGCCAAGCACTTAGTAATAATAATAATATTGGAATTTAAGTGCTTACTATGTGCAGAGCACTGTTCTATGTACTGGGGTAGATAAGGGGAATGAGGTTGTCCCTCGTGAGCCTCACGGTCTTCATCCCCATTTTACAGATGAGGGCTGAGGCCCAGAGAAGTGAAGTGACTTGCCCACAGTCACACAGCTGACAAGTGACAGAGCAGGATTCGAACCCATGACCTCTGACTCCCAAGCCCGGGCTCTTTCCACTGAGCCACGCTGCTACAGTACTCAGGAAATAGAAAGTACTCAATAAATATAGTTGATTGAAAGCACTGCGCTGAGTTTGTGGGGAAATTCATGTCCCTGTCATCACAGTGCTTAGAGTCTATATGGATTAAATAATTCCATGTAATAGGACCGTATTTTGGGGCTGATTTGGTCCTTCTTGATATAGCTACAAGACTCTAACTAAAGGCTCAGTGAGCAAAGAGAAAGAAGGATGGGTTTAAGGAAGGTTCCCAGTGTTGAGAAGCAGCATGGCTTAGTGGAAAGAGCGCGGGTTTGGGAGTCAGAGGCGTCACTTGTCTGCTGGGTGACTTTGGGCAAGCTACTTCACTTCTCTGTGCCTCAGTTACCTCATCTGTAAAATGGAGATTTAGACTGTGAGCCCCACATGGGACTACCTGACTACCTTGTATCTACTCCAGCGCTTCGAACGGTGCTCGGCGCATAGTGTTTAAGAAATACTATTATTATTATTGAATTAATATTTTGGCATCTCGTCCCATCCCAAGAGTACCTGGGCTGGTCGTCTGGGTTCCTAACCTGGGACATGGCTGGGGAAAAAGCAACTGGTTACAGCATTATCAATCAACTGATCAATAACATTAAGGCAACAGTGTGGCCTGTGCCCCCCACCCCCCCAGATTGCAAGCTTGCTGTGGGCAGGAATCGTACCTGTTAACACTGTTGTGTTGTACTCTCCCAAGCACTTAATACAGTGCTCTGCATGTAGTAGTTACCCAATAAATACCATTGATTGATTGATTGGAAAGAGCATGGGTCTGGGAGTCAGAGGACTTGAGGTTTAATCCTGGTTCTGCCATTTGCTTACCGGGTGACCCTGGGTACGTCACTTACCCTCTCTGTGCCTCAGTTGCCTCATCTGCAAAATGGGGATTCAGTACCTGTTTTCACTCCTACTTAGACTGTAAGCCACATGGAGGACCTGATAATCTTGGACCTAACGAAGAGCTTACTGCAGTGCTTGGCACACAGTAAGCTCTTAACAAATACCAGAATTACTACAATAATGCTATTTTCCTAAAAGCTCAGCACAGTGTTTTCAATCAGTTGTGTTTATTGAGGGCTTTTTATTTTCAGAGCACTATTATTAGAATTATTATTGACCAGCAGCATGGCCTACTGGGTAGAGCATGGGCCTGAGCGTCACCATCTGCTGTGTGACCTTGGGCAAGTCACTTAGCTCTCTTGCCTAAATTTCTAATCTGTAAAAGGGGGTTTAGTCACTCGTACTCTCTCCTACTTAGACTGAGAACTCCATGTCAGGGCAGGGACTGTCTGACCTGACTAAATAATAATGTTGGTATTTGTTAAGCGCTTACTATGTGCAGAGCACTGTTCTAAACGCTGGGGTAGATACAGGGTAATCAGGTTGCCCCACGTGAGGCTCACAGTTAATCCCCATTTTACAGACGAGGGAAATGAGGCACAGAGAAGTTAAGTGACTTGCCCACAGTCACACAGCTGACAAGCAGCAGAGCCGGGATTCGAACCCATGACCTCTGGCTCCCAAGCCCGGGCTCTTTCCACTGAGCCACGCTGCTTCTCTAACTTATACCTACCCTAGTACAGTGTTCTACCCACAGTAAGTGCTCAATAAATACAATTGAATGAATAGCTACCCTAGAGCTTAGTACAGTTCTTGACACATAGTAAGCACTTAAATAAAATAATAAGAATAATTCTGTGCTTAGCTCCTGGAAAAGTACAGTAGAGGTAGAAACCAAGCATCTTAAGGTCTCCGGACCATGAGTTCTCCAGCATCTCTGCTGTCCACTGGCCTCGCGGAGGATAAAATGCGTGAAAGGATTTCCCTACCCTAGCTCCTTCCTGGGGGCATGGGGTAAAACAATGGGGTGAAGAGGGGAGGTTAGGAGACTCGGAGGGATTGTCCATCACCCTTCGAACCAAAGGAAGTACACAGATAGTTCTGTGTGGCTCATGAAGGGAAGAAGAAATCGTTGGTATTTTTTCATTCAGTGTTTTCATGTATGTCTCCGGCACTTTCCGATCATGGGGAAAAAGGAGTTGAGCAAATGTAGGTGAAGAGAAATGGCTAGACTAACTCATTTTGTTTTTCCATGTTTCATTTAAGAAATGTCTTTTCAAATAACAAAACTATTTAAGCCAGAGAAGATTATTAACAGCTATGTTAATACACCTAAGTGCTTCACTTAAAAAAAATTAACAGGCCAATTCTTAAGTAGGGAAATGAGAGATGCACAAATTTCAGACATAAAATAGACCTTAAAAAAATTAAAACCTCAAATTTCAGGTGACTAAGCACCAGGTGATGAGGGTTTTAATCCTGGCTGTGCTTCCGGCCTGCAGAGTGACCTTAAGCAGGTCATTTTACCTTTCTGGGTCTCAGTTTCTTCATCCGGAAACTAGGGTTAAGACCCCTGCTCTCATTCCCTCTTAGGTTGAGAGCCTTGTGTTGGGATGGGATTGATCATGTTATCTTTTCTACGCTAGCTCTTAGCATAGTGCTTAGCACATACTAGGCACTATAATAACACTAAATATAAGCAGTCGTTTTGCTAGTAATGTGGCTATTCTTGTAGGTAGAGACAAGTGACCCAGCCAACCCCACCCCACCTTCACAAAAAAAAAAAAATCCCCAAAATGTCAACAGGGTAGACTCAACGATATGAGAAATAATGAAGGTTAAGCACAGTGACAGAGAAACAAGGAGAGATAACCACAAAAATATGACTCAAGACAAAGCACTCCTTGTGCTATTTCCTTCGAGTCGAGTTCCAGCTTAGATCGCTCGCAGGCATCTGGACATCTGAGCTATCGGCACAAATATCTAAATTGCTTTCTCGCCGTTCGGACAAAGCACTTCTTTCACTCCAGCTACTTATTCTCGACGGCATCTCATTGAGACTCTCCGAGCCAATTTGCTCTCCTCTAAGGAGGAATTTCTCCGACAGGAGAGAAATTCCTTTTCCTCCCCACTTTTCACTTGAGCCATTGGTTTGGTGGTTTGTTTTGGCTTTCTCTGTCAGCAGGTGGAATGATATAATGCCAATTAGTTACTAAATATCAAGAAGAAGAACAGCAAAAAATCTATGTTTTGCCAAGGGCAGCAGGAGTTTTAATTTCTCCATGGTTTATACAGTTTTTTTGACTGGACCTCTCCCCAGGGGAACTAGGATATTGATCAAGAATCATTAAATTCGCCTTAAATAAAAGCTATCCAGCATTCCCCAATCTTCAGGTATGGAAAAGGTGGGAGGTATTTAAACACAAATTAGCTGAACCCGCTCCATCTTCCAAAGGGTTTCTACAGGCATCAAACAAGCAAAATGAGGAATGGACAAAACGAGAAGAAATACAAATACATTAGAAGGAAGAGAGATGTATGCAAGACCTCTGTTCATCAATAAAAGAGGGGAGAATCCCAAACTAATGATAACAAAAATAGCCAAGATACTGAACTCCTTTTACAATCTGTTTTTCACAATAAAAGTGAGAGGAAGAGATTTGAGCAATTAGGAAGAAAGGAAGAGCTTGCAGAAAACATTTATTGGCACCAGGCAGATACAGGAAGGCTTAGGAACGTTCAAAGTAAATCGATCAGCCATTTCTTGTGACATACACTTTAAAGCACTAAGGGGATTGGCTAAGATACTCATTGATCCATTCACAACTATTTCTGAAAATGCTTACAGTAAAATAGTTGCCTAATTATTAAGGAAAGAGAGAAATAATGTAACTGTGAACTGCCTTTCTTCCATGTATTCCAATATATTTTACATATAGGCAGTGTGGTCTGGTGGAAAGTCAATGGGTTTGGGAGACAAGAGATCTGGGTTCCAATTCCAACTGTGCCTTTGATTTGCAAAGTTGTTACTTTTCTTCCTGGAATTTTAAAAATTGAAATCTTTAAAGCATTTCACAGTTTTAGTCGTTTTTTTTCTGGATTCATTATGAGAAGCAACTTGGCTCTGCGGAAAGAGCCCGGGCTTAGGAGTCAGAGGTCGGTTCTAATCCCGGCTCCGCCACTTGTCAGGTGTGTGACTTTAGGTAAGTCACTTCACTTCTCTGGGCCTCCGTTACCTCATCTGTAAAATGGGGATGAAGACTGTGAGCCCCACCTGGGACAACTTGATTACCTTGTAGCCCCCCAGTGCTTAGAACAGTGCTTGGCACATAGTAAGCACTTAACAAGTACTATCATCATCATTATCATTATTATTATTGTTGTTTTTATGTGCCGTTCTCTTGTAGAGGAACAGCATGGCATAGTGGATAGACCACGGGCCTGCGAGTCAGAAAGTCAAGGGTTCTAATCCTGGCTCTCCACTTGTCTATGTGACCTTGGGCAAGTCACTTCACTTCTCTGTGCTTCAGTTACCTATTCTGTAAAATGGGGATTAAGACTGTGAGCCCCGTGTGGGACAGGGAATGTGTCCAACCTGATTTGCCTGGAACATAGTAAACACAACAAATTCCATAATTTTAAGTGGCATAGCCAGAATTAGAACCCAGGGCGTCTGACTCCTAGACTCGTGCCCTTTCTCATTTATAGTCTTCTCCCAGCGCAGCTTTAACAGAGACTTTTCCATGTCTGAGTCATCACCATACTCCATCAGTCATCCACCACTCACCATTGTCCATCCACCTTCTACCATGCACCATCCACCATCATAACCCACCAACCTAAAAAATTTGTACTTCCGGGTATATGAAGAAGATCTACCGTCATGCAGGATGGCTTGGTCACTGGTGCTTCTGCACGAACCACTTTCCCTCTACGTACCAACTGAGGGAAGAAAGGCAAGATAATACATTTTCCTCCAGGAGACATCCCACATTGGTCTCTAATCTCCCCATCTCATTTCACCTCACTGCCGCTCAGCTCTTCCATACCACTGAAGAAGTCACCACAATCTTAAATATCTTAAATAATCTCTTAAATATAATAATAATGTTGGTATTTGTTAAGCACTTACTATGTGCAGAGCACTGTTCTAAGCGCTGGGGTAGACACAGGGGAATCAGGTTGTCCCACGTAGGGCTCACAGTCTTAATCCCCATTTTACAGATGAGGGAACTGAGGCACAGAGAAGTTAAGTAAATATAACTCCTGTATACTCTATTACTTCCTCCAGCCATATTTTATTTAAGCGTCTGTCTCACCCATGTTTTCTAACTCTTTTGTATTCCCCCAAGTTCTTAAGATGGTGCCTAACAATGGGCAGGTTTTCAATATAATCAATCAGTTGATCAATAGCATTTACTGAGAACTCACTCTCTGCAGAGCCCTGTACTAAGCTCTTGAGAATATACGATAGAGTTAATTGACATAACCCCTGCCCCCAGTCTAGCAAGGGAAGACAGGTATTAAAATTATATGGAGAAACACCTCAAATTGGAAAATACCAACAGATTAGTAAGCAATAGCACTGATTCTACCAATCTTGGGAAATTCCGTGATGCTTGCAGGACTGTCTTGAAAGCCAGTGTTGAACCCACTCCCATGATTTGTCCGGTTTCGCTCTCGGGTCTTGTCCACCATCTTTCCAGAACCCTTTCCCCCTGGATTGGGAATAGCGTCCTCAAGAAGGACCGTTTGACAGAGCTGTTCATTGCAGTGTCCAACAGGCAGACCTCAAGGCCAGATCTCACTGGGGACAACATCGACAACTGTTGCGGATAACTTCTCATGCACAGACTTGTACCATCAGAAAACCTCACCTCAGTGCAAATCATCTTGTCATGGCAAATATTTCTTCCTTGCCTCATAAAGGTGAAATAAGTAAATACGTCTTGAAACTGCAAATAATCTCTTGCAATATGGCACTGTCAATTGTAATAATCTCTATTTCTCCTTCACCTCACAGCATTCCCCTCAGGCTGATGTTGCCACTCATTGTAACTGTTATCATGAATATTACAGTTGGGTGGAAATTCACTGTATCTTCATTAACTCCAAATGACCCCTTTAAAGCCCTGTTTCTGATTCAAACCTCTTCCTGGAATTATTCCTTCAAAGAAAAACTGAATCATGAGACATGAAGTGCCATGAAGGAGAAATCTAGATTCTCGCCTCTTTAATCTTCACTTAATGAATGCTGACAAAGCCACAAAGCTCTCCAGTCCAAGCCAGTTAAACACAGTGATTCATTTTCCCTTCAGGATCTTGTGTTTCATTACATTCTGTCTCACAGTTGCTCATTTTCCAAGAATATAGTGGATGAAAAATCACAGAGTTGGGCAGAAGTCAATCAGTCAATCGAATTCATTGGCCGCTTTGGTGTGCGGAGCACTGTACTAAGCGTTGGAGAGAGTACAATATAACAGAGTTGGTAGATACGTACCCCGCCCGTAAAAAAGCTTACTGACATTTATATGTGCTTCACTAAAACTCTGTCGCTAAGAAAAATGAATGGTGATCAGGGGTAGATATGACGACGATGAAGATATATCCCATCGAGCATAGGGGATGAGCTTTGGTCCAGCAATGGAGATTTCAGGACTGAGACCCTGATTAGTAATTGATTCCAGTACTAGGCAGGGAATGTGTCTATTTATGGTTCTATTGTGCTCTCCCAAGTGCTTAGTACAATGTTCTGTACACAGTATGTGCTCAATAAATATATATGAATGAATGAATGAATATTAGTGGCTCGTGCAGAATCACTCACACTCTCTGATTCTTGCTCAGCATAGGGAGAGGAATACTGTGAATGATTGGATTAATTTATGCACAAAACCCATCTAGGGCTATTGCGACCAAAGCATAGGCCCAGTATTGTGCCCCTGACCTTCAGCCACATACCCAGGTAGCCATCTTGGTAGCCCCTGCAGTCTTCCCCACCCACAAAGTCAGTGATCTGTCAGGATCCCAGCTGGGCCCGATCACCAGGTGGAACGTGTTAGTTAGTTCTTCGGTCAGAGACCTATATGGGTGATGGCATGGCCTCAGCAGAGACGACCTCAATTCTGATTATTTCACTCCTTCCCCCGCACCGTGGTGAGATTGGATGATGTACAAACACTGGCTACATTAAAAGGGAGGTCTTTCAGGAACATTTAAAAGAAAAAGTGGTAGCATATGGTTCTTCTTTCAGTATAATGCATTAAATGTTCTTTGTAACTAATCTTGTCAATGTAATATCCTGTCCTTATTCTAGATCCTGTGCAGTACATATTTTCAAAAACTATATTTTCCCCTATTTTTTAACATCACTATGTGATCATGTAAGATAGGTATCTCAGGAGACTGCACATAAACATCCTATTCTTCTTTCCACAGAATATCTCTGGGTATAATATTTGTCTAAGAAATAATCCTAACATCAATTACCAGCATATTTGAGATCAGAGGACACATCACCAGGAGATACCATCAGCATTTATTGAAAGCTTACTCTGTGCAGAGCACTGTATTAACCATTTAGGAGACTATAATGCAATGGAGATTCATTCATTCAATAGTATTTATTGAGTGCTTACTATGTGCAGAGCACTGTACTAAGCGCTTGGATGTACAATTCAGCAACAGATAGAGACAATCCCTGCCCAGTGACAGGATCACAGTCTAATCGGAGATGGCAGAAACGTTCCCTACCTATAGTGAGTAGACAGTCTAGAGGGGGAGACAGACATTAATATGAATAAATCATTTATAATATGTAATTTTTACATGCGCAAGTGCTGTGGGGCTGAGGGTAGGGTGAATATGAAATTCCCAAAGGTCACAGATCCAAGTGCATATATGACACTAAAGGGAGATGGAGGTGGAAAAAAGAGGGCTTAATCTGGGAAGGCCTCTTGGAGGAGATGTGATCTGAATAAGACTTAATAAAACTTTGAAAGAGGAATGAGCAATGGTCTGGGGTACATGGATTGGGAGGGAGTTCCCGGCCAGAGGGACAACATGGGAAAGGGGGGGCACCGAGTAAATGAGATCAAGGCGTAGTGAGCAAGATGGCACTAGAGGAGATACAGAAGCTTTTGCGTGATATCTTACTTCAAGTTACAACCTGAGGATACATCTATCTAGAAGTGTTTGGTATTTTATCTTAGATTACAAATTAAGCTCTAGGCTGTACACCCTCTAGGTTGGAAACTTATGGGCAGGGAGCGTGTCCACTAATTCCTTTGTATTATACTCTCCCAAGAGCTTAGTACAATGCTCTGCACATTACAAATGTTTAATAATGTTGGTATTTGTTAAGCGCTTACTATGAGCAGAGCACTGTTCTAAGCCCTGGGTAGATACAGGGTAATCAGGTTGTCCCACGTGGAGCTCACAGTCTTCATCCCCATTTTACAGATGAGGTAACTGAGGCCCAGAGAAGTTAAGTGACTTGTCCACGGTCACACAGCTGACAAGTGGCGGAGTCAGGATTCGAACTCGTGACCTCCTACTCCCAAGCCCAGGCTCTTTCCACTGAACCACGCTTAGTAAATACCATTGATTGATTGCAATCATACAAGGATATGATATGACTAATGTAGAGAAATACCTTACCCTATGTGAAAACCCAACTGCCCCAAGAGTTCCACAGGTGCTACTTGCAAGTTTCATTCTGCCTACTTCTCACCTGGGCAGAGATGAAAATCAGTCAAAAATGCTGGATTCATTATGAATCAGGGAAGCAGCCCAGGGAAAAACATGGGCCTGTGAGTCAGAAGGACCTAGGTTCTGATCCCGGCTCTGCCAAGTGCTTGCCGTGTGACCTCGGGCAAGTCACATAACTGCTCTGTGTCTCAGATTCCTCAACCATAAGATGGGAACACCTGTTCTCCCTCCTACTTGAACTGTGAGCCCCATGAGAGACAGGAGCTGGGTTAGAGCAAATTAATTTGAACCCACCTCAGTCCTTAGAACAGTGTTTAACACTTAGTAAGCATTTAATGCCATAAAAAAAAAACTGTGGGCACACATCCAGTGTAGGAAAGACCTACAGAGTGTAGGAAAGACCACTGAGTGGATAACCAAAGAAGTTATTGATCTGAGAAAGCAACTCAATTTAGAAATATATGGCCCAGTTGTTGCTGAGTTTACTTCATCTTTTTCAGAGGAAACACTGTCCAGCAAGAACCTTGTCAAAATTTGACAATCAAACACATCACTGCAAATGCAGAAACAATAGTTGCGGCTTCCTCCCCACCAGATATAATTTGGGAATTATAATTCTGTAGGGGTGGACTAGATAACGAGTACTTAGGGTATATAGTCAAGTGCAAAGGTGATGCAGAATGGAGGAAGAATAGGAGTAGTGTGGCCTAATTGATAGAGCACTGGTCTGGGATTCAGTAGGCCCTCAGTTCCCCCTCCCTTCTGCATCACCTCCACTCACTCCTTTTCCTCTTTCCCCCCACCCGCCGCACAGCACTTATGTACATATGTGCATATCTACAATTCTATTTATTTATATTGATGCCTCTTTACTTGTTTTGATGTCTGTCTCCCTCCCTCTAGACTGTAAGCCCGTTGTGGCCAGTGATTGTCTCTCTTTATTTCTGTATTTTACTTTCCAAGTGTTTAGTACAGTGCTCTGCACACAGTAAGTGCTCAGTAAACACCAGTGAATGAATGAGTGAATAAATGAATGAATGAAAGGACCTGGGTTCTAATCCCACTCCTCCACTTGCCTGTTGTGTCATCTTGGGCAAGTCACTTTACTTCTCTGTGCCTCAGTTCGCTCCTCTGTAAAATGAGGATTAAGACCACGAGCCCCATGTGGGACAAGGACTGCATCCAACCCGATTATCTTTCATTTATCCTAGCACTTAGAACAGTGCCTGGCACGTAGTAAGTACTTAACAAATACAAGAATCATTACCATTATTATTAGGAGAAATGAGGGCTAGTCAAGGAAGGTCTGACTACCTATTTGAAGAACACATCACAGTTGCATCACTTAGCTACAAATGAAAATGGAATCGACAATATGAACTTGTGGATAATAATAAAACAGAACACCTTTCACATCATCTTATTTCTTGGGAAATCTTATATCTAAATCAAATTACCATTATTGGAAGTTCCTCAGCATTAAGAAGTAAGGTCAGGTCTGCTAGGTAGAAGGCTTATTTCATGAACACTTTTCGCGTTCGTGTGAACATGTGAATTATTCTGATTGCTCGTCCCTTCAGTAAACCGAGCCAACTGTTTTCCATCTGTTCAACTTAAAACCACTTAGTTTTCATTGATGTGAAGCAAAAATGTCTAATATGCAAATATGAACAGTGGGTAGCCAAATTATCTTGGCTTAATGTAAATGAAAAAATATAAACAGTATACAGGGGGGTTGATAATGCCTCTGAACCAGATTTACTCCTCTATCTATCCAAAGTATCTTCATTTAAAAACAAATGGAATGAAAGCTAAAATGACACTTCTAAACTCCATTATCTTTCCCACCCCCACCCCAGCTGAGAATAGTATTCTCAATATTAGATTCTTAGAACATAGTTTCAGTGGTAAATAATATGAATAACTCTGAAATTGTTAAACATTTACTCTGTGCCAAGGACTGCACTAAGCACTTGGGTACGTACAATATTATCAGGTCAGACACAATCCCTGTCCGCATGGGGTACACAGACTAAGGAGGAAAGAGAAAAAGAAACATCCCTGTTTTCCAGATAAAATGAAGTCCAGAGAAATTAAGGGAGTATAACAAGAGGCAAATCGTGGAGTTGGGATTAGAACCCAGCTCCACTCACTCATAGGTCCATGCTCTTTCCTCCAGGTCACACTGCTCCTATAATTAAAGCAAAAAGGCTTTAGTTCTCCTTCAGGATTTCCAAAGAAAGTTATCTATCTGCTCCATAAACTCAGAGCATTTTGTGTCTTCCGGTATGAAATGTACTGGGTTTCCTTCCTCCAAGCCTTACCTTATTGCACAGAGATCTTGACTCTTTTAGCTTTCAAAGAGTAAGATAATTTGAATAGCATTACAGTATGATGCTTGGGTGAAGAAAATAAAACAAAACAAGTTACTGACAATAAAAGAACTTGATTACTTCTTGTTAAAAATCCAATTCCTAAGAATTACCTCTTAATTGAAATAGCATTGTGTAGCTTTTATACAACAGAGAGCCACAAAATGTTGACTGGCTAAGGTACTATATTTTGCCCCCATTTTGTTCACTTGGGATATATTGTAATAATGTTCTAACAACAGACAGTTGGAGAAAGTGGCAGAAGATTGATCAGTCTGCTGTGCATTGATTAGCGGTAGAGTGACTATCTTAGGACAGACGTTTCAGGAAGACCGTGATATCAAGAGGGGGAAACATGGGGATTGATAGGGTGATGTGCCAGACCTTAACCCCAGCTTCGCTCACCCACCCATCGCTGGCCAGACCTGAGAGCCTCGAGTCAGGACCAAAAAGATCCAAAATGGTGGCTTTCTGCTCTCTTTGGAAACCGATCTCTTCCAGTCTCTCCCACCAGGTGAAAAACTCTGCCCCTTTTCAGTTCTGCATTCAGAGTGAAAAGATGGCACTATGACAGTCAGTAATAAATGTAAAAGTTTCTAAAGAGATAATCTTTACGTGTGGAGGGGATTGTACAATCTGCTGATCTCAGCAAGTGAGAAAAAAATGCACTCATCTCCCTAATCGTGTAGAAAGAGAAATAAACAAAGTACTGAGAAGTAGCATGGCCTAGTGGAAAGAGTAGGTGCCTGGAAGCCAGAGGAGTTGTGTTCTAATCCCAACTCTGCCATTTGCTTGCTATGTGACTTTGGGCAAGTCACCTAACTTCTCTATGCCTCAGTTTCCTCAACAGTAAAATGGGGATAAAGATGATGAGTCCCCATATGATACCCAGATTGTTCCCAAACTATGTCTACCCCAGCACTTATCAGAGTGCCTGACACAAAGTAAGTGCTTATCAACTACCTTAAAAAAATTGTGCAATTGTGTGTGCTAAGACTCTGCTCTTAATAATAATAATAATAATAATAATAATAATAATTGTATTTGTTAAGCACTTACTATGTGCCAGGCACTATTCTAAGCACTGGGGTAGATAAAAGATAATCCGGTTGGATACAGTCCCTGTCCCACAGAGTGTTCACAGTCTTAATCCCCATTTTACAGATGAGGGAACTGAGGCACAGAGAAGTTGAGTAACTCGCCCAAGGTCACACAGCAGACAAGTGGCAGAGCCAGGGTTAGAACGCATGATCTTCTGACTCCCAGGCCTGGGCTCTATCCACTAGGACACGCTGCTTCTCATATGCTCTGTGCTACGAAGGGCTTTAAGACGTTTCTGATTTCGTCCCGGACCTCTCCATTTGAAGGACACGTTACTCCTCCGGGGTACCTCTGGCCCTGGGCCTCCTCTTCTAGGCCTCCAGGTCACTGAGGAGCCTCCAATCCAACCTGCCTTCCACCACCCGGGTGAGAAAGAGAAAACCAGCCGCAGCCTGGCACCTCCACAAAACCTCGGGAAGACTTAAGTGCGTGTTGTTACAGCGGACCTGCAATAACCCATTCCGCTCAACAATCCATGGTATTTATTGAGTATTTACAGTGTGCAGTGCCCTGTACTAAGCACTGGGAAGAGTACAATTCATGCTTTTGGTGAGAATGCCACACGGCTAGCAAAAGACAATTTTTGCAGTAGTACCGGTAGTCATAGCAGTAATAGTATTTATTGAGCACCTCTTGTGTACAGACCACTGTACTAAGCTCTGGGAAAAAAATACATAGGTGAGAGTTATAATAATAATATTTAAGTGCTCACTATGTGGCAGGCACTGTACTAAGCGCGGGCTGGATGCAAGCACATCGAGTTGGACAAAGTCTCAATCTCCATTTTACAGATGAGCTAACTGAGGCACAGAGAAGTGAAGTGACTTGCCCAAGGTCAGACAGTAGACAAGTGGGGGAGTGGGGATTAGAACTCAGGACCTTCTGACTCCTAGACCCATGGTCTAACCACTACGCCATGCAGCTTATACGGGGTGATCGGCCATCCGGTGACTCACCATCACAAAATAAGGTCAGGGAAGAGTTTAGCAAAAGACATGGTGGGGATGATAAAGTAACATCATTACAAAATCAACTTCGAATAAAACATACAAGTAGAGAATGAAGCAAGTCCCGTGTTAAATGGAACCAGAAGAGTATTTTTACTGCAAGAACAGATGCAGTAGTCATTAAGAGTTCTATCAGATAAATTATTATTTTATTGGGCCGAAACAGAAAGCACCATTTTAACTTGAACACAGCAAGATCGCTGTGTCATCCTTCCCAATTTATAGTTAAAGCTCACCTTTTTCATTCATTAATGAAATGGAAGTCATATTCGCATTCATTAGAAAGCCAAAGGCTAGTGATGCAGAACACATTTTCCCATGCTGCATTTCTAATATTATGGCTAAAGCTATCAATTTTCATAGTTTTTTTGGTTAGATGGAATTCGATTACCTTTAAATATCAGATATTGAAACAAAATGTTGCAATTCAGGGAAATTTAGGATCCATATTATGATATACTTAATGTTTTAGACTGTTTCACGACAACTTCTCTGAACAGATGCCTAGAGGACAGAAAAACAAAGAGGGAATAGTTGAAGGATTTAAATTAAATGTACACTTGGACCTTTAAAAATGATAAAATTCCATGTTGCCGTGAAAATCTATAGAGCAATTCTTGTCCCTCATTAAATTCTAGGATGCTCTTATATGCATTGTTCTCATGGCTATCACTGATCTTGCAGGGGGAATGAGCGCATTGTTTTTGTTTCTACAGGATGTTGGACAGCCTGAAAATCTCTGTAAGCACAAGAAAGACTGACATGGATCCAATTTTTTGGAAGGTCATGGGTTCTAATTCTGGCTTCCCCACCCGTCTGCTGGGGGATCTTTGGCAAGTTATTTAAATTCTCTGTGCCTGTTACCTCATCTGTAAAAAATGGGAATTAAGAGTGTGAGCCCAGTGTGGGACAAGGACTGTCTCCAACTTGAAAAACTTGTATCTACCCCAGTGCTTAGAACAGTGCTTGGCACATAGTAGGTGCTTGACAAGTGCTATAATTATTATTATTAATCAAGTTGGACACAATTCCTGCCCCTCGTGGGGCTCCCAGTCTAAGTAAAGCAGATATTGAATCCTCATCTTATAAATGAGGAAGCTGAGACCCAGATATTTTGAGTGATTGTCCAAGGTAATATAGGAGGAAGTCGAGGCCAGGATTAGAACCCATTTCTTCTGATTCTAAGCCCCATCCTCTTTTCCCTAGGCCATTTTGCTTCTTCAGAACATTTCAGATACAAAACATTAACATTTCAGAAAAAAAAGATCACATCATTCAAGGACATATATGAATTCTTACATGTATAGATATATAACCGAGATTCTTCATCAGTTAATAATTGTGGGACAACCCGGATGAGGAGGTTGGATTCAGAAAGTGCCTCTCATTATAGGGGATTCACATTTACTCTTTAAGATCTACATCAAGGCAGATATTCCATCTTCCCTGACTGTTCAAATGTGAATAAATCAAAATATCTCATTATGAGGTTTGTTTGAAATAGTTCCTAAGTACCTTTACTGAATAAACAATTTGGTCCAGAGTATTTTTTAAAAAAGCGGGAGTAAAAAAGCAGGGGTACTATAGAGGTGTAGGAAGATCTGAAGGTTGATCAGAACAAATCTACTACCTATAAGTCCGGCCAACTCCTAAGTTCCATAAGCAGAAGGATTAGTAACAAATCAGGGTAGATAAAAGTTCCATTACATAAAGCCCTCATAAGACAAGGCTTGAAATATTGTGTCTAGTGCTAGACTCTGATTTTAATGGAGAAGAGTGATTCAAATTCTTAAAAGGGTGCAGAGGAGGGCTAAGGGCTTATCTGTGGATTAGAAGGTCTGTTTTTATGAGCAAAGGTTTCAAGAATTGAACATGTTACAGAAAAAAAAAAAGAATAAAACACATTCAGCCTTGAAAAATGAGGAAGAGACTTGAGTGTAGAGAATAGAGTTTGAAGGATTTTACTTGGAAGACTTACTCAGACTACCTAAAGAAATGTCCCAAGTTTATTAAGACAAGGGAAAACTGGATCCTTTGAAGGAATATCATTTGAATGTAACAGTAACAATAATAATGGTTATTATTAATAACAATAGTAATAATGCTTATTATGTACCACACTCTGTTCTAAGCACAAGATGGGGAACAAAAAAATCAGATTGGACACCGTCTTTGTCCAAAACAGGACTCATATGAGCCTTGGTCCTGAGATTCGGGATCAAAAACCAGAGTGAAAGAATTGATTTTAGTGTTAGTTGCTTATCCAGTGCCACTTGAACTTCCTCAAGCGTCTCCCCTGCTAGATCGTAAGCTCCTTGAGGGGAGGGATAGTGTCTACTCACACTATCGTACTATCCCAAGTGCATGAGTACACACGGTAAGCACTTACTACACACAATTGATTGATCAACCCTACCAGCCACATTCCCACTGGGATGTGGAATACCATAACTCAGCAGGTCGTTGCCTTGCTGGACACTGGCTTGATTGTAGCAGAATGTTATAGCATAGTATAATACAGTGAAGTCCATGGCTGGGGAGATAAGGAAAAGATTGGAACTGAACAAAGTCTCCATTTATTATTAAACATCCTTGTACCATGATTAATCCGCAAGTGTAGCTGTTAGATTATTTTGGGGGTAGTCAGTAAGGATGGGTGAACCTCAAAGGGTTTTAAGGTTTGATTTGGTTTAATATTGTTTGGGGGTGAAGCGATATTTAATACTGCATGCTTTGAAAACTCTCTTTCTTATCCCCATTGCCAGTCAGTGTTTAATCATGTCCCGATGACCCTACTTGGCACAACTGATTTTTCAATGGGCCCAATTTCTCTTTTGGAATCAGCAGGCACACGTGACTCCAACAGTTTGGAGTTTCAGCTAATCCCAACGAAATCCCAATGTTGGGTTTCCATCGCAGCCAGTGAGCAGCCTTGCTGATATTTCTGCCACATTAGATCTAGACTGACAATTGCATGTATGTTTGTTGGGAAAAAGGAGTGGAGGATTGAAGGGGGAGGGCGCTTATAAAAAGTGTTGTAGCCCTGGGGAATATGAAAATTAATGACAGAACCCCTTCTCTGAAATGAAATGTCAAGTTACTGTGCACAGAAGGTGTCATCCCAGGAAAACAAGGACATCCGTTCTCTGGGGGAAATAGCCTAGCTATTGAGGCACTGTTTTTGTTACAGAAGAATTTAGTCCAAGTGATCTCTTCATTCACTCAATGTCTATGAAATGAAATTCCCCTTAAAAAAATCCTAATCTGAAGGAAGTCGGGAAGGGAGTAAAGGTGAGAACCTGGGGTAAAGAGATGCCACACATGATCTCTAGACTGGAAACTCCTCTCTAGATTGTAAGATCCTCGTGGGCAGGGAACGGGTCTTACCAACTCTGTTTTGTTGTATGCTCCCGAGTGCTAGGCTCAGGGCTCTGCACAGAGTAAGTCCTCAATAGATAGGACTGATTGATCAATCCACCCAATTTCAAGACACTGAGCTGAGAGCAAGGCGCCGGTCATAGCTCTGAAGGAAGCAAATGGAGCAGACACAAGCAGCGAGGCAGAACGAATGCTTTAAGGTACAGCAAAGCACTGTCTCAAATGACGAATCAGTGAGGCAGACAGACATCAGGAAAGGAATTGTTCTCCTTGAGCATGTTCTTGGTGGGTAGTTCATAAGTCTTTTCAAATGTATCTCCATGCAGTGAGGGTCTCACCGTCACCGATATCATCTTCAAATACGTGTAGCTCTCTCTTCCCCTTCGTCTCTTTTTCAATTTTCCTCCCTCCATCTCTGTCTCTTTCTGTCTCTCACCCCTTCTGTCCATTTTTCTGTCTCTTTTTCCTCTAGGTTTATCTCTTTCACTCGCTCTCTTTGCTTTTTTTTTTTAGAATATGTACTAAGTGCTTACTATGTACCAGGCACTGTACTAAGCACTGGGGTAGATACAAGCTCATCAGGTTAGACACAGTCCATGTCCCACCTATGTCTCACAGTCTTAATCCCCATTTTACAGAGAATCCCCATTTAACTGAGGAAAGGGGAAGTGAAGTGACTTGCTCAAGGTCACAATAGACAAGTGTCAGACCCGGAATTAGAACCCAGATCCTCCAAACTTCCAGGCCCATGGTCTATGCAATAAGTCATGATGCTTCTCTTCTCTCTCTTACATTTCTTGTATCAACACCAGTTCTTAGTCATTTTTAGGCACATAGTTAATGCTTAGTAAGTACCATGATAATCATCATCATCATCATCATCATCGTAATTTAATACTGATAGTAGTAACAATAATAATAATGTAGAAGACAAAGTTATATATGTAAATATACATCCCTCTGTCTCTCTGTCTCCTATTATTAATATTCTATTATTCTTATTATCATGGTTCTTGTTATTCATTCATTCAATTGTATTTATTGAGAGTTTACTGTGTGCAGAGCACTGTACTAGGCACTTGGAAAGTACAATTTGGCAACAGATAGAGACAATCCCTATCCAACAACGGGCTCACAGTCTAGAAGGGGGAGACAGATAACAAAACTTATGCCCTGCAATCAATGCAAAATAATCAGGTTGGATACAGTCCATGTTCCAAGAGAAATTGACAGTCTAGTAGGAGAGATTGAGTTTTAATCCCCATTTTACAGATGATTGTAATAGTAATTATGGTATTTAATTGCTATGTGCCAAGCACTGTTCTAAATGCTGGGGTAGATAAAGGGTAATTAGGTTGTCCCACGTGGGGCTCACACTTTTAATCTCCATTTTACAAATGAGTTAACTGAGGCCCAGAGAAGTGAAGTGACTTGCCCAAGTTCACACAGCAAACCAATGACAGACCTGGGCTTAGAACTCAGGTCTTCTGACTCCAGGCTCACACTCTTTCCACTAGGCCACAATCTTCTTTCTCTATCTCTATCTCCGTCTCTCTCTGTAACAGTTTTAATGAGTACTCAGTTTTCTGACAACATTTTTTATTTCAAAACTCTTTCTGGAAAGAAAGCGAGACTTTTTTGACAATGTTACATGAGTTCCCTCACTTGTGAACACGCTCACCTCTCTCTGAACATCCTTCACTGCAAGACTCGCGGGGATTGTGGACATAGGGAATGCTGATAACAAGGAGAGTTTCATAAAGGTCAGTCCTATGGCTCTGTAATGTTTTTCAACCTACCAGGTTGCACAGAGGAATTTAAAAGCCGGGGGCCCTGACCAAGGTGTCTAATTGGGCGGACAGCAGTTCACAGGGAATGTTTCATTAAAAAGTTTTATTCTACCACATCTGTGCTCTGCAGCTACATGCAAAGCTCACATTGTAGCTCTCATCTCAAAATAATTGAGCCACCTTGTCTTTGGGGTCCATTTATGTCTCTCCTCTGGGACCCTGCACCCCAAAACAACAAAGAAGAATGTGCCTTAAGAACCTCGCACTCCACCCAAAACAACACCCCATTCCATGCACCCTTGGGAAAACCCATTTGCAGGAATCCACTTCTAGACTGTAAGCTCGCTGCGGGCAGGGAATGTGTTTATTTATTGTGGTATCGAACTCTCCGGAGCACTAAGTACAGTGCTCGGCACAGGGTAAGCACTCAATAAAAATGATTGACTGACTGAACGATTGACTGTCTGACTGACCTGGAGCGGATGGTTGATTTGGGATGTGGCATTTCCTCTCTTGTATTTCAAATGGAAATGTTTAAGGGTAAAGATTCAGGAATAATCATATCCATCGAGGGAGGGAAGGAAGGACGGCTTAATGGCCCACTCTCCCCCTCTCGAAGAGGACAATGAAACAGACTGATGAACTGACCTTCAAAATAAGACCACGAACAGGTGTACAGCATGGTAAGCTTCTAGAGGGCAGGGACTGTGTCTGCCAACTCTATTGTACTTGTCCATGTGCTTCTTACAGTGCCCTGCACACAGTAAGTGCTTAAAAAATACCACTGCTAAATTGGTCAATTAATACTTTATATTGAACGCTTATTCTGTGCAGAGCAGTATAGGAGTTCTTGAGAAAGTAGAATAGAATACAACAATTACACCTAGAATTAGAAGGGAATTTTTTGCAAGGCTCAGATGGTTAATTATTTATTACGCTCTCAATGTATTTGGTTTGTTTATCCCATTTGTTCATGGCTTCCTATCTTTCTCCCCCTTTAGAGTGTAAGCTTCTAGTGGTCAAGGATTGTGTCTCATGATTCTGCTGTACTTTCGTGAGTGATTTGTTCAGTGTGTTGCACCTAGAGGGTGTTACAATGAATACTTCCGCAGCTATTATTACTACTTCTATGAGGGAAGCGGCATGGCTTAGTGAAAAGAACCTGGATTTAGGAGTCAGAGGACATGGGTTCTAATCCTACTCCATCACTTGTCTGCTGTGTGACCTTGGGCAAGCCACTTAACATCTCTGTGCCTCAATCACCTCATCTGTAAAATGGGGATTAAGAATGTGAGCCCCACGTGGGAAAACCTGATTACCTTGTATCTACCCCAGCATTCAGAATAGTGCTTGGCACATAGTAAGCACTTAACAAATACCATAATAATACAGTACTATACAGAAATGTTGAGGTAGAAGCTGAGCATCATATATATGTATGTATGTATATATAATAATGGTGGTATTTGTTAAGCATTTACTATGTGCAAAGCACTGTTCTAAGCGCTGGGGGGATACAAGGTGATCATGTTGTCCCACGTGAGGCTCACAGTCTTAATCCCCATTTTACAGATGAGGTAACTGAGGCACAGAGTAGTGAAATGACTTAATAATAATAATAATAATATAATAATAATAAGATAATAATAATAATAATGAGAAGCAGCATGGCTCAGTGGAAAGAGCACGGGCTTTGGAGTCAGGGCTCATGAGTTCGAATCCCAGCTCTGCCACTTGTCAGCTGTGTGACTGTGGGCAAGTCACTTAACTTCTCTGTGCCTCAGTTCCCTCATCTGTAAAATGGGGATTAAGACTGTGAGCCCCACGTGGGACAGCCTGATTCCCCTATGTCTACCCCAGCGCTTAGAACAGTGCTCGGCACATAGTAAGCGCTTAACAAATACCAACATTATTAATGACAGGATACAGGGTGACAGCCAAACAAAGCTGGCAGAATCAGTCAAAATATCAACTACGAAAGACCATCAAAACATCAGAAAAAATGTTAAGCTGAAAGGATAGGTATGAAAGCAATTTGGAAAACAAAGTACAATATACATTCAGTGAATGGTTCTCAATGCCATTAAAATTATTATCGTTATTGGAAGAGTAAATCAATCCCCTATCTCATTGTTCAAACAAGAGGGAGTTTGGTGTGGTCATTGTTACTTCTGAGCTATTTTTTAGACTTCTTGAAAGGATCTTAATTCCAGAGACAATGCATAGATTCTCCCCGTGATAGTGACACCTATGTCCACACAAGCTGTTTGCCAATGATGCTTTGAATGGTTTTTTATTTTTCTGCTGATTTGTAAATCACACCTTACAACATGGGTAATGATGAGGCAGTAGGACATTGACCCTGAGGAAATTGATCTTCGTTATTTCACTTACAGAGCCTATTTATCAGCAAATCGCATGCCTTTAGTTCATTCCAAACAGGAAAGTGAAGGAAGCAAATGTTGGTTAATGCGGAGCATTTAACCAATCGCCTAAGTAAGCACACATGTGATCCATCTCACACTGACTTTTACGCATCTTGCGAAACTCTGAACAGGAAAATATCTCCACATGCTTTTTTTTTTCTTTTAACCCTCCATCATTTATATTGGTTAAATCATTTAAATTTTAATCCTATATATTTTTCTTCAACCTGATAGTAAAAGCACACAAGGATGAATTCATAGATGAGCGATAGATAAATCCCACCATTTTCAATAAATTGGAAAGCTAAAACCTCCTGCTAAGTGAAGACATGCTATTACCTGAAATTGACATTTTTCATCCCAGCCAACACTTGATATTGAAATCTTAGCTACCCCAAATAACTAACAGCCAAATTTCTTTCCGTAGACCAACATCTCTATACTGTCTGAGAAGTTCAGTCAGGCCATCTATTTAGCTCTTCATGTGGGCATAACACCATACAGTGACAGTTCATTTAAATCCATGCCACATACTAAAACACCGGGGAAAGACAGAGTTTATGTAAATCAATACCACACATCGTGACACTGCAATGACACTATGTAAATCCGTTACATTTATCCCCCTCTTGCTCTACCTGCTGTATCTCAGCTCCTCTTCTGTTTCCTTTCCTCTAACGGCGGGCGGTACCTTTAAGCTCAGTTCTGATTCCCCGTCTATTCTCCCTCTCCACCCACTCCTTCGTAGAACTCATTTGCTTCCATGACTTCAACCACCATCCCTACACATACAATCACCTCTCCAGCCTTGGTTTCTCTTCTCTTCAGTAGCACATTTCCAACTGTCTTCAGGACATCTCCATCTGGATGTCCTGCCGACATCTCAAACTAAAGATAATCAAAACAGAACTCCTCATTTTTCCCACCAGTCCTTGTCATCCTCCTGTCTTTCCCATCACTGTAGGCAACACCATAAATCTTACCTATCTCATAGGCCCCTAACCTGGGCCTTATCCTTACACATTGCTCCTTTTCAACTCACACATTCGATGTCACCAACTCCTGTCGGTTCTACCTTCCTATATTCCCAGAAATCCGCCCTCAGTTCTCCATCCAAACCTCTACCGCACTGATCCAAGCACTTATCCTATCCCACCTTCACTACTGCTTCAGCCTCTGTGCTGACTTCCCTGTCACCCATCTGTCCCGTTCCAGTCCATACTTCACATGACTGCCTAGATTTTTTTTTTATGTACTTGTTAAGCTCTTACTGGGTGCCAAACACTGTACTGGGGTAGATACAAACTTATCAGGTTGGATGCAATCCATGTCCCACTTGGGACTCACAGTCATAATCTCCATTTTACAGATGAGGTAACTGAAGCACAGAGAAGTTAAGTGACTTAGCCAAGTTCACCCAACAAACACGTGACAGAATGGGATTAGATCCCAGGTCTGTCTGACCCCCTGGCCCTTGCTTCACTTAACTTCTCTGTGCCTCAGTCATCTGTAAAATGGGGATTAAATACTTCTTCTTCTGCCTACTTAAACTGTGAGCCCTGTATGGAAACAAGAATTGCATCCACCCTGATTAAACTTGTAGCAACCTCAGTATTTCAAACAGTGCTTGACATATAGTAAGTGCTTAACAAATACCATAATTATCACTATTATTATATAAATACACATTTGGCTATACTATGGCACTCACTAATTCATTAATGGAAATCTCCAAAATTGTACAGATTATTTATCTAAATTCTAAATCATGTGAATTCTAATTCTCCAAATGACTCTCGAACTACCTGTCTGTCAGCAAATAGATACTCTCCCTCTCACTAATCGCCTTTTCTTTCTGAACAAAAAGGCTTAACAGAATTAATTAGAAGAGATGCTGTTTTGTTCCTATTTCCACTTGCAGAGTTCTCCTAGTCTGGAAGCATAATAAGCTTCCAGATTACCGATGGGGGAAGGCTTTGTGGAACTATAAAAAAGATTATCCCCCTGCCACAAATACTTGTGCTTAAGAGGTGAAACACCTGCTACTTTATTTTGGCACTTGCACAGTTCCAATTATTATTTTTCTTTAGTAAATTTTCACATGGTAACACATTCATGTAGACTGAAGAAGTTTAAGACACGTTCCTGGTCTAGAAAGCAAAGCCATAGATATTTACTTTGTTCAAACAATCAATAAATGGCATTTTTGAGAACTGAGTGCAGAGCACTATACTAGCTGTTGGGAGAGTACAGTAGAGTTGGTGGAAGTGATCCCTACCCTCAAAGAGCTAAGAATCTAATGGGGGAGACAGACTAGAAAATGAGGGACAGCTAGGGGAAACAGCCCTAGCAAAGGGTAGATGCCTAAGTGCACTGGAAGCAGGGAGAGGTGTGAGCATTAAAGTGCTTAATAATAATAATAATAATAATGTTGGTATTTGTTAAGCGCTTACTATGTGCAGAGCACTGTTCTAAGCGCTGGGGTAGACACAGGGGAATCAGGTTGTTCCACGTGGGGCTCACAGTCTTTATCCCCATTTTACAGATGAGGTAACTGAGGCACAGAGAAGTTAAGTGACTTGCCCACAGTCACACAGCTGACAAGCGGCAGAGCCGGGATTCGAACCCATGATCTCTGGCTCCAAAGCCCGTGCTCTTTCCACTGAGCCACGCTGTTTAGGGTTACAGACAGCGAGCAGCAATGGTGCAGAAAGGAGAGTGAATACATTGAAGAGATGAGAGGTTAGGTGACTTATCCGAGATCACACAGAAAGTTAGTGGCAGATCCAGGACTTGAATGTGGGTGTCCTGACTGCAGGTCCTCTGCTCTTTCCACAGGCCACATGGAACGGATAACTCCCTGAACCGATGCAGCACCCCCAGTGAGGACCGCAGGGAACCGCTCAGGGGAACACAGACTTATATGGCCAATCTCGGATCCATGGGATCCCTCCAAATGGATACCCCACATATGCTCCCATTCCCAGAGAATCAGCATGGCCTAGTAGATAGAGCCTGTGCCTGCGAGTCAGAAGGACCTGAGTTCTAATTCCAGCTCTGCCACTTGACTGCTGTGTGACTTGGCCAAGTCAGTTAACTTCTCTGGCCCTCAGCTACCTCATCTGTAAAATGGAGATGAAGACTGCGAGCCACATGAAGCAGTGTGGTTCAGTGGAAAGAGCACGGGCTTGGGAGCCAGAGGTCATGGGTTCGAATTCCGGCTCTGCCACTTGTCAGCTGTGTGACTGTGGGCAAGTCACTTCACTTCTCTGTGCCTCAGTTACCTCATCTGTAAAATGGGGGTTAAGACTGTGAGCCTCATGTGGGACAACGTGATTACTCTGTATCTACCCCAGTGCTTAGATCAGTGCTCTGCACATAGTAAGCATTTAACAAATACATGTGGGACAGGGACTGGGTTCAACCCAATTGCCTTTTTCTTCATCAGCTTTTGGTAAAGTGTCTGGTACAGAGTAAGCACTTAACAGATATCATTATTATGTATTATTTATTTCGGTTTAGAGGCTACTGTTGTTCCTCTCTGCCCAACACTCGAGAGAGAGCGAGAGAGAGAATAATAGAATTATCTCTTGTGCCTACCTTCCCTTCTTTATCCATTCCACTGGGGCTTAGCTCTTATATGGAGCAACGCCCATTCTAATTTGTGCAGTACTTGGTAAGCTAAGCGCTCAGCCACATCTTTTTATCTAGAGCCCCAAATGCCTTTAAATAGTCAGTCGATTGACCAATCCAATTGGTGGAGCTATCCCAGAATTTCTACTGGAAAAAAAAAAACCCTACCAAGAGTAACTAAAGTTTGTACCCAAGGGAGAGCTGAAGTCCCTCTGGGGCAGTTAGGCACCTGTTGAAGCAGGGACAAATGAGGAGCCTGTCGAAGTCCATACGCTAGCAGTGTGGCTCAGTGGCAAGAGACTGGGCTTGGGAGTCAAAGGTTATGGGTTCGAATCCCGGCTCTGCCACTTACCAGCTGGGTGATCTTGGGCAAGTCACTTAACTTCTCTGTGCCTGTCACCTCATCTGTAAAATGGGGATTAAAAACCGTGAGCCCCACACGGGACAACCTCATCACCTTGTATCCCCCCTGCGCTTAGAACAGTGCTTTGCACATAGTAAGCGCTCAACAAATACCAACATTATTATTAAAGAGCTATTGGAGTTCAGAATGATCAATCATTCCTCACTCGATGCCCACGGGTCAAGCTCTGCGTGGTCCATCTCGTCCTCTGAACGGCAGGAGTGGCGTGGGTGCGGACGGGCCCCGGCAAGTTGATTGGGAGATAATTGATGGCTTTCTCCTATTATCCTTGGCTCAGGACAAACGGCTAGAGAGTGGTGGGCCATCCGGGTAGGCAGAAGCGGCGCTAGACTCGGCTCTTCGAGTGAAGACTTTAGATGTACAGCAGAAAATCAGGTCACTGGTTAGGCAAGGTGCAGAGGTCTAACAATAATGATCATAGTAATAATTGTATTTGTTAAGCACTTGCTATGTACCAAGTGCTGCACTAAGCACTGGGATAAGCCTGTAAAGTTGTTGTGGGCAGGGAACATGGCTACCAACTCTGTTATATTGCAATCTCCCAAGTGCTTAGTCTAGTGCTCTGCATACAGGAAGTGCTCATTAAATACCATTGATGGTGATGATGATAGTGATGGGGTAGATTCAAGACAATCAGATCAGTCAGTTCCTATCCCACACGGGGCTCCCAGTCTAAGGGAGAGGAAGAACAGGATTCGACTGTAAGCCCATCAATGGGCAGGGAGTGTCTCTATCTATTGCCAAATTGTACACTCCAAGCGCTTAGACCAGCGCTCTGCACATAGTAAGTGCTCAATAAATACTATTGAATGAATAATTCCATTCCCGTTTTATGGGTGAGGAACTTAGTATTTATTGAGCACTTCCCGTCGATCACTGGTCAATAGTGTTTACTGAACACTTACTGAGTGCACTTAATGGTCAACATCTGCGCCCCCCCCCCCCAGAGGAGATGCCCTGAGATTCCTCTGCCCCCTCTGAGACCAGCTACACTTTCCTTCAGCTTTCACCCCAATCCTTCCTTTCTGTCTCTTTGCCGCACTAGCTCTGTTTGACCCCGTTTCTGCCCCTAAATCTCTGAGCCTCTTTTTTCTGTCTTTTTCCTCTTCTCTCAGTCTCCCTCCCCTTTCACCTTGCAGCCTCTCTTCTTTGTTCTTTCAGACATCAGCCCCATGGGTCTCTTCTCTCCCCTTGGTCTCTCCCTCCACCTTGCCCGTTTATATCTTCCCCACTCTTCAGGGTTTCCCACAACCTGCCTTCTCTGGCCCTGGAGGGTGTCAGTAACAGCTGTGCCACCGGCTAAATCTTCCACTCTCTGCCATGAGGCCTTCCCCAACTAAGCCCTCCTTTCCCCTCCCTCAGCCCCGTGGCACTTGTACCTACCCCCAAATTTATTTTTTTGTTCATTTTAAAGTGCTTAGCACAATACTCTGCACGCAGTATTCATTAAATACAGTAGACCAGAAAGGGAGGATTTTAGTGATGCTTTAAATTTGAACTGTCAGGGTTGGGTGACAGATTGACTATATGAGTTGAACAAGAGAGATGAGTCAAGGACAATGCCAAGGTTATAGGCTTGTGAGACAGAGAGGATGGTGGTGCTTTCTACCCTGATGGGAAAATCAGGGGGAGAACGGGGTTTGGATGGGAAGATTAGGAGTTCTCTTTGGGACATGTTAACTTTGAGGTGTCTGTGGGACACCCACATCGAAGACAGGAGGAAATGTGAGACTGCAGAAAAGGAGAGAGATCAGGGCCGAAGATGTAGACTTGGGGATCATCTGCATAGAGGAGGTAGTTGAAGACATGGTTTCACGGAGAGAGAGGGTGCAGATGGAGAAAGGAAGGGGGCACAGAATTGAGCCTTGGGGAACTCCCACAACTACGGAGTCGGAGGCAGAGGAAGAACCTGCTCAAGACACTGCGAAGGAACCATCCGAAAGAAAGGAGGAGAATCAGGAGAGAATTGGGTCACTGAAGTCAATATTAGATAATGCTTCTAGGGGAAGGGGGTGCTCACAGTGTCAAAGGCAGCTGAGTGGTCAAGGAGGATTGGTTAGGGACTGTAGAGTGTGCACTATAAACTCCCCTCTGGACTGTAAACTCCCTTCTCGACTGAAAGCTCCTTCTGGGAAGGAAACGAGTCTAATAACTCTATTATATTTTATTCTTCTAAGTGCTTAATACAGTGCTCTGTAAACTGTAAGTGCTCGATAAACGATCGATCGATTGATTGTCGAGACTTAAAGGGGAATAATGACTTTAGAAAATCGGAGTGGGTCAAAAGATCAGAGGTTTCTGTGTGGAAATGGGACAGATTTGAGGGGTGAAGGTATGTAGGAGCGAAGGCAAGTGAGGAGATTGTGGTTGGAGAGAGGGATTTCAGTGGAGCGGTAATAATAGCATTCTCCGTGTGCCCACTTGGTACCATGCCATGCCCTAGGTGCTGGGAGTATAGAATAACAGAGTGAGGCATTCATTCCTCACGATTAGAAGCTTAACTCTAATTGGAGAAGAGCATCTATCTCATCTCCCTATTTCATGTGATGAAACTGAGGCTCAATGAGATAAGGTGAATCGCCCAAGGTCACACCGCAGGTCCGTGAGAGGGCCCAGGTTTCCCGATTCTCAGTACCAAGTTCATATCAAGATTCATTCATTCAGTCGTATTCATTGAGCGCCTACTGTGTGCAAAGCACGGTACTGAGATTTCTGAAGCTTTCCCCTGCCAGAGGAAGAATTAGAGCACCTATAACCTTCAAGACTTTGGCTTATGGCTGAAAATCACCCAGCTTTCTGTCCTCATAAACACAAGCAGTTATTTCAGCAAACAAAAGACTCGGGAAATAGTCTCTGGTTAACATTTAAAGGGAATGCTTTAACTCTTATGGGTCAGGGACAGGGTTGTGATTTCCATTAGAGGCATTCAATTGGCTTAAGGATTTGTCAGGGCATCCTGTCGGTCCCGTCGACCCTGAGTCGAAGGGGTTGAGCCCCTCATGCCACCTCCTCCCCCATGATTGACATCTGCTAGTCTTATGAACGGCATGGCTCAGTGGAAAGAGGCGGGGCTTGGGAGTCAGAGGTCATGGGTTTGAATCCTGGCTCTGCCACTTGTCAGCTGTGTGACTATGAACAAGACCCTTAACTTCTCTGTGCCTCAGTGAGCTCATCTGTAAAATGAGGATGAAGACTGTGAGCCTCATGTGGGACAACCCGATTACCTTGTATCTACCCCAGCGCTTAGAACAGTGTTCTGCACATAGCAAGCACTTAACAAATACTAACATTATTATTATTATTATGATGATGATGATTATTATTATACGATGCAATCTGATGTCAACCTGGGTCCTGCCCGCTCCCCGAGCACATCTCCATGCCCTGAAGGGAATCCAGGTTTCTCCCCCTCCCGCAGTCCTGAACACGGCATTGACGGAGGCATCGTCGGAGATGCCCGCCTGGCTGGGAGAACCCTGGCTACTTGTCTCCCCCTCCCATGCCACGGGGATCTTCTCTAGAAGGAGATCCCACCTCCCCCTTTCCTGGGTTGGTACGTCCAGCGACTTGGAAATTTAACATATGCTAACAGCAGAGTGGGAGGCGTCATAAACCACTCACTTTATGGGATCGTCTTGAAGGATTTCTCCCGATTAACGATTTGCAAAATGTGCCAAACCACCGTGGAACCGCTCTCACACCTGACTGGACATATTCTACCTTTAACATATCACGGATATGCTCTCTGCCCTGTTGCTGCTGTTGCCTTTTCTATCCCCGCTTCACTTTTCAATTTCCTGTTTCGTTCATTTAGATAATAAGGCCCAGACGCTCACTAGCTTAAATAATCGTATTCAGATTATTTTTATTGTATAAAAATGACCTCGCTGCTGGAGACTGCCTATAGATTTGAGTGTTTAGCATAGAGCATTTAAATGCTAAGGTAGTTGTTTCCAACCAGGACCCTGCCTGAAGAAAATAAAAGGCAATGTCGAGCTTCATTACCCTTTAGGGGTTTAATGTAGAATATTTATTGATACGTCTGTTTTTTCTGTGTCCATAACAATCCTTCTATCCCATTTAGTAGCTATTTGTGGTAAATGTTCTTGCATCCCTAGAGTTTGATAGCATCACTGCTATTGGTCACCCATGTAGAAGATGAGGGTTTTGTTCAGACTCCTGCAGACTTTAGCTTATTATGATTTTTTATTTGAAAAAGATGATATGCACATATATAGCCATGAACACATGAGTACACATTCAGAGACTCTATTTTTCTATTGCCGTCTGTAAAATGATGGGAAGGAATCACCGATTTAAAGTATTATATGTCTTGATTTCATTTGCAAGTCTTGAAATTACCCTTTCTGCATTTAATGTCAGAGTATGTTTAAAGCTTGCTAGTTACTATTCCCTGTGGCCAAGTGTAAATTTTTAAAATCACAATTGATAGATGTGTCGGATCAGCTCCTTAAGAAGCCCATCCCCCAGACACCCATGAGGAGAGGTAAGAACTTGGATTTAATATCTACCTAGACAACACAGAGGCAGCTACAATGCTGGAAATAGGATTTTTTTTCCCTGATTGATTGAGGGTCTCACTTTATCTTTCTACGTATCTGCTATTTCATCTTAAAATTGGGAAGCCTGATGTCACTGGCCAGATAGAATGAAAGAACCGATTCCCTGATGGTGGAACATAAAATGCACCAGAAAATAATACTAGGAAGGAAATAACCAAGGTTGGGTTTTTTTTAATACCTCTGTCAAAAGAGATCTGTGTAATTGTCTCTTCTGGACATAAGGGAGTTAGAGTCAATCAAACAGGCCCAGGGATTTCTCTTCCCCCAGTTTGGAGCCTCACAGCTCTCCCCACATCCAAAGCCCCCCTAAAATCCCACCTCCTGCAACAAGCCTTCCCGTTTGATTTCCCAGCACCCTGAGCCATAGAAGCCAAGGAGCCGACTCTAGCACTTCTGAACTCACATTTACCTATCAATCGGTAAATCAATGGTATTTCTAGAACACTTACTATATGGAGAGCACTGTGCTAAGCTCTTGGGAGAGTATGGTACTATAGAGTAGGAAGACAAAATCCCCACCCACAAGGAGTTTATAGACTAGAAGGGGAGACAGACATTAAAGTAAATTACAGTCAGAGGAGGGGTGAATATCAAAATGCTTAAGGGTTAGAGATCCAAGTGCATCTGTGGTGGGGAAGGGAGGGCAAATATGGGAAGTGAGGACTTAGGGAGGACCTCTTGAAGGAGATGTGCTTTTAACAGGGCGTTGAATTAGTAAGCATGGAGCTCTGCCAGATGAGAATGTCAAGGGGGTTTCGGGCTAGTTAGGGGGTATGGACAAGAGGTCAGCGGTGAGGGAGAAGAGATAGAGGTAGAGTGAGTAGGTTGGCGTTAGAGGAGCAGAGTGTGTGGTTTGGAGTGTAGTAGGAGATCGGCAAAGGTAAAGTAGGATAATAATAATTATAATGACTGTGGTATTTGTTAAACGCTTACTATGGCCAGCCACTGTACTAAGTGCTGGAGCGATACAAGCAAATCAGCCTCTGTCCCATGTGAGGCTCACAGTCTTAATTCCCATCTTTCAGATGAAGTAGCCGAGGCACAGAGAAGTGAAGTGACTTGCCCAAGGTCACACAGCAGACGAGTGGTGGAGCAGGGATTAGAACCCTTATCCTTCTGACTACCAGGGCTTTGCTCAAAACACTAGACCATAATGCTTCTCCAGAAAGTGCTGATTCTCAGCCCTCACGTATTTATGTTTATTCATTTATTTGTTATGACCACTTTAATTGGGAGTATTTCATCTTCTCAGTTGGTGTGTAAGTTCCTTGTGGGTAGGGAATATGTCACTTCTTTATTCTGCACTTCCCCAGCATGTAGTGTAGCGCCCTGCAGCGAGACACTCAATAAATGCACTTACTCCTACTCTATACTGAAGGACTTCTTAATTTGGCAAATAAAAATAGCCACAATTCCTGAATCAATGTCATAATCTTTAGGGGAAATCAAGGTGGTAGAGATGAAATCAGATCCAACACAGCTCCTGCTACCCATGACGCACACAATCGAAGAGGGAAGAATAGCATCACAACACTATCGATCAACAGCAGCTGTTGCGTGACTGCTGTAAGCAAACCACTATACTAAGGGCTTTGGGAGAGGACCAAAAGACTGAGTAGATACGATCCCTATCTTCAATCGGTTTACAGTCTGTCAGGGGAGAATAAAACAAACGAACAAAAACATTTGCAGATACAAGGAAGGAAGAAAGTAGATATCAGTCCGTTGTATTTCCTCCATGCTTAATGTGATATGCAGAGCTCTGTGATGACTTCTTGGGATAGTACAGTAAGAAAGAATAATAATAATGATGGCATTTGTTAAGAGCTTTCTATATGCAAAGCACTGTCCTAAGTGACCCTTGCCCTCACGCAGGGCAAAATACAAAATACCTTACAGATAGGAGAAAAATGAATATGAGTAATGTGAGTTATTAATAATAATTATTATTATAAAAATATACTAGTGGTATTTGTTAAGTGCTCACTATGTTCCGCACTGGTGTAGATGCAAGATGACTAGATAGAACACAGTCTTTGTCCCACATCAGGCTTACAACCTAGACAGGAGAGAATACAGGTTTTCAATCTCCATTTTACAGTTGAGGTTCAGCATAACAGAGTTGGTGGACATGTTCCCTGTCCATAAAGAGTTTATAGTAACGAGGTAGAGATATACCTTAAATAAATAGATAAATTATGTATAAGTGATTAAGTTCTTTGGGGGTGAGGGTGGGGTGAATATCAACTGCTTATACAACTGAATGTGCTTGAAGCTGGGACTGCCGGCATGTACATTCCCGGGCACATCTAAGATTACCGGCAGAATGCGAGCATTCAATATCACTAGTCTGACTGCACAGAACACAAATTTTGGTAAAGACCCAAAATAGGTTAAACATGTGGTCCAAAATAATATTCATTAGAATCTTTCATGGAAGAGAATGGGAGAAGGGCCAGATCTACAAACATCATTAACCTTGTCAGGCTATCTCTTGAGCCTCTGGCCCCAGTAGCTAAGCGTCCCTCTCCTGATCTTTAAGAGGAGAAAAGGCTCGACTCATTAAGAACTACATGTGAAAGTTCAACAGTGAATGAGGGCCCCAAAGCAGTTTAATAGCAACTGGGTATGACTTAATCACTGATCCTTGAATGATGACTTTCCCTATCATCTACTGCCAAGGAACCATGCTGCTACACAGGTTTAGAAGAAATTGAACTGGACGTCGCAAGCCACATCACACACTTCACTCGGAAGGTACTACATTTTCGCCCACATCCTGCCTCTGCCCTCGAATGCCCCTCTTTTCATGTCCAACAGAAAATTACTCTTCCCATCTTCAAAGCCTTATTAAGGCACATCTCCTCCAAGAGGTCTTCCCTGACTGAGCCCTCCTTTCCTCTTTTCTTCACTCCCTTCTGTGTCACCCTGGCTTGCTCCTTTTATTCACCACCCTCTTCCCCAGCCCCAAAGCTATGTACATATCCATAATTTATTTATTTATATTAACATCTATCTCCCCATCTGTACTGTAAGTTTGTTGTTCTCTTGTTGGGTTGTACTCTCCCAAGTGCTTAGTACAGTGCCCCGCACACAGTTAGTGCTCAATAAATATGGTTGATTGATTGTATTATAATAATGATAATACTTGCGGGGTTTGGGAAGTACTGTGTGCCAGGCACTGGAGTTCATACAAGCAAAACTGGTCGGAAACAGTGATAATCTGATTATCCTGTATCTACCCCAGTTCTTAGAACAGTGGTTAGCACATAGTAAGCGCTTAACAAATACAATCATCATTATTCTTATTATTATTTTCACCAGTCTCAACATGTCCTGATTTGAGACAGCTTGTGCCACTGGCATATGAGCCGCTATAGCTAGGCCAAAAATGAGCTTTTGTCAGTTCGTTCTGGGAGGAGGAAGCAGAGGAAGATTGGCAATGATGTTTTCTGAACCACCCCTCGCTTGTACTAAGGACCTGTGAAAGTACAACAAACGCTTGAGATACATCCCGTGCCCACATCAAATTTATACTCTCTACTGCTAGATTTCAAGCTCCTTGAGGATGGGAATCATGACTATCAATTACTGAGCACTCTACCGAGTGTTGAATGCAGTACTCTACCCATAGTGTTCAATATGTATCGATTGACTGATGGTTTCTTGTTTCCCTAGATCCAGGTGGAGAAAATCAGCCCTAGGAAATCACTGTGGTTGACATTGAAATCGGCTAGTTCACCTTCAAAATGGAAACGATATGTGTATGGAAAACAGTCCTTTGAAGACATGCAGAGAAACAGCTGTTTGAAATCCGGTGCAGCACCTGAATTGAGCATTCCAGCCCAAAGTGTGTTTTATTTCAGGCTTAAATTGAATTTGTTTATCGGTTTGGAAATAGAGACTTTTCTCCTTTATGGAGTCATTAGATTGCAAGGCTCAGAAACCTCAATAAAGGCATAGGGAGTAAAGTGCTAATCCTCAAACTGCCACTGTCTTCTATCAGTCTCTCTTGCTTTCGCTCTCCATTTTCTTATCTATTAACTTGGGATAACGAAACGTGTCTCACTGCTTATTTGTGGCTTAATTAGTTCAAGTTTATAAAGCGTTCACTTTGGAAATCTTAAAAGCCACTTTCATCCTGGTAGCAAAAAGACCTATTTTGGGTCTGTCTCATCTCTCGGTGAATTAACGATGTGCTCAGCAACTCGTCAAAAAGGTGATTTTGACACGAACAACTTGTTGGCTTCCAAGCACTTCGGTTAATATATATGATCCGCTGATAAGACAGCATCTTTCTAGCCAGACTAGGAGAGTGTAAGATTTTCCCATTTCCCATTACCCTATTTTCCCCATAATAAGCAAGAGTCACTACAAATGAAGAACATACTCGAATTAATGCCTGAAAATGCTAATGAAATGTGGCTCTCAAAATGACTAGCTTTTTCTGCTTTAGTAAACATTTTTTCTGTTTTCTGTTTCGTCCTGTCTCTTCCAAATTTCTTCCTATAGCATTCTCTACCGAGGCTGAATTTAACCATTTGTTTTTTGACTTAGCTTAGTGAAATACTTGTCTATTCTGGTTTACTTGTCTCAAAGGAGAAAGGTATTAATTATTCCCTAAGTCCTTGAAGCTGAGACATATCCTATAGGGACATGGCATATAGAGAAGCAGAATGACCTGATAGAAAGAGTAAGGGGCTTGGAGTCAGAAGTCTTGGGTTTTAATCCCAACTCTGCCACTTGCCTGCTGTGTGATCTGGGGTGAGTCACTTATGCTATCTGTGCCTCAGTTTCCTCCCTTGTAAAATGGGGATGAAATACCTCCTCTCTCTCCTACTAGAACTATGTATAAGCTCTATGCCAACACTCAGTACCATGATAGGCAAATAACTCTCTATCATTATTATTATCATTAATTTTATTCTCTCAAGTTGGTGTCCTATTGAGCAATGATAGGCCAGACCTTTCTATGGGCCACTCTAGTCTCTGATAATAATGATGGTACTTGTTAAGAGCTTACTATGTGCAAAGCACTGTTCTAAGCACTGGATGGGTCACAAGGTGATCAGGTTGTCCCACATGGGGCTCACGGTCTTAATCCCCATTTTGCAGATGAGGTAACTAAGGCAAAAAGAAGGTAAGTGACTTGCCCAAAGTCACACAGCTGACAAGCGGCAGAGCTGGGATTAGAACCCACGACCTCTGACTCCCAAGCCTGGGCTCTTGCCACTGAGCCATGCTCATAGTATATTTGGTCTTGATTTAAATGATCTCCATTTCTCTCTTTTATTTTTACTCCTTCATTACAGTGAAACCCATCCCCACTGGACTGATTTTGGAAGAGGAAACCAAGGTAACAATGGAAAATAATGGGGACAGATAGGAATCTGAATCTCTCTTGACTTGATCTGTCACCTAATCCTGTTGGTTCTACCTTCACACTACTGCTAAAACCCAACCTTTCCTCTGCATTCATGCTGCTACTACAGTAATTCTAGCACTTATCCTATCCCACCTTGCTTATTGTGTCAGCCTCCTTGCTGATCTCCCTGCCTCCTGTCTCTGTCCACTTCAGTCCATACTTCCCTCTGCTGCACAGGTCATTTTTCTACAAAACTCTTCTGTCCACGTTTTCTGACTCCTCAAGAATCTCCAGTGGTGGCCCAACTATCTCCACGTCCAAAAGAAACTCCGTGCCATAGATTTTAAAGTCTTCATTCCCCTTGCCCCCCTCCTTCTTCACTTCCCCTATTTCCTACTACAATCTAGTCCATACACTTCACTCCTTTAATGCCAACTTGCTCCCTGTACCTTGGTTTCATCTATCTCACTGCTGACATCTCCTCCACATCCTCTCTCTGGCCAGGAATGTCTTCCTTCTTCATATCCGACAGGCAATCGCTTTCGCCCTCTTCAAAATCTTCTTAAACATGTCTCCTCCAAGAGGCCTTCCCCGACTAAGCACTCATTTCCTCTTCTCCCGTTCCCTTCTGTGACAACCTTGCACTTGGATTGCACCCTTATTCTCCCCTTCAGTCCCACAGTACTTATATTAATATCTGTAGTGTACTTATTTACATTTATGTCTGCATCCCTCTCTAAACTGTAAATTCAGTGGGCAGAGAACGTGTCTACCAACTCAATTATATTGCACTCTTCCTAATGCTTGGTATGGCACTCTGCACACAGTTTCTCAAAAAATATGATTGATTGATTGATTGATTGATTGTGTTCTTTCTGTGTGTGAAGAGCACTGTACTAAGTGCTTGGGAGAGTATTTACCTGCCTTCAAGGAGGGAGGGGATACATGTGGCCTCTGAACATGGTAAACATTCAATAAATATCATTGATTGAAAAAGGAGTGCACAATAATAATAATAATGTTGGTGTTTGTTAAGCGCTTACTATGTGCAGAGCACTGTTCTAAGCGCTGGGGTAGATACAGGGTCATCGGGTTGTCCCACGTGAGGCTCACAGACTTAATCCCCATTTTACAGATGAGGGAACTGAGGCACAGAGAAGTGAAGTGACTTGCCCACAGTCACACAGCCGACAAGAGGCGGAGCTGGGATACAAACCCATCACCTCTGACTCCCAAGCCCGGGCTCTTTCCACTGAGCCTCGCTGCTTCTCAATCTACTGTGGATCTCACAGTCCAGTTATCTACAATTTACAATCTATTTTACAATCAACTGCCCCCTTCTAATTACATTGATAGTCACTATGCTCTTGTTTATTAGGCAAACACTGTGGTAGATACTTAATCAAATTGGATACAGCCCCTATCCTAGCAGGACTCACAGTCTAAGAGGCAGGGAGAGCCGGTGTTGTCCCCATTTTAAAGAGGAGGAAACTGAGGCCCAGAGAAGTTATATGATTTGCTCAAGGTCATACAGCAGGTCGTGAGGTCCAGAGAGATTAGGGGACTTCCACTCAGCAGGTCAGAGCTGGGACTCTTTCCACTAGACCATACTGTCTCTTCATAACGACTGTTGAAGTGAGGTCAAATTGAACTATCAGGAGTAGAGGGGGATGATCCGGGCAGAAAGATCCTGCTTGTGGGTGGAGAGGTGTGGCTAAAACCATCTTTGTTCGGCCAACGTTCCAGTCCCCACTGAGTATATTATGAACGTCCTTGAATTGAGAAGCAGTGTGGCCTAGTAAGAAGCGGTGTGGCCTAGGGGATAGAGCACGGGCCTGCAAGTCAGAAGGACCTGGGCTCTAATCCCAGCTCCGCCATTTGTCTACTGTGTGACCTCGAACAAGTCACTCCTCTTCTCTGCTTCAGTTGCCTCATGTGAACAACTGGGATTAAGACTTTTAAACCCCATGTGGGACAAGGACTGAGTCCAACCTGATTAGCCTGTCTCTACCCCAGTACTCAGTAGAGTGCCTGACACATTATAAGCACTTAACAAATACCACACAAAAAAATAAATCAGCGGGCATGTTTGCCTGTTGTCATTTTCCTACAAGGTCTCTGGGTCTCCTGGTCTTTTAGAGTATTCAGAGATGGGGGATCTAATTGTCACATGCCAAACTTCTCTGCCTACTACAACAGACTCCCAACTGTCCTTTGCTACATGATAGTGATAAATGATGATTTATGATGTCTTTGAAAGACCCGATCTGCTCTCCCTGCCCTCACTAAGCCCAGTTCATTTCTCTTCAAAGCAGCTGTTTGGGCAGCTTGCTCTTGCCCCTCTTTTTCTCATGTCCTACCCAATCAACCAATAAATCAATGGTATTCATTGAGCGCGTACTGTATGCAGCAGGTCTGGGGTGTTGGTGAGCTGAATTCACATGCTCATTTTTGTTTTCATTATTTGAATTGAATGTTGATTATAAATATAAATTCAGGATACTCTCATCCATGAAACAGTACAGATAAATTTGACAGAATAGTTACCATCCTGAGAATTTTAAAAATCAATACATTTCTATTTCTATTCCTCCCCACTCCCCTCTGTCTTCCTGCCCCTTCTTCAACTCTCATCTGGAAAATGGAGTGAAGAAACCTATTCCTCTTGTCTCTTAGACATTCCCATGAGCCCCATTCTTGGGCAGAGATTGTGTCTAGTCTGATTATATCATATAATCATCCAAATGCTTAGCACTGTGTTTGGCAGAGAAAGCATTTAAAAATGCCATCATTATTTTTAATCATTCTTGGAACACAATGTTAGGATGTTTCTAACTACGTGAGACTACAATTCTCCAGGTTGAACTGAGTATAGGTTTTCTCCTGTTTAAAACAGATTCATCCGTAAAATTTATGATTTTGAAATGTGTTTGAAGATGTTTTATGTTGATCCCATTTTGATAGTCTCCAATCAGGCAATTGTTATGGGTGGAATTTAGTTGTCTTTGTTGTTTTTATAGAAATCAAAGCTAGATTGGACTGAGTCCAAATCATACTCCAAATAAATCAGCCTTCAACTTCAATATCCTTGGTAACAATAATATCAGCTACGTTCCCAAAAAAATCGAGTAAGATTATATACCCTTTGCTTATAAACTTAATACGGTGCTTGGCGGATACAGTGATTAAGAACTTACATATGAATGAATCAATCAGCCGTATTTATTGAGCATTTACGGTTTGCAGAGCACACTGAGTTGGAGGACACATTTCCTGCCCACAACGAGCTACCACTCTAGAGGTAGGGAGACAAACATTAATATAAATCAATAAATTATGGATGTGTAGATACGTGCTATGGGGCTGAGGAAAGGGTGAACGTAGATTCTAAACTGATCACTCATAGATTTACTCACGACAATGATGATGTTGACAATGGGTTTCTTGGATGAATATCCCACAGTGCCTTTGACACTCTCTCCTTCCTGCCCCAAGTAAGTAAGTAAGTGGGCAGGGCAGCAGCACCTGAGAAAGGACAAGCACAAAATTACCACCAAAAAGTGATTATGCTGAACCATATGAACGAGCGGTGCTTGGGATCTGCTGGGATCATATAAGAAAAGCAGTGAGGCGAGGCCTGATGGAAAGAGCATGGACCTGGGAGTCAGAGGATTTGGGTGCTAGTCTTGCCCCGACCACTTGTCTGCTGTGTGACTGGGGACAAGTCACCTGACTTCTCTGTGCCTCAGGTCACTCATCTACAAAATAGGGTCTCAATGCCTGTTCTCCCTCCTACTTCGACTGTGAATCCCATGTATCTCTTCCCCTCTTCAAAACCCTACTTAAAACTCACCTCCTCCAAGAGGCCTTCCCAGACTGAGCTCCCCTTCTCTCTCTACTCCCTCTACCACCCCCCCTTCACCTCTCCACAGCTTAACCCTCTTTTCCCCCCATCTCACTCTGCTCCTCCCCCTCTCCCTTCCCAACCCCTCAGCACTGTACTCGTCTGCTCAACTGTATATATTTTCATTTCCCTATTTATTTTGTTAATGAATTGTACATCGCCTTGATTCTATTTAGTCGCCATTGTTTTTACGAGATGTTCTTCCCCTTGACTCTATTTATTGCCATTGTTCTCGTCTGTACATCTCCCCCGATTAGACCGTAAGCCCGTCAAACGGCAGGGACTGTCTCTATCTGTTGCCGACTTGTTCATTCCAAGCGCTTAGTACAGTGCTCTGCACATAGTAAGCACTCAATAAATACTATTGAATGAATATCTGATTACCCTGTATCTGCCCCAGTGCTAAGTACAGTGCTTGTCATATAGTAAGTTCGCAACAAATTCACAATTAGTATCTTTCCATAATGAATGAAGAAATATACTATACTGAACTTCTGTACTTTCCCAAGCTGTGCACCAAAGCAGCTATTTGAGTCCCATTTGTGCAATGTTCCAACTGCTCTCTTTTTTTTTTCTCAGGTCACTGAAGCAATAATTGACTAAGCAAGGCACTCTTGGCCACAGAGATTTATTGGGCTGCTCATAGGGCAGCCTCTCCCTCTGGGGATCTCGGGCTATGTTGGATCAATAAAAATAAGCTCCAAGCTCCAAATGGTAACATAAATTTCCATACAAGCATATGGTTAACATGGTTAAATACAGACAAATCAGGTCGGTACTAATTAAAACCCAGACTACTGAGAAAGGCTTGTGATGAAAAAAATAGCAAAAATCACATCCAAATTTTAAATTGAATATCTTGAAATTTATTGGTAACATCTCCCTATGACATTCAAACTCTGAAAACCCAAACTGGAGGTCCATAAAGCATTATTCTTCTACATATTCCTTATCTCGATCCTTTGAAAAATAGAAGAAAGGTTCTTTCCTAAAATGTTTGTTTAAATGCTGTTTGCAGTTCAGTTGAGCTGAGTATCCCTTAAAAGCCTTTTGGACAATAGCATTCCTTACACTGGGGTTTGAGGAGGGAAGAGTTGGGGCTTTGATAGCCACACACTTCTACAAATTTGCACACACTTAAATATAAAATGATGGATAGAAATAATAATATAAAAATATTTTTATTAAGGTCTCAATTCACTTGCCGTAAGCTTACCCTGGCTCTCTTCGCACCACCCCACCCCCCTGAAATCTGTCTTCTGGAAGATTAGACTCTAGTCTGTTTTCATTCCATTTCGCATCATGTACCAATTAGAAATTTGGCATGGCTTTGTGGGGTGAGGATATGGACTGAACACTGGGATTTATAATAGTCCTACGAAGCAGTGTGGCCTAAAAGAAAGACCAAGGACCTGGATTCACAACCCAACTCAGCCACTTGCGTGATGTGTGACCTTGGCCAAGTCACTTAATTGAGCTGAGCTCCAGTTTTCCTCTCTGTAAAGTGGTGATGAAACACCTCTTCTCACTCAGACTGGGAGGCCCGGGTGGAGCAGGGGCTGTGTCCAACTTGAATATCTCGTATTTACCGCAGAATTTAGCATAGTGCTTGGCACCTAGTAAGCACTTAACAAATACTGCTGTTATTACTATGATACCTGGATTCCCCTATCCTCCATTCTCCTTAATATATCTTTGTACTATTTCTCTCTTATCTGCCCCACTACCGGCTCTACTGTTACTTACTTTTTTCCTTTATTAGAAAAA